>NC_089978.1:166401733-166704764 GCF_036417845.1 Apteryx mantelli
CCTTGGATTTCCCCATCCTGCTTTAAATGCCTTAGTTTATTGCTACTCTTTGCAGGTTCTGGACTCTGCCCCTTGCCAGGGGTCTGGTAAAGCTTGTTCAGAGAGCTCCCAAAGCAGGCTCTGCCCAGGCTCACAGAGTGTTTTGGGAGCAGGGAGATGCACAAAGACAGCTCTAGATGTCCTTCCTGCCCAGGGCAGCACAACTTCTGGCAATCCAGCCTCTCACATTACCTCCCTGCCTACCACCTAGATTTTTGGCAAATGGCACCTCACAGGGGAAGGCCATATGCAGAGAGGAGCTGCCATGAGTCTGGCTGCCACGTGAGCACCCTGAGAGGGAGGGGGAAGTCTTGGGGAGGGGGGAGAAGGAAAGCTCATTAGCTTTTGGCACTCATTTGGGGGAATTAGTTTTTAGAAGTCCTTTTGCCTCGGGTGGAAGGTGCAGGTGGTTCCTTCCGCGGAGCTGCACTGCTCAGGGGATCCTGGGCGCTGTGAGCGGGGCCCTCTCACCCCAGTAGGCACTGGTCCTGGCTGCCAGGACTTGTTTGCAGCAAAAGCAAGCTGCCGGCTGCCTCAGATGAAGGGCCGTATCTCTGCAGCATGGAGGGAGCAAGAGCCCATGGGTCCTCTGAGGGCCGTGCTGGGACGAAGGGCTGGCCACCCCGCAGGGATGCTGGCGGAGGGGTGGGCAGAGCAAAGGGCGCCAGGGGTGAGCCCTGTCCTCTGTCCTTTCTGCCCATCCTTCCTTCTCCACTGCATGGTCACCAGGAGTGGGGCTAACCCCGACCGCCCCTGCAGCGCTGTGCTAAGCTCTCAAAGGAGGGGATTATGAGATGGCAAAGGGTCTGCTCCTGATGTGAGGGCTGTCTCCCAGTTCCTGTCAGTGGCCTGTCACTGGGGATTAAGGCTTAATTCTCTGTCCGCATTAAACCTGGATCTGACCCATGCTTGTTGTGACAGGACTAATCAGTTCAGCCTTAGCCTTTTCTGCTGGGCAAAGCTGTGAAGGAGGAGGCTGTTCTTCTCCCACTCCTTTCTTTGTAGTTAAGCCTTTCTTTAATGGTAGCGAAAGGCATGAGAGAGTACAGCTTAGTGGTCACGCTCCCTGTCCCTTCTCCAGATACAAGAGGCACAGACTCTCCATAGCACACGTGCATGCTTGAATATATACATATACATGCGTATGCATGCATTCTGCCCTGGGAAAAGGCAGCCCTTTCAGAGGTGAGAAGGGGGTTCAGTGCAAGGCCTGGTCAAGCATGAGTGTCCGTGCTGCACATCGCCACTGTCAAAAGTACCTGAGGGGTTCTACGGTCCTGTTTCAGACACTAGGCTGGGTCTTCAGTGACTCAGCCAACACAGAGCTCCAGCCCTGCTTTTAACACACTCAGCTGTCCAGCCTCCTGTGCTGGCTTCTTCGCTCCTTCCCCACCTCCTTTTCTTTTAAAGTACTCTGCTCTGCACAGAGGTGGCTGCAGACCCACCTGCTCTAGCTGCAACCTTCCCCACTGCTGCAGTTGTGGGTGCCCTTGCAGCTCCACCAACGCCCATCATTGCTAGCAGCAGCATTTTGACCCCATAGAAAAAGAGGTGCCGGGATACAGGGCAAGTGTTCTTTCAGAAAGGCTGTGGCGAAACAGCCTGCCAGCTTTGGCCAAGGTGATAAAAATCCCCTATCAAGCCCAATGCACTGTGTAAATAAATTGGTAAATCCTCCACTGGAATCTGTCATTGGAATCTGTTTTTATTTGTCCAAGGAGCTAGTAAAAGAACAAATAAAATTACGGATGTGTGGTACGAGGCAGTGACTGACCTCCAGCAAATGGTTTGCCTGGATAAAAGGAAAAAGAAGAAACCGTTTACCACTCTGGGTTTAGTGTGAGAACTGGGCCCGGCGCCTTCACAGAGACCATGAGGAGCAAGTCTGATTTATTGGACCTGCAGCAGAAGATGTCCCTGTATGAGGCGATACGGAAATTTCCAAATAATGGCTGTGCAGCCAAAGTGAATGGTCTTAGGTGACTGAAAAAAAAAAAAAAGGCTGTTTTGAGAGCAGCAAGACTGGTAAAGCTTCTACAGGTTTCTACAGATTTTTGTCCTTATTTCTGGATACACCTTAGTGCAGTAACTCACCTTCTCCCTTGCCACACAGTCCCCTCAGTACTGCCAGCTTCTGCCTGTCCCCTAACTCTTGGATGCTGGGGCAGTACATGCTTTGGGGTCCCAGATACCAATGTACAAGCCTCAAAATCAAACAGAATAAGAGCAGGCTTTCTTTCTGAGGAGGCATTCATTTGATTTTCTCATCCATCTTTCCAGCCTATAAGATATTTCAAATTTAGATAGAAATAAACATTTAAATATATTTATCCCTTTGCCAAATTGGGTAGTAGGTTCAAAAATGGGTAGGGGAGAGATGGATAGATAGACAGATAGATAATCCTGTTGTGTAAGCTTTGTATTCTTAGAAAATCAGACCAAAAATGTTATCTATTTTCTAGGAGGAAACATTCCATTGGATTACCAAGCCAAGCTTCCATCTCATTTGAAGAAGCTGAGATAATAACAGTTACTAATAATAACAATTAATGCCTTATTTTGGTCAAATATCACTGCTGCTGGTGGGTTCCCCAAAGCCTTGCTTTAAGTTATCCATAAGAGACAATTAAGTTCCAGAGGTCAGAAAAATCAGTACGCAGCCTGGCGTCACCACCTGTACAAGACCCGTAGCACCAATTTGCAGGAGTTTCTGCCTGAGAAGGCACAGGCACGTCGCCGTCTCTTGGTTTGGGATGGAGGGTGGGTGCAAGAGACTGGCACAAGGAGGGTGCAACAGAAAGGCAGCTGCAGAAGCGCTGCTGACGTGGTCCTTGGAAGGAGCTGAGGGAGCAGGCCTGGGACTGAGAGAAAGAAGGAGACTTGGAGATGCGCACATCTCCAGGTCTGCACAAGGAGTCCCCCCTCGCCCAGCTCCCAGTAATAAATGGTGTGGTGTGGAAAAAGTCTGAATGTCCCAGCACTTCTGGGTGGTACAGGTAGCCACATAGGGAGACCTAAAGAAAAGATATTGAACATAACCCTGGCCTCTACCATTTGAATTGGCATTCCTGGAGTTTAGCTCTCTCTGTCACATTCAATGCACCTTTCTGTTTGCAACCAATTTAGGGCCAGTGTAAGTGGATTATGGCTGATCAAGTCTGTAAAAAAATGTGATGTTAAGGGCTGACTAGGCTTCTGAGTGATGAAGAGAAGCTGCTGAGACCTCTGCTAATAAGGGATTACAATAATAATAAATAACGATCTGATCTGATAACAGTGCAGCCAGCACAAACGATGCAATCTATGGCCATGCCTGCAGCTTTCCATGCTGACACAGGGCCAACACTTCAACTCCAGTCACTAAACCAGCTCAAGTGCTCTTCATGGCAGGGACACAAGGGAGGATGGATGCTTCCCACTGCTATGACTCTACTCCGTAGCAAGGTTTCTGCTTCCCCAGGGCCTAAAGTCAGGGCAGTGTTGATACATCCTAGTGATGTCGCTTGAGCATTTCTCCTGGGCAGGAGCTCAATTTTCAGGGATTATGAATCAAGAAAGATACACAGCATTGGCAGGGGACTTTGTGGACATGGTGAACACAAGCTGAGAAGTGTGCTCTTAGATCTCTAGAAAATAACTTGTAAATGTCCATTGACAGCTAATAATTAGAAATGTTAAGTGACAATTTCATGTTTCCTTTCAATAAACTCCTTCATTTGCTGAAGTAATAAATGTCAGTCAATTGCTGCAGCAGCTACTGTGAAGTCCTGGGGTGCCTCCAGACGTGCGGCCAGGAGTGTGCACAAGAACCCTCTTCTCCCTAACCAGGTCCATCCAACTTTAAAGACAGGTTTGAGCCTGAGGCAAGAATAGTCTGTCCAGCTGCACCTGGCACTGGACAGTTACCGTATTCCCATTCACTTTACCTTGTCAGTGAGCAACTGAGCCTTGGTAAAGGCCATCAGTCACCACCCTTTGGTGAGAAGCAGGCCTAGAGATGTGTGAAGATACTAGTTGCTCTCCCAAACGTTAGCAGTGCTTGGCAGCATTGAGTAACCCCACTCCCTTTGCCTTAACCAGCCAGAATGGCCAAGAAGATTTCAGGAAAGGCCACAACCCTCCTGGCTGGCAGGCTGAGCTGCAGGAACAAGAGACGTGGTTGTGCTTCCCTTGCTCCAAGCAGCCAGAATCCACTGATCTTTGAGACGCTCTGCTGGGTCTGCCCGCTATCTCCAGCTTTGGGCAAGTAAAGGACACCATAATGGACTGGAGTCTGTAGAAGAGTATTCTCCCAAAATGTTTTAACAGCTAATTGTTAGCACTGGTTCACTGTTTTCTTATGCTCTGTCGGGGGGGGGGGGGGGGGAAGCAAACCACATGGAAAATCCCAAGAGGTTTTAATGTAATTGTATCATAACTAAGAATTCTACCAAAGCATCTACCTTGTGATTCCTGAGCCCGGTTAGATTGGGATCTAGATCACAAAACTTCCCCAGCTAATTTGAAATTCCCAACCACCCAGACTAGCTAGGTAATTCTTTCTTCTTGTTTTCTATTGGATTAGATCAAACACATTTCATTATGGGACCAAACAGAAACACAGTGCTATTGGGGGTGAGCAAAACCTTATCAGTTTTTAAGACTCTAAATGCTGGGCCAGTGAAATACTTCAAGCATGAGAAAAGTCCTAATGACTTCCCTCAGGCCACTTCCATATTTAGCGTCAAGTATGGTTTTCAGACTTCTGTTGGACTGTCCCCAATAGCAGGGACTCAGAGACCGTGGTAGGAATACCCTGCTCCTAACAACTCATGCTGGCGCAGTAAGGCTGCGCTCAGCAAAGTGGACAGGAGCAAACTGAGAAATAAAGGCAGTTCTGTTCTAATTATCCCGCCCATCAAAAGGGAAGTCCCCGGCATGTGTAAGATGCTCCTTCCCAAGCCAGAGCCCTACAACAAACCAGATGAAAGATCGGACCTTTATCCTCCTGTCTCCAGATCACCCCTCCAACCTAAAAAGCTTTACTAACAGGAGGACTTTTGCATGCTCAAGACCTTACTTAACCAGGCTGTTTTCAGAGTATTTGCAGGGCACATGAACTCACTTGCATTAAATCACTGCTTGGGGAGGAGACTGCTAGATTTCTGATATAACTTTGTGTCACTTCTGAAGAGAAATTCTGCATTTTGGGGACAATGCAAACTTAATGAGAAAGATGCCTTACGTTGTTATCAGTATTCACTTAGGAGAGACAGACAATAAGTCTCATACCATATACAACAATAGTCACTATCTGCATCTCAGAGAGCTGAAAAGTTAGCAGGCAGATGCAAACAACATCTGTACATCTCCATGGGACAGTCTGTGCAGCTCAGAGCTCCTCTTCTCAGAGCCTCCTGAGAGCCCTTCAGAGGATCCGCTTGCTGTCATGTTTGCAGCTGATGTGCGTACCCCTGACTGTGTGTGTGCTTTTTCTTTTCACAGCATGTATATTTGTTATAACACCTTGGGAAGGAAAAGGGTGCTGCCTTTGCAAAGTTAGATAACTGGCCCAGTTCTTTGCAGCCGGATTGGTTGTGAGAGGCCCTGTAAAACCATGCTGGCCAGCAGCCCGGCCCAGCCCTGCTAGGCTGCGAGCTATTTCCACAATTGGCCACTTCAGAGTGGGAGCGGGGGAGGTGAAGACAGCTGGGCAAACTGCATCTCCACCAGGCTGCTTCCCTTCCTCCTCGGTTTTTCTCAGCTGGAGTTGTTTGGCAAGCCTGCTCCAGGCGCCTCCGAACCCCTCTCGCAACTCCCAGGAAAGCGGGTTGTGACGTCGGCAGCCAGGCACCTGGTCCTCCCTTAGCGTTACTAGTGTAGTCCCGGGACAGGCCATGTCAAGCTGCAACAGCTCTGGGGGCCCCGCTGCCCTGGATTTTCCCGAAGTCCTGAAGTCCCTGCTGGAGTACTCCTTACCCTGGACCAACAAAATGCCAGGTAGGATTGAAGTAACACATGCCTGTTTTTTTTTTCTCCTTCCCCTCCTTAAATAGCAAGGCGGGAAGGGGGTAGAAGTGCTTGTCTGCTGCAAGCCTTTCGAGGGTGTGCTTCCTCCAAGAGTCCAAGACAGATGGGGAGTTCTGGCACTGAGCATGTTGTGCAGCTAGGAGGAAAAAAGGCAGCAGTGGACTGATTACAAAATCAGTCAGGAGTGCTGAGCTCCTGATCCTTTTAATCTCTGTGCTCAGCTACTTCTTGGAAACCCTCAAAGCTTTGTGCACAGAGGTTTGGGCACAAATCTCTGTGCTCATGTAGCAGTGACTTTCAGGATTCCCAACCAGGTTGTCCCTTGGTTAATAACTTCTGATCTTCTAGACGTTGCCACTCCCTAGATGTGGACTGTCAAGGGAATCTGGCCCATGTGGGCAAGGTGATTCTGCGCAAGCTTTGTGTTTGATGCTCCAGTTGCTAATCAGTGGAAAGCTGGGGTAGGGAACAAAATGAATGTCGTGGGTTTTTTGCAAGAGCACTTCTGTCTTCCTAGGCTTTCCTGCTCTCTGTGCAGTGTTGTGGAAAACAAATGGAAATGACCTAGGAGATTATTTAGTCTGGGCTTCTGCTGTGCCTCGGCAGTGTTGGGCACATCTCTCTTGCTGGATATGCCCCAAGTGCCCCTCATGTAACCTAGGGACTCTCTTGCTTTTGCATGGGATGCCACATGCCCCTCTCAGACTGCTTTTTGGTTGCTGTGTTTTAATGTTTGTTGCTGAGTGCTGAGGAGGTGTGTGGGAACACCTTGGCACAACAAGCTCATGTCTAGGCATGAGTGAGTCAAACTCACAGAAACGAATGTGCACTGAGTCGCTGTTCTGTAGGGAATTGCTACCAGGACACACAGACAGCTCTGCAGTCTCACAGGGCAGTGTGACCAGGAGGTGGGAGCAGAAAAGCCAGCCACACGATGAAGAGGGATCCCTGCTTTTGCCCTGGGGTTGACAGTAGAGAAGGATGCTGCTGTGACAGTAAAGTATTTATGGCAGGAAAGGCAGCTGCCTAGACTCAGTGAAATACAGCAAGCCCTGTGGCACTGGCATGGCTCCCTATGGGAAAAGGGTTATTAGGACATGGGGAGATTCCTATACCTCCTAAGGGGCTCATTTTGTCACATTGCTCTGCTGTTACCTATGAGTTGGCTCTCTTCTTTGCTGAGACTTTGCACATTAATTGGGTTGTTTACATATCATATGGCATGAAGCTGGGTGTCTGGACCAGGGCATGTTTTCAGAGCTGACTGATGCCCAGGTGGAAAGTTGACCTGGCTGGAAGGAAGCAGTAATGACCAAGGGAGGCTCACATGGTGCAGAGCCTTGCTGTGCCTAAGCAGAAGTTAGGCTGGCTCTCCTAGATCTCTGGTCTTCAGAGCCAAGTGGATTGAATTAATCCAAGGGAGGAACATTGGCAAGATTTATCTGTTTGGCAGTGAGTTGGAGTGTGTATGTTGGGGGGGGGGGGAAGGGTGTCAGGGAAATCAATGGTTTGCAGAGGGAATAATTTAGTCCTAACTGAATGTGGCTTATTTGGCAGCTTTCTTCCTCAGCCCCAGGACCACCCTGCCTCTCGGCCCTACCTCCTGTAACTCTTAGAAATGTCTTTATTATACTGCTTGCCTCCCAGGGCCAGTGCTCCCGTCACAATGCCTTCCCACAGAGCTCAATTCCTTCTTTCTAGGTCTTCATACCTACACATTAGCCTCCTGGATTTGCTGGGTCTGTGGTCTCCATCTGACACACATTCTTCTATCCAAAAAAGCCTCCCAGTGAGGCTAGCTGTATGTGTCCCCCCGTGCCTAGGGCTGAGCTGCTTCTTGCTTGGCTCCCTGCTGCATCAGAGCTGGGCTGTTCAGCATCATCTGGCCCTGACAAAACTCCCAGCAATAACAGCCAAAGTCACTGCATTCCTCTCCTCACATCTCATTGTCTTCCTCTCCTTCTCACCCCCAGAACAAAATAAAAAGTGTACAAGTCTTAGGCAAATTCCAACTCAATCAAGAAGGTACAACTGATGACGCAATGTCCACTTTGTGCTGGCAGTGACTTGAATACTTAATCCCTGGAGGCAACAAGGAAGAGCTCTCAGAGTAACCTCCCTCCTTGCTGGCAGGGCAGAGCTGTTGCCCGGGCAGGGTGCTGTGAGAGGCAAACCACAGGAATGCTCCCCAGGATCTCCCGCCTTTGAGCCGAGCAACTAACGCTGTACAAGTTAAACCATCTCCAGGCAGTCACATCGCAGTGATGGTGCAAAGTGAATCCTGATGTTCAGCACCATTGAGTGGAAACGTGCAGGAGAAAGGGGAGGGAAAAGCCCTGGAGGTGAAGGTTGCTGAGTGGGTGTAATAACCTCCATTCATATAGACATTCACCAGCAAAGTAGTTGCCATTTAGATCTGCGATGTGGGGGAAGCACACGCAGTGTGTTCCTTGAAGGAGCTATGTACAGTACTGAGACACAGTGTCATCCCCGGGGGCTTCCAGCATTGACAACAATGGAACAAAGCAACCATGAGAGCTGCAACTGAATGGGAAGCCTGCAGCCAGCCCCACTTTGGCAAAATCCCCTCTCCCTGTTCCTAGAAGCTGCTCCTTCTCAGCTTCAGTAGGTTGTGTTCTCTTGTTAGCATTTAGGACTAGCTGTTTTCTCTATAAAAATTTCACTATGAATCAGTTGCCCCTTGTTGAGCTATGTGTGCTGCCTCTGCCATGTGTGGTCTGACATCTGTGTTTCATTGCCCCATGTGAAATGGCATCTCTGTTTCACGTATATGCCTATTTCTTCTGCCAGCTGAGCTAGGCAAGACAGATGGAGCCCACGGAGGGCAAGTAGCAGCCAGAAGCATGACCTGCTCTGTGTGCTTCTTGCAGCTGGGTTTATCAAATTAAGCCCCTTGCAATGATACATTGACCCAGGCTGTTCCAACTTCCTGGACAGCATCCTATTTTAACAAGGTGGCCATTTCCAGCTCAATGGCAGGCAGAATATGCACAGGAGTTGTGTCTCCAGTTCCACCCCTGTCCACACATGGCAGCAGCTTCTGCCTCCCAGGCTACATGGGAGAATGAGTAGTTGGCTGTTAGTGAGTGTGCATTCCCTGAACAGCTTCCCTGCCCACCCTGAAGGAAAAGGAGGTGGTTGGATGAGGGCATGCACTGGGCCACACTGTAATAAAACAAGGGGGAAAGCACCTGCCACATGTGACTTCCAATCCATTCCTTTTCCCGGGGTGTGCAGGGAGGAATTCAGATCTGATTTTGTGTCATGACAGACCACTAGTGTTTATTAGCAAGGGTCAGGTCAAATTGTGCCACGCAACTGAGATGAAATGTCTGAGGTATTTTGGGAGTCTTGTTGAGGGAGGTTTGTGGAGGGACAGCTGAAACAAGCAAATGTTTAACTGAGCATCTACCCTGGAGGAAGAGGTGCCTGAGCATAGAAAACTCTCCCCAGTGGACTGCACACATGGCTTCTCTGGGTGAAGATGGGGTTATCCCAGTTAGGTTGTGCACCCTTTCCTTTCACTGCTTGCAATGCTATGCAGTAGGATCTCTGGGGCCAGCCCTTCTGCGGCAAGAGGCAACTGCTGATGGGAAAAGCCTGTGGTTGCAGCGTCTGTCACTTCTGTGAGCTTGTTCATTCTGCAGGAGAACCTCCTTACTATCTGCCTGCGCTCTTGGGGATGAATTTGGCAAAATGTACTCCCTTTTTGTGTTCAGAAGCATAAATCCCAGCACAGCATCCCTGTCACTGGAACAGGGGGATACTTGGGGAATCAGAAGGAACAGTGCTGAGGACTTGCGTGCCCCAGATTCACATGAGCACAGGAACTCAAAACGACCCTCTGTGCACAGCACGGGGATCCCCATATCTTGAGCAGCCCAGCCACGTCAGCCCTCCAGCCTGAATCCTGGCCATCCTCCCCTCGAGTCACAGGCTGGGAGCAGCCGCAGTGAAGTTTCTCCCCTCTCGCTGCTAACGTTATATAGGGCACACAGCTGCTGCTGGCGCGATGTAGGACAGAGGAAGATTAAATCCAGGTCATGTGGGAGAGGTGATCTCTGGATCCAAATAAGGATATTTTAAAATCAGCTGAAGCGCTGACCCCGGCTGCGGAGCGGCGGGCGCTCCCGCCCCAACGCGTGCTGCCACCAACGGCCGCGGCGATTACGCAACCGCCGTAACGGCGGCCCCACCGGCGCCGGCGGCCGTGGCGGCCGAGCCCAACGGGAGGCGGGAAGAGCTGGGGCTGAGACGGGGCTCATAAACGCCGCACGGCACCGGTTGCCGCCGCCTAAGCAGAGTCCCGGTATCCTCACGCGGCCCCTCGGCCAGCCGGGGTGGGGGAGGGGCAGGAGCGCCCGCTCGCGCAGGCGCAGAGGCGGAGCGGCCTGTAGCCCTGCCCCCCTCCCCCTCCAGGGAGGCGAGACTCGTGCGCGAGCGGGCGCGCGCGCCGCGGCAGGCGCTGCTCCTCCGCCGCCCACGCGCGGGCTCGACTCCCCACCCCGCCCCCCGCGGCCCTCCATGAGAGGGAGCAGCTGGCAGTGACGCAGCGCCCCGGAGGAGGTGCGGAGCGGGCGGGGTCTCGCCATGCTAATGAGCCGCCGGAGCCTGCCCCTGCACGTGCCCCGGCGGGCGAGGGGCGCGTGCCCGCGCGGGCCGCGGAGGGGAGGGGAGGGCGGGGCTGGCCCGCCCGGGACCGCCCTTCGCGAGGCGCGAGCCAATCCGAGGGGCGGGGAGGGCGGGGCGAGGCGAGGCGATTTGGACGGGGCGGGCGCTCGCGCTCATGAATAGTGAAAGAGCCGAAGAGCGTCAGCTGGGCGCGCATGCGCTATCGCCCTCTCGGGCGCTGTCTTCTCGGGCTCGTCGGTGTAGACGAGTCCCTGGGAGCTGTCGCAGCCTCGCGCCGCAGCCGTGGACGACCGTTGACAGACGTTCAGCCGCCCGCCAGCTTGCGGGGAGTATGCCCGGCCGCGCCGCGCACCAGGAGGCGGCGGCGGCGGGAGGAACAGAGCCCACTGCAGCCGGGGGGAGCGCGGGGGCCGCCGCGCAGCAGGAGCAGCGGGGCCTGGCGGGAACCTTCCCGCTGGTGCTGAAGAAACTGATGGAGAACCCGCCGCGGGACGCGCGCCTGGGTGAGAGCGGGAGCGCGCGCGGGGCCGGCGGGATCGTGCGACACCCTCTTTCCCTCCCCCCCTTTCTCCCCGCCTCCCTGCCGTCTTCCCCGCCCCGTGCTTCGGAGGGCGGGACCGCCGGGTCACGGTGGGACTGGCTCGGGGGGGGGGGACACCCACGGGAGAGGCCTGCGGGCCGAGCGCGCGCCGCGCGGGCGCCCGGGGAGCGCGCGGGCCCGACCCACGCGCGTGCTGCCACCGGCCCGGGCGTGCCCGGTACAGCCTGTACGCCCTGGCCTAGCGCCCTTCCCGGCGTGCCTTAAGCCTCCCCCGTTCTGCGCGCCAGCATCCGTTCTCTCTGCCGCCCCCCGCGCAAGCATCTGTGCGAAGGTGCCGGCGGCACGAGCTTCCAGCCCGCTGGGAAGGGCTCGTCCTCCCGGGCCGCGCGGCCACCAGCCCTGCTGCGCTCCGGCCTGTCCGGCTGGGGCGGGCCGCACCGGCTTGCCTTTTCGGAGGCGCAGAGCAGCAGTGGCTGCCCCCCGCGGCAGGATCTCTCCTCAACTGGCCAATGCCACCGAAGAATTAAAGTGCCGCGATTTGCCTTTCAGGTGTCTGCTTTGCACAAAGTATGCCTCAGATATGAGGACTAGGTAGAATTCACAATCTGGCACTCTTATTTTATTCACTTAGCTGTCTGGTGGCTTCCTTACTTTGGGACATACAGTAATAGTCAGGGGCAGCATTGGAAAGGTTTCTGGTCTTCCTTGGCCTCAATTGCTGAAAAGTTGTATGACAACGTGCCTAAAATGCAAATCTCTTCCCTTCAGATTAGGTTTGGTGATAATCCATGAGGGTGTAACTGATGATCTGCACATGCAATCCTGTATGGGCTGGAGCGCGTGTGCTCGCTCGCTCGCTCTCTCTCTCCCCCTCTCACCGATTATGCAGGTGACAGTTGTGTAAATAAACAGTGCTGGTGTTTATAGTCTTCATTCCCAATGGCACACTGATTTTTTTTTTTCACCTGACAGTAGTTTTGCATTTCTGAATATCAATTTGATCTTGAGTGAGCTTGAGGTTTATCTTCATTGCTGTAATGCCGTGTGCTGGTTTGTAATACAAATGAATCCTTACATCTAGGTATTTTGAGACTGACAATTGTTTTTGGAACATCAGACTGTATCCAGGGTAGACAACAGTTCAGGGTTAGCAAGATTGTTCCTAACTAAGATCCTTTTATTTTGTATGTCTGACATTACACAATACTTTGTTGATGTATCCATCTTGTGATTCTGCCAAACGCTTTTTCCTCCTTTCTATTCAAAAAATTCTCAGCCTCTAATAAAGGTTTTGATTACGTTGCTATGGTACAGGATGGTGTGATAGATAGAATCTTGAATCTCCAGTGTTATGAGAGTTCTTAAGATATTTTCTTCACCAAATCATTTTTAAACGACAGTGCTAGTGGCAGTGCTACCAGGAACAATTTAAGTAAGTATGTGAAATTATAATGGTAGCTGAATGGGATATGGAGGCTTTATTTTAGGGGTGGTGTTTCTGTTGCCCACACCTGTGTGATTTAGTATGTGGAGATGTAGAATTTTTAAGATTAATATGAGCTTGCGATCTTGCATTGTTATCAAATTAGAAACTTTTGATGTTCTTGCTTTCACTAGATGACCCTGTTCCTGCTTGGGAAAGTACTCAATATTCTAACACTTGATAGTGAGTCCATTGAATCTTGATTACTCCTCTCCATTCATGCTGCAATCAAGTTCAAATTGCTATCATTCTTAAAACTATCCATGGTCTTCCTTAGCCCATCTCATACTGTTTCATTTCACACTGTGCAACTTATTGTTTTCTGTTTATTTTGACATCTGTGGCTTTTTTTTGTTTGCATATTTGCAAAACAAAAAAAAGACAAACGGTGAAACCTGTGTTAACAGGTAGTTAATGTCACAAAAGACCTCTCAGTAGAACTATGACTGTGCTAACTTCAAATGATCTTTGCTGTATCTTCTGCGCCTTTGCATTCTACAGACAGAACCAAAGTGTTAGAGATGCACTAATTCACTTAATACAGTGGTGTGTTTTCAGCAGACTTTCTGAGAAAGGGCCATATGCCTTTTGTCTGGTTTGCCTGTTGACAAAATATAATTTCCTGCATTATTCTGAGAGAAAGAGTATCGGCTAGCTGCAGTGTCCATTTATAGTCTCCACCATGGGTTTTGCGACTGCCTTAGGTAATTTGATTACCCATAAGCAAGCAGGTTTTCTAATCCTTCAGAGCAATGGAGGAAGACATCCAGTCCCAACTGAATGCCATCATCTTGAATACCCTGCCTTATACCAAGTATATCTGACCAGCCTTGCAGTAAACTATTGCTATGGACATTATATGTATTGAAAAAAATAAAAAAAATAAAGACACCTTCGATGAGGTAAGGGAAGGGAATTAATATTCTGGAGCAGGAGTATAGGTCTGTCCTATCAGTAATAAGCTACTGCATGCTCTCCAATCTAAGGCATGTCCTAATCGCCAGTTGCATGCTACTGTGGCAGGAGGAGCACCTCAGCAAACATCACAGTAATGGGCATCAGGAATTCATAACCCTATAACCTATTTTGTTCCACTGCCAAAAGTTGCACTGAAGACATATGGAAAAATCAGCCTTAGTCTGCATAGTGTTTTTAATATAGTATTATCGTGTGTGTGTGTGTGTGTGTCTGATGAAGAAGAGGAGGAATTTTGTCAACTATTTCTTCTGGGCTGGATACCACTTGAATGGCCTAAATATCTGTTTTTCCTTGGGAGAAAAACCAGCAGGGTGTAGAATAAAACTCTTTCCAGGTTGTTGCTTTTGTCTAAAACTCCAGTATTTTCCAGCCTTTCATGAACTGGAATGCTCAGTTGTTGTTGTCTAAATTATTTAGCATAGACTGCTGATCTCTCTGTTAATAGCAGATGTATGGACTAGTTAACAGGCCACAGTAGCAGAATGAGGGGACTAAATCAGACATGAGCTATCAGCTACAGAAGTACAGTCCAGATTTATCAGGGTGACCTTGAATCACTGCAAATGGAACCTCTTAGGATACTGCAGCTCTGTCAGGTAATACCTGTTTACCCTATAAATATCTTGAGAGAATTAATGTTTCAGGTCCCTGTGCTGGGGCAGGCGGAAGCTCCCCCTCAAGATGCAAGAAGTTAATTAATGTTTCATTAGATATTGTGCACCCAGCAGGATGTTGTGCAGCAGGAATAAAGATAAAATGAATTGAAAGAAAGCCAGTGGGAAAATGTCAATGTAAAAATGATTGTACAACAGTTTTATCTTTATATGTGCCGTATTTGAAATACATGGGCACTCAATATGCCTGTTAACTCTTGCTATTTTAATCTGTTTCAGATATTGCTGTTAGAAGTGAGGGGGGAGAGAGAGACAGCATAGCTAAACAAAGACAATGTTGGGGGCCCAGTGTTTGTCCGGTTCTCAACATATAGTAAAAGGAAAAAAAATTCAGATGATCTTCTCACAGGAAGAAAGGATCTAACCTGGTGTGAGCCAGGGAAGACAGCAAGAGGAAGTTGGAAAGACCACAGTCTTTTGGGGTTACTGAAGTACAGTGGGATGATGGTGCACATCTAAAAGGCATTAAAAGATTTGAGAAGAGACAGACCTGTCAACAATATAGTCTTTGGGCATCTATCTTCTGAAAAATATTCTTAAGCTTTGTATTTAGTCCACTAACTGTTAAGGTTTCCTTTCTCCTCTGTTGTCTGAGGTGTTGCATTAGATGCTGCAAAACAAAAGCACTGTTGTCTTGTGTTAAAACTGGCATAGTTTATAATGGAATACTGTTGTTTTTAAGACTAAAGTATGTTTTTTTTTCTTTTAATTAATAGGCATTTTGAGTCAACATTCACAAGATGTTTTCTCTACCACATTGATCAAAATAAAGTGATTTACAAAGTCATTATTGTCCCTGTGTTTGTCTTGCTGTTGTCTTTATTAGGTTACTGTCCACAATTGCCAGTCAGAATCTGGGTTCCGTTATGCTGGGCACTATGCAAACTGTATGCTCCTTAAAGTTTGATATAAAATGGCAGTTCCAGTTTGGTGGGATGTGCTTCACTAGTAAGTGACATCATGGTGCAGAGCAGGAAGAAAACTTAGGCTGTGCATTTACTGGCTTCGGTGAGGAGCTGTTTGAGAAACAGTAATTGGATCATGCCTGTTAGCCTGCACATCTTGCAGTCACTGACCAAGGAAATGGTAGGAGAGTTAGTGGAAAGGAGTTCATAACAAAGATAGAAGTTGGGAGGTTGGAGTGTAGAGGCAGCAATGGGAGGTGGCAAGGGGAAAAGCCCAAAGCTGCAAGATGTTGTCAATAGCAAAGCTCAGGTCCAGGACCCTCTGATCGAATTTAACGTGCTCTTTAGGTACTCACTGTTAGTCCCAAGTCTGTGGCTGGTAAGTATTTTTTCAGCTGTTCATTTTGAAATCTGTATCTTCTTTGGTTGTAAAATGTTCAGAGTATGGTAGATTGAAATGATATAGAACGGAAAGCTATACAAAGTAAATTATGCTTTTCTGTTCTTTAAACCATAAAAAGCTCATTCTGCCTCAGTTCTATACCTGCTAAGGCAGCAGTTGAAGGAATGCTGGTTTTATCAGAATAGGGTTTATATAAGTAGGCTTTTCTGATTTACAGCAGAATTTAAAACTCCCTATAAAGTAAAGTACTCTTTTAAATGTACGATAGCCACTCTAGAATATCCTAATGCCTGAAGTTTGTGCATTTTATTGGGTTGACCTGTGTGAATATTGGAGATCGTAACTGGTCCAGTATACGTCTCTGGACTCCTCCTTCTGTTGAACTAAATGTTTGTCTGCTTCCACAGTAAGACCCAATTTGCCACTGATTAGAGTTCAACTGGTGGCCTTTCCTTTTGATGGCAGTGCTGGCTCAAGTAGTCCCAGCCCCCTGCTTCTGCAGTGCATCCTTGGCTGTGCTGGTAAAACTGCATGGTTACGTACAGAACTGGATTGGGAAACTGACTTGGATTTTTTTCTTTTTTTTTTTCATCTTATTGCCTAAATTAAAGAATTATTCTCTAACTTGAATTTTCTGCTGGGATTCTGTTCCAGACAATTGTTAAGATTCAGTAACTATGGCAAGCATAAAGACTGCCGTTTTTCTATAATGCATGACCTGCAGCATAGTAAATGGAGAAAATTTCATCCGTCTTTTGGGGCTCTGGGGTGTTAAAATGTTCCTTTAAAAGCTCATCTTCCACTACCTTATTAGACAGCTCCCCAAAGAGTGAAAATTGTATATAGGGATTCTGAGCTATCTACAATGAAGAGCATTTGAAGCTATTACTTTGTGTGAACATGCTGAGTCACTTTAGAAAGAAATGCTTCTAAAATACTGAGCAATAGTGGTTCAGGTCTTCTGATGTTATGTGGGCCTTCTGACTAAATTTCAAATCCAATCTGAAAACCCGTATTCCTTTCTTGTTTGTACTGAAATATTTCTCTGTACATCCTTTCTCTTGTACCTAGAATAAAGTACACTGCTTCCTCAGTGTTTTCTTAATGGCTTCCACTGTAATCCTACTTATCCACAGTCACTTTCCCTGTCTTCCAGGATGAGTCTGTGGAAAAAGAGGCTAATTTGCAGTGCCTAGTTGTTAATAAGCTAGCTGCAATATTATGTCACTCCTTGGTAAGTTATCGCAGCAAAGATACTAATCTCCAAGGCTACTCAAATGTCTGTGGTCTAGCTGTCACAGGGAGACAGAACACTCAGGACTGAGTTACATATGAATGCTGCCTTTAATGTTTGTTTCCTCAGACCATGTCATGAGGCAAAAAAAAAAAAAAGCTTACTAAATTTCCTTTCATGAGATCTTTGTTAATTCTTAAACTTTGAGTCTTTCCTGTGCTGCAGCTTGTACAGTGACCACTTGTATCTTACAGATAAAGAGAAAGAGAAGATAAAACTTGAGGAAGATGAAGCAGCAGCTGCCAGCACTATGGCAGTCTCAGCTTCCCTTATGCCACCCATTTGGGACAAAACTATTCCTTATGATGGAGAGTCTTTCCACCTGGAGTACATGGATCTTGATGAGTTCCTTCTGGAGAATGGAATTCCTTCCAGCCCTACTCACCTGGATTTGAACCAGAATCCACTCTTGCCTGTGGCTGAGCTGGAAGGAAAGGAGTCTGCCAGTGCTTCCACTGGTTCACCTGCATCATCATCATCTACTGCAGTTTACCAGCAATCTGAAGCGGCCTCCAGCACAGGTAGATGGAACAGTTTGGGGCTCTGTGAGGGATTTTTCTTGTATCAAAAGGCCCCTCCTCAGACTGAAGAGGGGACATGTTAACATATCCATGTTAGCTGTTGCAGGTTAAACAGCACAAACATACTTGGTTTAGAGCCTTAGTCCACGTGTCAGTTCATGAAGATGCTGCCTCTCCCTGTCTCTCAAAAATGAGTTGGTGTCCCTGAGTGTGCAGTTTTTCTCCTTTGAAAGCAGAAGAGCTGAAACACCAACAGCTGCTTTCTTGTGATTGCCAATCTAGTGAGAAGCTGGATGTGTGGAGAACATAGTTTCTCAGATTATAGGTTATTTTACAACAGGTTTGATAGTTTGTGATAGGTCATTCACTCTACCTTGGTGGTTCAGTCTGCTTGGGTAAACTTATGCCCACTTAATGTACCTCAAATAACAATGCTTGACAGAAAAATAATGAAGCAGTCTTTCCTTGCTAGCTTGTGAAATGTGATGTGTCTTTTGGAAGAGGTTTGTTTATGGTGCAGTTTGATGTTTTGTGGCGCTTTGAAGTGGGTATGGTGGAAATGAGAAAAACAAAACTGTGTAGTTAAATGGTGCTAGGAAACTTCTGATCTTCATGAGAAGTATGGAGATCTTCTCTATGGAAGAATTTAGCAGCTCAGTTTGCTCAAGATTTGAATCCTAACCATGATAGCCACTAAATTTACACAGTGCTATTTTTATGAACAGACTTTATGGAAAGCATTTTTCTTGGTGACTCTTCCTCTGAATCTGAGAGAGAAACAAGGTGTGGCTTTTTTCCCCATTTTTTTATTTTTAGCCAGTAATGTATGAAAAGATTTGTTCATTGGTCTCTTCAGATTGCACCGACATTTGCAATCCATCTGTATGAAGTCTGTAATCAAGCTATATAAATATGGCCACAGTATAGTTCTTGTCTCCAGTATCCTGAAAGTTCCTGTGAAAGCCATCTATCAGCGTCAGGCCATTGTTGGGACACTTCTGTCTCCACATAGCAACAAAGAGAATACTATTGCATTTGTAGAAAACCTATGTTCTTTTTAGTTCTTTATTTGGAAATACTATCTTTTCTGACCTTTGAAGGACTAAGGGAATGGGGTCTCCAAGCAGGCTGGTAGGGTAGGGCTTTCTAAGCCACAAAGCTCAGACTGATTAAAGTTTCTTGTTTCATGCTGTTGTGGCAATGGCTTCTAATGTGTGGTTAAGTGTGTAAAGCATGTAGTTTTTGTTGAAGTATTAACTCTGTGCCACACCTATCTATTCATGTCTGTTAGCCTGGCATATATTCCTAGAGCTTGTATTATTATAAATAATAAACTGGACTGAGTAGCTTCTCTCTGTAATAGAAGTTGTACGGTGTTCTATCCAGTACCGAGCACACCTTAGGGAAATAATACTGTAGGACAATCAATAGAGGTACACACGTTGGCTTCTGAAATAATTCTCTTCATCCTGCTCAGTATATTATGACTTTTCCTGTTTTTGCTAGAGTCCCCTCCACAAAATGAGAGAAATACTCCCAGCCCCATTGATCCTGACTGCGTAGAAGTTGAGGTGAATTTTAACCCTGACCCTGCTGATTTAGTGCTGTCCAGCGTGCCTGGTGGTGAGCTCTTCAATCCTCGCAAGCACAAGTTTACTGAAGAGGACCTGAAACCACAGCCTATGATTAAAAAGGCCAAGAAGGTTTTTGTCCCAGATGAGCAAAAGGTAACAGATTTATTACTGCAGATTTCTTTAGGTCCTCATCAAAGCTTTTGACTCTTTGCTCAAACATTTTAACATACAAAGCTAATGTGCCATACCTACATGATTGGGCAAAAGCACTGCCAAAACAGAAGTAGCGAGTCACTTGGTGTTCTTGCTGTTTTGTTGGTTCGGCATCATGAGCTAATTACTGGGCAGGAGCAACTTACAATGTTATACATGGAAATTAGAAGAACTATCAAGTCACATCCTCATTCACTGCATTTTTGAAGACCAGTGTATGCATTTGGCCAGCATTCTGTCTGATCCAGTTTTAAGCAGCCCAGACAACAGACCAGATTGCTTTCCATGGAAGTTGATTCCTGAATTGAAGCGAAGTAAAGAGAGCATTTCAGTTGGACAGCTTCTTAGTAGCCAAGTCTTTTAATCTCCCTAGTTTTAGCCATGCCCTCAGTTCATCCTGAAAAAAGCCTCACATAAGGATGAAATCTTACAGTACTATGTAACCTATATTCTAGTGTCTGAGCCTTGAAACCCAAAGATGATGATTCTTCAGTATAGCAGTTAGTGTGACTACCATTATACAATTAAAAGGTGTCTATTTGATATAAAACGCCAGATTGACAGACTGGCATCTCTTTTTCTTTTTCCTTTTTCCCTATAGGATGAAAAATATTGGACAAGGCGAAAGAAGAACAATGTGGCAGCAAAGCGTTCCCGTGATGCTCGGCGATTAAAGGAGAATCAAATCACAATTAGGGCAGCCTTCCTCGAGAAAGAGAATACGGCCCTGAGGACGGAGGTTGCAGAGCTGCGCAAGGAAGTGGGGCGATGCAAGAACATTGTTTCTAAATACGAGACCAGATACGGACCCTTGTAAGCACACCCCTTTTCCTTGTTAGGGCTTCTTGTTTTAGCCTCTTAGACTTCTCTGCCTTCTGTAGAGACTCCCAGAAATAAAGTTTGTGGAGGCTTTGCTATTTTTGCATCTATACCAAAAAAAAAAAGTTTCTGTTGGCACAACTTGTTCAGGCCCTTTCCTGATCTTGTGTTGCCAAAATTTAAGTGTCATATTTACAGTTTTGTTGTTAACACTGATAGAGCACTTTCTGATGTTATACAAGAGAACAGATTGACCTGTCTGGAGGAATAGAGGTGGATATCTCCTGACTGGACAGGACTCTTGCTTTCTGTTCTAATCTCCATTTTAAGTGGAGAAAGAGCCCAGGACTTTGGTCCTTGTGGGTGTTGGTTGTGGGTGGGGTTTTTTTAATTGATTTTTTTTTTTTCTTCCTTCCTTCCCCCTTTCCCCTGCCCCAGTTGAACTGTAAAACATAACTTTAAGATGTTGCTGGGCAGCATCATGAAATTATTTCCTCTCCTGTTTAGGAGAGGAAATGTGCTTTCTCCTTTCCCAGAGAAGGGCTCTCTGCTACTGTTCAAGAGGAACAGGGGAACCTTTAAGACAGAAAATATTCAGTCTCCTGTAGAAATGGAGGTATTTTTAGGTTAATGAACATGTGTTTATGCAGACCAGAGTCAGTGCATTATTGATAAAATACTGCTTAAACATCTTGGTAGGTTCTAATTCTGGATATCTTCCAGAAACACAGGATAGAGAACAATGGGGATCTCCCACTTTACAGATAGGGACAAAATAATTTGGGGGTTAGGTTGTCTTCCCCCTCTATCCCCTCTCTTTTTTTTTTTCCCTAAGAGGAACTTCCCTATTCTTGAACTGCTGATCGTGCAGCATGTGACACCTAACTGGGAAGTAAGGGAGATGGTTCCATTTAAAAAAAGAAAAAAAAAAAATGTCTGGCTCATTAGGCAGGACCTTGGGGCCCATCTGTTTGGGAATTGCCAATACATTATGGTTTAGAAGGAGGGGTTTTTTTGTTTTAAAGTAACAGATAAACCAGCCACCATCACTTTACTGCACCTTACCTGTTGTGCAAGAGCTTGCGAAGGACTTGTGGTCCTTTGGCTTGTGAATGTGCTAAGGAACAAGCCACACCCATTCTGAACATTAACTGCTTACTCCACTATCTCCCGTGTAGCTGCATATCTCATCTCTCCATGCCTGCTGGTTCTCTCTCCAGCAAGTTTCCTGCTACAAAGTTATCACATAAGACTTGCCCTCTTGTAAGTAATCCATTCTCAGCACCAAACGCTGCTTCAACAGTATGTGGTGTTAAAAGAAAACTGTTCTGTGCGACCTTCTCCATGACCTCCAACTGCAAGAACCAGAAACTTTAATAGAAGTATTTGTTTAGAAGTCATCTTAACAGGGCAAGCATCTTAAGATAGTGGCTATGTTAGAACTCCTAAGCTATGCTTCCTGGACTTGTATTTATATTAGGGAGTAAATGTGGGACAGGTGATGTTTAGGCTAGTTTCCAAATCCCCTATTGAAATCTGAAAAGAAACCCCAGCACTTTTTATATACTTTTTAATATTAAAGGCTTCTTGCCTAGCTTGTCTTTTAAATGCAACATGGAAATTGGAGACCAATTGTATGTTGACTTAAACAAGTGGAGAAACAGGCTTATTCAAAATGTTTAAAGTAAATGTATACTTTGAACTATTTTCCCCTCTCTGTTATGTTCCAATTTGACCAGAGTGGCTCTTCATGCAGTGTTGGTCTAATTTCTTTCAAACATACAAAAGATTGTCACCCTTTCAGCAGGGGTTTTTCTCTCACAGGGTGGTGTGTGGTGGTAATGGTGGGAAGTATGTTATAAATAAATTGTCACACTTAACACTTTGCTTTGTTTAAAGTGACTTATCTGATTCCGAGTGATGCAACTTTAAAGACTTTTAAAAACAAAGAAACTAAAAAGCACACATGAATCGCCAGTCTTCAGAGTGAGCGTGAAATCTATGAGGTGTCCCAACACAAACAGCTGACGATGACCCTGCCTGCCTGCTTGCCTGCAAGTACCCCATCTGAACTACCCAGGGCTGGGCATGATGAAAAGTGCAAAGTCTCCTTAATTCTGTATATGGCTTTCTTATCTGTCTTTCTCACTGTAACTATGAACTACAATAAGCTTGCTTACTGGGGTTTTGTCAAGACACTCAAAGTTCATTTCTCCAAGTCTGTTGACAACCTGTGTGAATAGTGACTCTTCGTTTTGGCACTTGAGTGGAAGAAAATGGGGAGCTTTAAATGGAAGTGGCTCTATGTATTAAGAACTGATATATATATATATATAAAATCTTTTTTTCTTCCCCTGCAGTAAATACTGCAGCTCACTTCTGGTACAGTGTAGCATCTTGTATTGTTAGTGCAGAACCAAAGACACCAGGAGAACAGCAATCTATAAGGTGTAAGACTTTCAGTGCAGGAAAGTACAGCAGATATATTTGAAACAGACTAGAAAGCACCACAGTGTGCCATACAAAGAGCAGTAATAAACTCTTATCAAATGACTCATGTAATAGTAAAACACTTCATTTGCTTTCCTGCCCCCATAGTTATGCAGCTGTAACCTACCTTTTCTTTTTTTCCCCTCTTATGAGGCTTGCTTTCTCCTATGGTATCTGACTGAAACAAGATCTATTCTCCCTTTACTACTCAGCAATCATGAAAAGGGTGTTGGTCTGAGCTGCTGATCCACGTATCTTTTAGCAGTCTGATACAACCAAATGAGTTAATTGCCAAAACAATGATTTAGCTACGATACTACAATTTTCTGTCTCCTCTTGACCACAGGAGAACTGCAGTGGGGAGTGAATACTTTGTTCATTTGTTTTATAAATCTGAAACAGCCAATGATTTTTGGAGTCACTATGGGCTGTTTAAACTATCAAAACCCTTGTGCTGGTGTAGGGGAGCAGACGAAAGCTTGGACAGATTGTGGGGATGCTTGTTGTGTGTAGAATATGGAGGAAGTAGGTGGAAGTTCCTTTGTAAAAAGTCTCATCAGCATGAAGAAAATCTACTTTTATAATGAGGAAGCTTAAGAACTAAATTGATGTGAGAAGAAAGGGTACTTAATTTCCTGGAAAGTAGTATAGGGCCATGCTCATAGTCAAGATGAAGCTTGTCAGACAGGAGTGAAAGATGATCAGTGTATTTTTGCCTGGAGATTAACAAGCAGCATACACTGTGAGAAAAATATTCTTGAAAGCTTTCAGAAGCACAGGTGCCTAAATATGAGGCACAGTTAGTTACCAGCAAAGTTTGACATGCTATCATATTGAACAAGTATTTTAAATTTGCATTTACCTGAGAGATTCTGCCCTTAATTTCATAGTAGAAAGGCAAAGATAAAAAGGAACAAAGAAGCAGATAATGTTTTGAACTTCGAAAAACGACAACAACAAAACTCCAGAATGCATAACCAGTTTTTTCAAAGCATAACCTTTGTAAAGGACATGTACATGAAATGCACTTCTTGACCTCTTTGACCTATTTTTTTGTTTTAATGGACCATGTTGTGAAGTCAAGAAAGTGCTTTTAACTTTTTTTTCTGGTTACAAGAGTGTATTAATGAATATACTTATAATTTGGGACTCTAAAGTTCTGAGATAATCTGTGAGTATCCTATTCAAATAAATAATTTAGCTCCACATTGCTGAAATGTCAGCATATATCACTACCTGTATCAAATATTGCAGATTTGGACTGATATTTTTGGTAGGTACTGTTTTTTGTGGCTTTATTTTGGTGATAAAGGCCTTGCTGTGGATTTTTTTAAAAGATACTGACAGCATGTAAATATAGCAAATTTTCTTCCATTATCATTTCTGATTTTTCAGTTAGCTTGGAATGGCTGTTCTTGAAAGTCATGCTTTCTGTTCAAATAACAAACTTAAAGGGTATTGTAACTGGACAAGGAGTCACTAGTCTTTCATTCGGGTCTTGCTGTCTTACTGCTTTAGGAATATCCTTTAAATACTCAAGTATTGTGTACAGGATTTGTTTTTGCAGTGTGTCATGCTATATCAATAGCAAAATATTTAGTCAGTAAGAATAGTATGTGCAGTTCTATTTGCTTTTTGTATTACATCAAAACTTTATACAATGGGAACTAACAGTGAATGTTTTAGATTTTTCTTTCAGAGAAGACTGTTAGCAAACTCTTGTGCTTCCCTGTAGAACAGTGCAAAGTTGCACATTCTGTGATTCACGTATCTACAGGTTGCAAAACTGGAAAAATCACACTTTAGAGTGAGAGTGTAGTTGGAGGAATCTTTTTGCTAAGAAACAACATCTTCAAAGATAGCTGAGATGGTAGTAACTTTTTAAAGGAATATAGTTTTTGCTGGGCAATACCTATGTGTGCAAAGCTGAATTCCTCTTTTGATATTCGCAGTCTCAGGAAGCTAGGCTTACAACTTCAGAGCTTTCCACTCTTTTCAGAATGATTAACTACTTAATCTTGTTTCTTTGACACAGATAGGATAGTCATCCTAGTAAGTTATAACTTTAATACATTTTCCATAGGGGTCATAAGACCACCAATATTCTTTTAACTGAATTTGAATGTTAAAAGCTGCTGAATTGATACTGTTAGCATCTGAAGCTCTCTAACCATGGAACAAGCTCTGTATAGGCCATAACTGTGCCTAATGCCAATGTACCCCATTCCAGCTGTAAAGGGACCATCTCTAAGGGGTGGGAATAAAGGGAGTTCACCTTTTGGCATCACTGCAGGGATTGCCAGTAAAGGAGCAGTGTTTGACACAGCTGTGCATTCATTAAGAAATGGATTGAAGCCAATGGTTGTTCCACACAGGCTGTCAAACAGCCATTGCACAGAACTCACTTTCAAAATATATGAACTGTTGATAATGTTTGTGGGGAGTGCGTTGTCTTATGCTACATCAGAAATAGTCAATGAATAAATGATGCACAAAATTTAAGCAGCATTACTTTTATACATGGTCTTTTAATCTAAGTGTAGTTACATCTCCTTATAATAATGCATTTTTGTATTTAAAGATTCCCTAGAAGTTCAGTTTATCACCTATTGCCAAGTTCTGCTCCCACCAAAGCCAATAACAAAGATCTCATTAACTCCCACAGGAAAAGGTCTTTACTCTCTGACATGGTGATCTTAAGGTTTAGGAAGCACTGGAGTCATGGGTGTCTTTGCTTTACTCTGGAGTGCTCTGTGTTGGGACCAGGTGAATGCATCTCAGATCGCAGGTGTAATGTTTGCGAACTGACCCTTTCCCATCTTCTATTCATTTACACAAGCTAGTGATATATTTTTGATATTTGGACAATCTGATTAATTCAGCTGTTTTTCTTCTGTTTTTTCTTGCTGCTTGGTATGTGTGGAAAAGGTGCACAATAAACTTGTGCTGGGAGAAGGAATGTTAAAAAAAGGAACCTTAAGTGTGGCTTTCTGCAGTTCTTTAGTAACATTTTGTGTTGGCAGTTCTCCATTTCTCTGCTGTGCTGTTTGAAAGCCCAAGGTGTTGTAGTTGTAGAGATGATTTTCAGCATTATCTGTAGGATTGCTACAAATGTACCAAATTCACTTCAAGTTGGGAGGTGCAGTGGAAAGCCAGCAGTTACAGCTTTGGGAATACTGTAGTATAACTACCTGTTATGGAAAAATATTTTGTGTAGACAGCAAAAAAAATGGACTTACACAGAAGAGAGCATTGCTGCTTCAGTCTTGTAAGCCTTTTCAGCCTCACAGGGTTTTGTTGCTTGTAATCAGATGCCTTCATTTTTAGTGAGAGTGAAGGTATCTCAGACCTTAAACTCCAGATGGGCTTGTGTTTGTCCTTAGAGTTTGAGCTGATAAGCCCAAGATGAGAAATGCAAACTTATCTTAATGTATAAATCTAATATTTTTGGTAACCTACATCTAAATACACAAACGGCAAAATCGTTTGTTAATGTTAGTGTTATGCCTTTGCAGCACTACAAGATACCAGCTAGCTTTCTAGTTTCGTTTTTTTTGTTTTGTTTTATTTTTAATATAATTCCTCTGATCTGTATATCTACCAGCGTAACCTGATGAAGGTAAACGCTCAGTGAAAGGTTGGGGAAAGAGTAGAAAAAAAATAAGCCTAACTAAACTCTTGTGGAGATATTAACATAATGCTAACTGAGAAATAATGATTTATTTTTTGGTAATACAAATTTGTGATAAAGAATGTAATTTGTTAGTTATTCCTTACAGTGGATCACTATTGGAATGTAAACCTAAAGTTCAAGCAGCTGCAGGGGAAAGGGAAGCCTTTGAAGGAAGTACAGATAGGAAAAAATACAGATACTTGGCAAGGATGATAAAGAATGAAAGCAGAAATACAAAGAGTAAAGCAAGGTACTGACCTGAACCAGACTGCTAAAACTGAAGCCTCACCATTTCCAATTTTAGGACACTTTGGATCCCCTTAGTTTGGCGTCATACAGAAGATATGCACTTGTTTAGGTTTTGAGAATCTCCTTTTCTTGTTCTCATTTCCACAGAGGAATATAAAGATAGGGAGGAGGGTTATTGCAGAAAGGCACAAAAAATAGGTATTGCTTTCTCAGTGTGCTATTCCACTGAGACTTGTCCTGCCTGTATGAAGCTGTATAGGATAGTAATTTCCCCATGACACAGCACTATCTGAGGCCCCAATATTTTAAGGCCTCAATTCTGCTGTCAGTTCTGCATGGGATGAGCCCTATATCTGTATAAAACCACATGGACTTTACAGGATCTATTTATGAATGTGAAGCTCTTCCCAGTCAGTCAGCTGCAGAATCGTGTCCTTAACATGTGATCAGTTGTAGTTACATGGCTGTTTATAGTAACTGTAACTTGGGTGCCTATTATGCAGCCAAAACCCTTGTTATTTCACTTTTCCCAACTAAAGCATGAACAGAAGCTCTTTGCTGTACAACATCTGTAAAAATGTACTTCATATTTGTCTAGTAAATTAAGGCATGTGATTTTGGGCTGTGGGTCTCAACAGACTTTGCTCATGTACCTGCCTGAATGTTTTCCTAGATCTGCAGCCATGTCTCAGTATGAAGGTATGGTGGGATTTGTTTACCTGAGTGAACGGAATAGCAGCTCTCATCTGTCCCAACACAGGTGTCTGCTTGCTACTGGTCAGGATCATGGAAGGATGCATCTTCTGCACTTTTATGTGAAATTGTCTAAAATATGGTGATTAACATGATTATTGGAATACTGTATTTTGTATAACTTAGAATATGTAAATACACTTTTAAAACTAATTTGTTCTATGAAGTAATAAATAAGTGCTTCCATTGTAATATCTGAATAATGTTAATGCTTCATGTAGCTTGATTTGGGAATTTTTTCCTAGAGAACTACAGAAATCAAAACAAAGATTGATGTTGTGGAATTCTAGTCTAGTTGTGATGCTTTCTATCAGCAAAAAATGTTTAAAAAAAAAAAAAAAGAGCTACATTTAAGCAGAGAAACTGATAACTTGAGGGAACCAATTCTCTTTCAGTCTTTCTTTAACAGTAGTTGCTGTTACATTCATAGTTCTACTCTTCCCATCCCATTTGACAGTTAACCTGTTGTTCACCAGCTGCATCTGGAAAGTGGCAATATTAAATGGCTTATAAAGCTTAGTGATTGAGGAAAATGAAAGTGGATTTTATTTATTTCTATTTAAACTATTCTCTCTTTTGGCTTAAACAGATCTGTCTCCATCCTTCAGCCAGACTGCAGCAAGCTGCAATGAAACAGTGAGTGACTGTTACTAAAGCTCATTTGTAATCTAGGTAGTCTACATATTGATTAGTCCTATTATGTACACAGATGACACATAGGTATCCTGCCTTGGTGTGGAGAGGAAGCGATTCATGACTTGAGTTTTTGCTGAGTACATGTTCACTGGATGCTGCACAGGTGGAACTTTCATCAGCTTTCTTGACCTTTTCTGTCTCATATTAAAAGAAAAAACAGTGGTATGAGAATCATGAGCAGTCTGCTAGGAAACACGAACATCTCTTTTTTGAGGAGAAGGTGAGGAGATTGGTCCATCAGCCTTCATCTAGGGAGATTATCCTGTGATAACACCTTCTGCAGCCATAACATTGCTACTTTCTTTAATGCTGTATTGCAGCAGTCTCCTCTCTGATATCAGCTGCTTCTGCAGTGTTCCATAAATGACAAAGCTACAGCACCTCTTCTGAGGTGGGCAGATATGGTGACATGCACCCTCCCACCCCCAGTCCTTGGTGCATCTAGACTATAAAATAGCTATGAAACAGCTAAGCATATGTGCAGGTTATTCATAAAGTTCTGTTCCTGTAAAGTTTTTTTCAGAGACCTTTGGTTTTGAACCAAATAGTTTGAAGAAACTCTTATCTGCTATATTTTCCTTGAAATCCTTTTGCCTCTGGGATAAAAATACTTTATTTGGATTCATATATGACACTGATCTAACCCATTCATTCCATGGGATGGATGATAAATCTGCACAATATTTATATGAAATATAAATCTGATCTTGGTTTTATTGCATGATAAATTGTTTAATCTCTTGGGTATCTGCACCTTGAGGTTGTTTAGGTAATTCCTGTACATGCAGCTGACTTTTTTGAAGCAGCCTAGAGAGTGCATTTGAGATCATCCTGACTGCAAGATTCTGTAGGAATTAATAATAATTATGTTTGTAAAGCAACTGGGTAAAACTGTATTGCCATAAATGATTTTAGTGTATATATAAATCCTTTATCCCAAACAGCTCATTTTGCACATAAACCTACACACTCCGGGCAGCTGATGGGTGAAAATAAAGGTGCTTAAACAGCAGTCTAATGGGGAAAGGGCATTTCACTGGTGCAGAATTGGTATTATTTTATATTTCCGTTTCTTACACTTTTTCAAATGTATAAACCATGGATTTGAATTCTCAACGTCTTCAAAAACAGCTTGGATTTTGTGAGTAGTTTAAATCCTCTCACTTCTCTGCTCGTAACTTTTTTTTAAAAAAAGCTTTTGTTTAAAATGTAAAATTTTTAGTGTATTAAATTCTGTTAGTACCCTTTCTTTTTAAGAAATAAAATTTATATTCCACTATGCTGAGATCCAGTAATTTTATTGTCTAGACAGCATACTGTGTGCTGTACACATCACTGCCAGCATCATACCTGCAATTTGCATTTGAGTTTGTAGAAATTAAAGCAACTGGTCACCTTCTAAAATTGGGCACTTGCTGTGCATTTCCTATGCATTAACTAACTGCACAGGTAACAGGTGCACAGTTCCCCATTTTTACTTTCTGAATCAACTGATTTGAAAAACATTGCAAGCTTTTGCATTGTTAATGTCCTGTAGCGACTCTAGGCCAAGCTCTTTCAAATGGGTAGGAAATCCTGAAAACAGTCAGTGCCAGAAACTCAGTCCTTGCTTTGTCTGTTACTTTGGGCCTGACAGCTGCAAAATAATTGGAATTTAGTTGTCATTCTTTTTTGGAAAGAAGCAGAATTTAGAGCACAAGTTTACACAGTGAGGGCAGCTTCTTCCCTCCCTTTCCATCCTTTTTAACCTAGATATTTATTTATTTATTTATTTATTTATTTATTAAGAGCTGGTTGGTGAAGATCCCAGGCTAGATCAGCCTGCTAAGAAAGGAGTGGTAAGAAATGTGTCTCTCATACTGACTGTGTCTGACTTGAAAGGACAGCTTTTCAGAAAAAGATGGGTTCACTTTCCTAGACCTCTTGCAATTCAAGATATTTCAACCTGAGATGCATGCTCTCAAAATGAGATCACTGGTATTATAATATATCTAGAAACTACAGTAAAGTAAGGTTTGTTGGCTCTTTGCCTTTGTAGAGGTATTCTGTATGATCAATGATTGGGGGGAGAAAAGATTAAAAAATTAAATTCTAAGTAGGAGGAAGAGGAGGAAGAATTGGGTTCTGATTCTGATGGATAGCGACCCAGACAATATGTGTACATAAGCTGTTTAGAGGGAGGGGCCTGACCTATACTTTGTACTGACAGCAAAGGACATGCCATGGCCAAAACAAGGAATTGCAGTAGAAACTGAGTGGATATAAAGACATATGGCCTTAACACTAGAATCGGAGTGGAGTATATTTGGTATCTGTTCTCAGTATGATGGCAGCTGGCAGCAGCATGAATGTCTTATTATACAGCTCCTTCTTTTTAGGAGATTATATGTTTTCTTTTGGGGGCAGGGAGGGAGTTTATAAATGTGCCAACTATGCTCTCTACATTACTAGTTTCATTAAGGAAATGCAAGCACATTCTCCTATTTGCAGGCAGTAGTGATATGAAGAATGGCAATGGAAAAAATAGCATCCTCTTACTCAATCTCCTTCCTGTTGTGTGTTGGGGGGACTCTGCTGACTTCAAGACCTTAAATACATTTGTACTCCTTTTTGCTCCTCTTTCCTCTGCTAGATCTGCCAATAGGTGGGGAAGGGATCTGGCACCTACTTGGTTTGTCTTGATTTGTAGTGTCAACTGGAAATTCTTTGTTAAGAGATGCCCAAGAGTTGCATCCACCAAGCTTTTCTGGGGGTTTCTGTTTGCTGTTGGTTCAGGTTGTTGGCAACACATGGCCATTAAGAAAACATCTTAAGTATCTTATGTGGCTTTCAAATTATACAATTTTCTTACTGCTGGGGAGAGGCTAAATCCATGGGGTGACTACTTTGCAAAAGTGATTTCAAGTTCCACTTGACCCTGAGTTCCCCTTCATTCATCCCATGGCCTCGTAGCTCTCTGTGACTTTTCAAGAAGCAAGAAGGAACAGAGGCAACTGAGGAGCAGGCTAATATCTTCTCTCCTGATGTGCAATTCTAGGAGGAAGCCTATTGTGTGCCTGGGGAAGCAGCATGTCACACAACAGGGGTGGGAGTCCCAGCTCCTGGATGTACCTGGCACATTACTGGACACTGTGTATATATTCAGTATCCACCACCAGCATAATCTCTGGCTGCAGTATGATACTGAAGCCTCTTTCCTGCCCCAGAACAGCAGACACAGTGGGTCCAAAGAGCTACAGTTGCTTAGAGGCCTCGGAGCGAGAGAAAGTCTTTTGCTCTGCCCCAGAAGCCCAGCTTGTGATGCTGGGAGGTGAGGTGGGAAGGGAGACCAAGCATGTCATGTTCCGTGCTGTGCCTGAGATCTGAGCGGGCTTCTGAGGGATGAAAGGGTAAGGGGAGGAAACTGGGAGAGAACCAAATGTGGAGGGTTTCTGCCAAGCTCAAGCCAGAAGTTTGCAGTTTAGTTTGGGGAGAGGCGTGTAGGTGTGGGCAGGGTGAATCCAAGAAATATCAGTGAAAGGGCAACAGGGGCCCAACCTTCCTCCCCTCTGAAAGGGGAGGAGACAGAAAAGGCTGACAGAGTAGAAGACAGATGCTGGCACTATTCTAGATGTGGCAAGAGGTGAGTTCATGCACCTTTTCCCTCTAGTGCTTTATCACATTTAAGGTCAAAACTGGTCCTTGAACGCTTTAATCCTGAACTTTGCCTCCAACTTGCAAGAGCAGGCTCAGCAACCCAGGCCTGCTTGACCCCTAGAACATCAAGCCTTTGTGTGAGATCCATGTGGAAGCGTGGCTGCTGCCTGTGCCAAGTCAGGAGACCCTTCAAACAGGGGGTCAATAGATTACACATGTGCACTGCCCCACTGCCAGCTCTGCACTGCAGGTATAGATATGTCTTCAGTAGCATCAGGGAAGAACCAGAACTTGGAGTAGTCAGTCACTCAGGCCTCTCCTAGGTAGTTGTCCAAAAAGGCCGGGCCTGAGCCACGTTTTAAGGTTCCCTTGGTGTTACCTTCCCTGGTAAAGATGACAGCAGAGCCATGCCATGACCTCAGAGATGAAGACAGTCCTAGTATTTGCCTGTAAGAAGCAACCCTGTGGCATGGTGGCCCACCTGGATGTCCTGCTGCCTGGGAGACAAGCGATCTGTTCAGTGCCCAACGTGCCAAGGTACCATCCTGCTCCCTCAAATTGGGGCCCTGCTGGCAGAGCACAACAGGTAGCAGGCACTGCCACCAAAGACTTGATCCACTGGTCTCTTCCTCCTTCCTAGACCAAGTGGCTGGGGAACAGATGTCTGTGTGGGGCACTACTTTGAGGAGCTCTCCTGGAGGGTTAGAACCTTTGCAGTTGCTAAGTCTTTGAGAAAAATTGTTCTGTGTTTACACTGTCGCAGCTGAACAGCACAGGAATCCCTTGATTGCTTATTCCTATGGCCAGAGGACCTCGGGAAACATATTGTCTTTGAGTCCTGGGTGAGGTTTAAGAAAAAAACACAATGAAAAGCTATGGCCTCAGCAGCTGGAGGCCTGTTCTCCTGTCAGTATAGGTGTAACACAACTGCTTGTTTGCTACTTGCAGCTCACAGAGGGGCACATAGCCCCCCTGGACTGCCCAGACTCACTTGCATCTTGAGACCTAAGGGTATATGCACAGGGTGTGCTAATGAAGAAGGAGAGAAGTTTCAAATCCTTTTAGTTTTACTCCCCATTTAATCCTAGCCTCAATACTTACATGCAACTGTGAAGAAATGTGTGGTTGCTCATAATGATTCATTGCTGTTGGTGTTAGACTTGTGCCTGGAGGCCTGTCTCAGTGCCAGGGCCCATTGTGTGGCACACTCTCATTGTGTGCGCATTCACACCTTCCTTTGCAAGCAGGGCACAAAGAAACCCTGCCCATCAAAACTGCCCTTGTCTCACTGAGTAGGTATCTTACAGGGGTTTAGCCCTGCTCTCCATGAAAGCAGGCCCAAGGCTACTGGGAAAGAGGGTCCCCACACACATTCCCACAGTAGTATAGGTTGTAGGGTGAAGAACACAAAAGGTTTTGGTGGGGATGTATATCTATCTGTGCACATATCTACATGCACACACTTTTCCTACTTACTCTAAATTTTAATTGACCTTAGTTAATGACTGCAGAATTGTTACTTATTCACCCCTCTAATAGGAAAGTGGAGGCTTGGGTGCAGCCTCACAGCTGCCCCACCAAGAAATTTAACTCAAGTGCTGCTGCCTGCCTGTCAGTGCCCGCATGGTGTGACCTGAATTGACTCTAGAAGAAGGCAGCAGAAATGCTGAAACAGGAAGAATTGTGTTTCTGAACGAGCAGAGCGTCCTTGTGCACAACGGGTGCCTGAGCTCAGCCAATATTTGTGAAGCCCCAACAGGGCCAAGGCCCTGCAGCCCGTCCCCCAGGCTCTGCAGTGCTCTTTATCCTGAGCAGGTTGTCAAAGCCCTGGCAATGAGTGTCTGTCCCACCTGGCTCCCTGCTTCCCCATGGAGGAAGGGGGCTTCCCACTGACCAAAGGCACAAAGTCACTTCCAGGTGTAGAGCAGCACCTCTGCCTCGCTGTTCCTCACACCACGCTGAAGACACTGCTGCCTCTGCCAGGCTGCCCAGGCCCTGCTAGCCCAGCACCTCACAAGGATGGCAGGGGCTGCAGCTGGTGTCCTGCCAGCGCAGCCAGCGCACATGGTGTGTCAGGGGCAACCAACAAAGCTGGGCTGCACCCCAGGGCTGCTTCCCCTCCTCTCCCACCCCCCCGGGGACACCCTACCCTCTTCTCCCACCTCCCCTGCCCTCGCCACCGGAGCGAGGCCGCAAACACCTCCCCCCCCCCCCCCCCCCGCGAGAAACGCCAAATGGCCGCGGAAAGAGCCAGCAGAACCCACGAAGACGCCCCAAATGGCGGTTGGGCTGCGGGGCGGCGCCCTTCCAACGGCCGCCCGCGCGGTGGCGCTGCGGCAGCGCGGCCCGGAGCACCGCCCCGCCCCGCGCCGCAGCGCCGCCCCGCCTCACCGCCCCAGCGCCCCGGCGGGACGCGGGCCGTCTTCCTCCCCGGCGCACCGGCGCACCGGCTCTGCGCGACGGCAGCGGCCGAGGCTGAAAGGCTGGAGCCCGCTCAGCTCCCTGGGTCGCCGCCATGGGGGCTTTGGGGGGGGGGCAGGTGACCAAACACGCACTGGTCTGGTTGGTGGCCGCATTAGTTTGATCCGGACTGAGCGGGCAGCTCGAGGGATGGCTGTTGATGGAGAGCAAAATAAGCCTTTTGTGCCATAGAGGCCTTGGACTGAGACGGTCGGCATGGTTATCCTGCATTAGCCCCCAGCGACGGGGGCAGTCGCCTCCCTCTGCCACTAGCCGGGCAGCGTCAGATCCCGCAGGGCCACCACAGGACGCCCCCTCCCTCCCGGCGGCACCTGCCCAACAACCTGCCCTGGGAGGAAGTTTCTTCCTCATCTCAAAGACACACGGATCACTGTCTTGCCAGAGACCTGAAGCCCCCCTGCTTTGGCAGTAGGCCGGGTGGCATGTTCACCTCTCCTCTGGCAGGAACTGGAGCCTGGGGTGCGGCTGCAGTTGGCACCTTAAAACCCTTTTATTTTATATTTGATCCTGCAATTATTTATGCAGAGGGTGAGCTGGATCCACCCAGCATATGTGCAAGTTTCACAGCCCTGTCACTACTCACAGGGACAAGCTTGGGCCCATCACAGCAGTCAGCACGCTCTTTATCTATCTTGGAGAAGCCCAGAAAGGGCTTGGGTAAACCAGAAAATTCAGTACTCCACTGTCTTCTGCCACTGCTGTATCACAGCACCTCATCATTTCTCCACTGTAAATTATCCCAATGCCCCAGCAATCGGGGAAGGGTTGTCACCCCTGTTTTACAGCTGGGGCACAGAAGTGCAGACAGACTTGTCCGGTGGCTTGTCCAGGGACAAGTAGGCAGTCTGTGGCCTTGACCTTACATCTCACCTTGCCCAAGCCAGGACTGTCAGGGCACAGCGAGGGCTGGCTGCTCCCTAAGGGCTGGGGAGCCAGGAGCTGAGTGTGGTAACAACACTGGCCAGGCTGGGGCCTCACTAGCCAGCACCCAGCCCCACAGTACCCCAGCGAGACGAGCAGGGCAGGCCCAGGGTTGCAACCAGGTTCAGCCAAGAGTCCAGCTCACCAGACAAGTCCATGGTGATGAGAGAGGTCCAAGGCCAAGCTGGCCAGGCTTGCCGGGAAGGCAAATGAGCGAGCCAGGGTCAGGATCTGGCCCAGTGACAGTAAGCAGGGTCAGACATAACCCAGTGATCACCAGGCAAATCTGTAGTGACAGGGCAGGTCTGAGGACAGGCTGGGACACCAGTCCGTGGGTCAGAGTCTGGGTCCAGCTCAGCAGGGTACATGGCCAGGCACAAGAGTGGCTGTGACATAGCTGGAGCTTAGGCGGGGGCCAAGCCCTAGAGCCTCAGCTTAAAAGCAGCTCCCATGACAAGAGGGGCCAGCCTTGGCTGAGGGATCCCTGCAGAGCTGTCTGGGAGCGCTCTCTCCAAGGTCGCCAATGGAAAGGCGGGCAGCCGTCAGCTACACTATCCCTATGTTGGCTCTGAGTCCCAGGCAGCCAAACCTCCAGGAGGGGGGGGCATGCTCTCAGGGCCCTTACAAGGACTAGAGGACAGAGCCAGAGCCTTTTGAAGCTGGGTGCGTGCTCTGAGGGGACATTGCAGGCGGGTGGATGGCTAAACGGGTGCTCTGAGCAAGGCTCAGGGGCTGTTGATGCTGGGCCAGCTACTCAGCTCTCCGTCCAGCTCTAGGCAACCACTCCCTGCTGGTCTGTGCAGCCTGACAGCAAACCAGATGGCCTCTGCAATGGGGATATATGGCACAACAGAGAAGGAAAATGGCTAGGATTAGGTGAGGACCAGATGTGAGGCAGGGATCAAGACTCACAGAGGGATCTGGGTGGCACACACTCATGGCCTGGAATTGACCTTTAAAAGATCTGAGGCTGGAGGAGGCAGCCTTAAACGTCCTATGGGACCTGCTGTCCTCTGACACCTTTCCACAGACTTCTGAACTGACCCCTTTGCAGTTCTAATCCAGGATCCTGCTTCATGATAGCTCTGCCTAGGGTTTTACCCAGCTATCTGTGGTACTGAGGTGTAATCAGAGCAGGCAAGAATAGCTGGCACGCAGTCTCTCTCTGGTCACAATTGTGAGGACAGCCTTGTCTCCATTGGTAATGTGGGCTCTATGCCACATGGAAACATAGGCCTGGGACTTTGAATCCTGTCCTTCAGCTGTGCACACACCGTAGCATAGTGTCCAAGTCCAGACACGTAGGGAACATCCAGGGAATGTCCTCTCCACAGGCCCCCTGACCATCTTAACATGAAAGCACCCTATCACATCCCATGATAAAGCTCAGTAGCTGGAAAAGCCTAAAGATATGAATGTGTCATAGGGAGCAAGCTGGGGAGAGCAAAGGTGTCTCCAGTGGCCCTGGTTTCCTGCAAGAAGGGAAGTGTAGCCAAAGGGTCCCAGAAGAAAAATGCGTCGTTTCCCCCCCCCCCCGTGAACAACACTGTCAACTAAAACTCCACAGGTAGCCCCCACACACCGAGCCTGAGGGAAATGCCTTCCTGACCCTACAACTGGTTCCATCTTGAGCCTGTGAGCAAAACAAACCAACACACCCAAAGCCTGACTAATAGCAGTGGAGGGCCCCATTCCTCCTCCCTGCCCCACCCAAACCCCATGGCTAGCCCCAGCCACAAAGGCCACAGAGTTGAAGGAAATGAAAGAATTTCCTTAGAATCCAAATTGGGCATCACAATTGAGACAGGAAAAGAAGTGACCTCCTCCTTGCTTCTTCAAGTTCAGGAGGACTCGAAAGCAGGAGATTAATAGCATGTAACCTAAACAGGGTGCAACACACTGAGGTTATATCTGTGCAAGTCTCTCGGGGGGGGGGGGGGGGGCACCAACTTGGGGACATGATTGCAAGCTTTATTTGAGAAGCCTGTATGAACTCATTCTGGGCTCCTTCCTCTCCTGCCACGCAGTCCCTATCAGCCAGCTTAGTATCTTACCAAATTTGACTTCTTCTGCTCACCTTTCAGTTTGGCAGGCTGTCACAGTTTATACCATGGCTGGCTAGAAACTTCTTTCTGATTCCAACTCTAAATGTATTTGTGATCCAAATGACCTTCTACCAGTATGAATTAGACTTTTGCCCTAGAATGTATTTTTAATGTGCAAATCATATCCCCTCTTAGACTCTCCTGTTTTAGATTAAACAAGCAAAGCACTTACAACAGCTGCTCATAAGCTAAATTCTTCCTTCCCCTAATGGTTGTGCTCTGTACCTGTTGGAGTTTAAATCTATCTTTTCTGAAAAGGGATGCCTAGAACAGCATCTACATGCCATGTGAAGTGGTACCTAACCCTTGTTTCTCTCTGCAGACCATTCCTTGCTGAGTATATGCTTGACCTGTGTGTCTTTATTCAGAGCCAAAGTTGCAGCACACAGTCAGCTTCCACCCAGTGTCAGTCCTCTTCCATAGCTCTTGGTTGAGGGACCCCTATCTTACAGCAAAAAGTCTGTCATTTTGGTCACTAGTATATTATTTTCTTTATTTTTTTTATTCTGTAGTTTTACCTTTTTATTATTATTACTACTGTAGTCTACAAGGTTATCCAAATCTCCCTGCCTGAGAAGTCTCCTCCGACCAGCCAGGTTGGAGTCAGCTGCTACATTCATAAAAACTATGATAAAGTGAAGAATATATTAAACAGGTTTGGACCCAGTACTTGTGCCCAAGAGATACTGCTGCTCTTCACAACTGTCCTTTCAGTGTAACCCCCACTGCCTCTCCCTTAGCCAGCTCCTCATCTGCCTCGCCTTTCCCCATCAGTCCTCATGTTTTCTCTGGGAGCTTTCTCTGGGAGACACCCCAGGGCTGGCCTGGGGCAGAGGGGCTGGTGTAGTGATCTGCAGCTTGCAATGCCTGGAGAGGAGCCCTGCAGGGCCTGGCCCTCTCCCAGCAGGTACTATGTGTCCCCTGCTCTGGCCCATCCATCCCTTACCCTCACTTTGCCAGAGAGGGTGGTGCCAGGGTATCACATTCCCACAAAAAAGTAGTTTTTCCCCTCAAGATCCCTTCCACTCTGCTCCAAGGAATTGTGATAACCCCACAGCTCGAGGAGGAGGGACTGACCTTTCTAAAGTTACAGGGAGAGATGGGAGGAGGAAAGGGGAACTGCCGGTCTTGTGGGCTAGGAGGGGAGAGAGAGAGGTGAAGGAGAGGATGTGAAGGGGAAGGTGGAAAGGCAGGGGCTGTTCATGGAAGAGGAGAGAGGCTGGAGAGAAAGGGAAAGGTGAGGCCTGCTAGTGTGAGAGAGGTACAAAGGTGCAGGGGAGGACACCAGCCCCAAGCTGAGGAGCTGCCTCGGACAGGGGAGGCTGCATGTGCCCCTGCAGCAATACAAAGCATCACTCAGGAGTGGGGCTTGGCAGAGGCTGGGGTACTGACTGCCCCCAGGGGGCCTGGCCTGGACAGCCGCACACCCTGGCCAGGGGGTGGGGGGAAGAGCTGGAGAAGGAGGGAGGAAGGGATTTTAAAATAGCCCCTTCTCATTTTTTGCAGCTGTCATTCAGTGTGCATAAGTCAGCCCCAGGCCTCCCCGCTCCCGTACACATTGCGAGTTACATAATGGGAGACACGCGGGCATCACTTCAGGCTGGGAACAGGGAGAGACGTGACATTTACACTGCGCAGCCTGTGCCCCAGCCCTGCCAGAGTCGATGAATACTGAGCAGCTCCCAGGTGCCTGGTCCCCAAAAATGGCCTCTGGACCAGGGACGGCAGAGTGTGTGGCAAGCAGAGGGGCAACCTAGCTGCAGTGATGGACTGGGGAGGAGGTGAGGGCGAGCAGGGTGCACCCAGAAGGCAAAGGTCGACCTCTCAGTACAGCCTGCTGGCAGAAAGCAGCTAGCAGCTGCCAAGGTGTCAGCGGTGCTTCTGGAGGGACGCCTGCGGGAAGGGCCCAGGGGCTTTGCAGGGACAGCTGGGGGCAAGGCTCAGGAGGTCCTGAGAGGTGGCCCATTTGCCACTGGGAAGATGCAGCTGCAAGCAGCAGAGGAGAAGGGTGGGATGCAGTGATAGGGAGCACTGGCATCAGGAGGCAAGGGGGCTGTTGGGGAACAGGGAGCCAGAACAGATCCCCAGGAGAATCAAACACGGGGGAAGGGGAGTGCAGGAGGTGTGAGAGGAGCGGGTCTGAGGGGGGAGGAGTGGGGGGCACAGTGCCCAGATGGGGCTGCGAGAGGAAGGAGCTGAGGAGGAGGAGTGGATGGGGCAAGAATTTTGAGAGGAAGCAGAGTGAGAAGAGCAGTGTGAGGATTAGTAGGGGCTGGGGAAATGGAAGATGATTCAAGTGCCTGAGGGAAAGGTAATGGCTCAGGACTGCCTGCCCTTGCCTTCATCCTGGGTGCTACAGGGCTTGAGGGCCGAGCATTGTAAAGGGGCAGAACAGCATTCCATGTCCCGTCCCCCCCCCCCATATCAGCCATGCCTGGGCTCGGGTGCTGCTCCCACATTCCTTTTCCTGACCTCCTGAAGCTGCCCAGAGCAATGAATACTGCTGACTCCAGCAAATTCCAGAGCAAATGGGGCTATGCATGTGGCGGCAGGTCAGGAGGACAGAGCTGGGCAATGGTGGGGAGGCTGCCGCGCTCTGCCTGCAAGCCACAGCCTCTCAGCCTGTCTCATCTAGAAACACTTCCACCCCTCCCACCTTCTGCCCAGGAACTGAGCCATATGTCTGCTCGCTGTAGGATCCTCTCTTCTTCCAAAGATCACCGGCTTTCATGCTTGATGCCAGCAGCCAGACTGCCTTGGGTAACACATGAGTCATGTGATGCGGTTATTTAAAGTGTGTCTTCTGAGTGCTAGCCACGTGCCTGCGCTGTGCAGGCAGAGAAGGAAAGCACAACTGGACCCTAGAGTTTACATGCGGAGGGACAGCCACCAAAAGAAATACCGGGTCCTGTTTAGCTTCTCCTGAAGCAAAGGGAACCCTTGGCATTTCTCAGCAGCCTCCTCAGTGCAGAGAACAAAGCAGTTCAGTCCAGCCTCAAACAAAGCCAAATGATTTCCATAACCACAAACCGACTGTGCTTCATAGGAGGTTGTCACCCATGGGTTCAGCAGGCCTAGGGCTAGTCAGGAGCTGCATGTGATTTCTCAGCCATGTGGCCACTCAGTGCAGGGCAGGCGTGACCCAAAGCCACTACAATGGCCCTAGGGTTGTGCTTGGAGTCTCCTGGTGCTGGAGCAGGAGCCAGAATCTAATCCTGAAACTTCAGGCAGCTATGGACTTCTAAAAACTGTTAGGGGAATGCATGTCTTGCCTGGTAAATATTTATGGCATATTCTAACTACTCCCTGCTATTTTCCATTAGGACTGACATCTCAGGGCAATGAGTAAGTCCCAGCGATGGTCTTCCTGGCTCAGCATTACTCAGCTGGACAAGCCAAGAGGCTTCTGGCTTATGAATGAGCCCAAGCTCAGGGAAGTTCATTCTTCCTCTGCTTCCCACTGGCTCCCCCAGAGGCAGGACTGCACTGCACAAACTCAGCTGCAGAGCTCCTAGAGATGCCAGCAAGAGGAGGTCCCAGGCACACACTGATTAGGCTGAGCCTTGCCACTGCCACCACTATCCTGCCCCACTAAGGAGACATAGTAACAGCCTCCACATGTTCACGTCACGGCCTAGCAGGAGGTTTGGGAGTTTACTCTGGGAGGAGGTTGCTGCAGGCCAAGCTGAGGTGAAGCTGGGCAGGTCTAGGGTATGGAAAAGGAGGCCTCGCTAGTGGGTATGACATCTTTATGGGCTGTAAGCTGAGAGGAGCTGAAAGAGCAGAACAGAGTTTTGCAGGGGGATCACATGCAGACCAACCAGACTAGAAGGTCTTGGTTGTGTTTCCTTGTAAAAGGGCTTTTCTCTGGCCCAGAGCAGGAAGCATCTGCAATCTCCAGATCTGGGTGAGTTAAAGTGCAGCACTGCTCTCACTGACTGTAGGACATCGAGCTGCCAGGATCCATCCACAACTTTCCCCTCTACTGGGCCAGGCCTCAGTGTGCTGAAACAGCCCTTTCACAGAGCGTGGCTGCCTGTGATGCCTCTTGCACAGGCCTAGCATTAGCCTCTCAAGGATGGTCTTTTCACAGAGGTTCAGTGCCTCCTAGAACCCCCAGAGGATCACTTTTCTCTCCTATAACCATACCTCGCTTGGTTTTCAAGCATCACAAAGGTATCAGGGAAGATATTTGTGCTAATTGCTCATTAAGCATTTCCAGAAAAAGCCAAGCTTGTCTTTTCCAAGAAGTGATGATAACAGCAGGAGAGAAATGTGCCAGGCATGGGAGCTGTTATCCTCTCCAGGCCCTGCTCCTTCCTGCCTCCCTCCTCTGGCCAGCCATTTTCCTGCTGGCCCGCAGCAGAGAGTTGCTGTATCTCCTCCATCTCTCTCTTTGTCTTACTCCTTGACTTCCTCTGCTTCCATCTCCTTTGCTTTCTATGTTTAGCTTTTCTTTTGGCTAGACTTTGATCCTTGCATTTCTTTTGCTCTTTCTTCTCCCTGATTTTATCCTTTTTCCTTTCCCCACATTGCCCTGTATCTCCCCCACTTCGTCCACCAGTCAGTGGTGACTACTATCCAAAACAGTGCTTGAGCTGTCACTAAAAGAGTCCTCCAACTCCTACAAACTGTATTATAGCTCCAAACACCACTTCTACCCATCTGACACCTTGGGCTCCAAGCCCATCTGCAGCTCAGATCTCTCTCAGCTAAGCCCTTCTCCTACGCAGCTCCACTACATCAGACCCCCCCCTACTTGTTGCTGCAGCTGTAAAAGCAGGGACAGACACAGCAGGGGAGGGATCGTAGCTGCTAGAAACATGTGCAGAGAGCTTCAGGCACCAGATCTTCGGGTTAATCTACATCAAACCCTCAGAGGCTGATGTTTATTGCATCTGTTCTCTCCACTGCCTGAAGTCCATGTGCCGCAGGGCCCCCCACGCACTGAGATGCTGGCAGTAAGATCACACTGTACCTTCACTGCAGTGATGGGACACACTTAGGAGCTATGTAGGATCCACTCTGAGACTGGCTTAACCCCCAGTTAACAAGCACCAAGCTGTTCTCTCAGGTCTCGCCCATCACTATGTGGTTTCCTCATCACCTTTTTTCATAAAAGCATCTGGAGAGGGTTCAGGATGGACTGCAACATTTGCAGATGGGTTATGGCATGAGGAAGTATTTATGTGAGGTACAGTAGAGTTTGGGGATCATGCTTCCACTAATGATAATACACAGATCTTGAACAATGCCAGACTGAGCTATGATCCTGTTTGCAACATGAGACATCTTGGACCTCTCTGGTACTGGGCTAGAAAAATGATGGAAATTATGGAATTATGGAAATGGTACCAGTGACTTAGGAGATGGAGCCATGCTCTGTGGATTGCTGTGAACCAATGTCCAGGCGGGGTGATGGGTAGCCTGGAGCTGCTTTCAGGTAAGATATTAACCAGATACCTTGACAACGACATCTGGCGAATTATGCCCAGCGGTATTTTTGTAATAGCAGAGCTGTGAATCGCAGCTTCCCAGCTAAATTGCACCTGAGTAATGCTCTCATGACTTGACTATCTCCCCAACATTTTAATTAGTCATTTTTGCCTTCCCTACAGTGACATTCATTATTAGTACAAAATGGCTGCCTTCTCTGCCTCATCCCCACTTCTACACAGCTCTTTCCAAGATGGGGCTGTATTTCAGTGGCAAGGGGTGATCTTGAAGGTGGTTTTGGAGCCATCAGGGGAAAAAGCATCAGCGTGACATAAACAGAACCAGGAGCAGACCTTCTGCTTCCTTCTCTTCACAGCCCACTTGGGGGTTGACACCTAGGTACCCATAATGCTCCCACTGAAATCAACTCAATTTGATACTCAGTGCAGCAGAAGCAGGCCCTGGAGAAGGATGGCAATGACAAGAGTTTGGGACAGAAGAGACTCAGAGGGTTCATGTATCCTGATTCCTCTGTGGAGAGATCACAATTATGTATAAGCAAGCAGAGCTGCATCTATGCTTCCACTTCATACAGAGCACTGCAGGAATAGTTTGTATTCATAGATAACAGAGTGTGGCGAGCACAGAAACCTGCCTCCCTTTTGGCTTGAGCAATTAGCCCATATTCAATGTTTCCATTAGTAAGAGAACTGAATGATGGCATTAGGTACTTTGACATAATCCTGTTTGCCTACAAAGAATATACAAATTCCTCCTTCTGTAAGCACAGCAGGAGTCAAACTGCATCAACAGCTTCTTTGGTCATAGTTCTAAGCCTATTTTAACCAGTTCTTTAACCTGCTTGGAAAAATCTCTCCTAGCTTTTTCTGTGTGTCATGTTACAAGTTCTTTGCTGCATTTTGTGGACACTTCTACAGCGTTTCCTACAGCATAGCCTCTCCTTTCCTCTCAGCCTCTCTCTGCAGCTTTGCTTTAGGGTCTGTGATTCCCAAGTGCCTCAGGCCATGTGTGGTAGAGACACAGTGCAGAAACCTGTTAAAACAAACCTCTCTTTCATCAGATAATGACATTTATGCCCCTCTATCATCATGTTGTATGAACACCCATGATGTGTCAATGCTACATTGCCACTTTGCTTCTGATTAAACACCTCTGGAGTTTAATGAATTCTCTTCCTGCCCTAAACCAGTGGTCACAGGCCTCGTCACTCCAGTGATGCCAAGATAATTTTGGACATCCTGGGAGGGGTGGCAGAACTAAGTGCAGCTGCAGAATCCTTCAAAGGCTGAGGGGTGTTTAGGAGGCTTCCACAAAGCAAGTCATGCTGCTGGGTTCCCAGGGAAAGAATTCACCTTGCAAAATCTATCCTCCCAGCCGGCCAGCAGAGACTGGTCTGAACAAGCTGTTCAGAACTAGCTCCCCTCACCTCCAGCTATGCTTCTGCAATCCTTGCATCTGCCACCTGCTCTGTCATTAACTCTTGGGTCAGAGCCAATGGTGGTGGCAACACCTGAACTAGAAATTGGGCTATTGCAGCAGCGCTAACATAGCTGGGAAGTCTCTGCCAGCCAAGCCAACTGCTTCAGGATGTGCCAGTGTGCAGCCAGCGTTCTTGTTGTGCTTGAAGGTCCCCGCGCTACAATGAAGTGATGAGCTCCTGCAGCTATGATGTGCTACACAGATACTTTTGCAAATGCTGTTTTTCTGCATGGAGGGTCACCATTGCCAGCTGGGGAAGGCATGTGTGGGAAGAGGAGAAGGCCAGAATGAGCTGCGGTGGGGGAAAAGGGGAAATCAGGTAGATAAGAGGCGAATGGCGCAGGGGGGATGAGTCCACTGGGAGGTGAGGTACTGTAAGGAGAGTTGTGCCTGCTTACTGGGGGCAGAACTCTTGCACCCAGGTTCTCTCTGCTGTGGGCTGCTATTTTGTCCCATGATCAGGCCACCGTGTTTGGGGGAAACAATCCACTGGAGCAAGGAAGATAGGGAGGCAAGGGAGATGAGAAGGTTGGAGGAGTCTGAGCATTAGGGCTAGCTCTGCCCTTCCTGTCAGGGAGGGTCAGAATGAGGGAGAGGACATAATGAACAGACACCCTGGACGCAACTTCATCTCCCTCCCTGCATGTCTTCTTTCAGGGGCTGGCTGGGAAGCAGAGTGATGAGGATGTTGCACAGATGTTGGTGCAGACTAGAGTCAAACTCCCTTCTTCATGGCTTGTGCTGGGCAGCCTAAGACAGCCCAGACAAATACTCAGAAAAAGAGAATACAAATAAGAGAATGTGGGCGCTAGAGAAGGAAGTTTCTCAAGTTCCCCAGGTGGGTAAGTTCCCACCTGACAAATCCTGGTGCTTATAGGGGCGTTTTCTGGTCTCATAGCTAGAGACCCAAGAAACTTTGTCATACTCCGGGGGTCTCCTAGAGCTTCTGGCAGCAGGTGCATTTAATGGAAAACAGTATGGAAATGCAATTGCATCCCTTCACCTTCCTGCCCAGTCTGGCCAGTGAAAAGCAAGTGAGAGCAGACAGCAGCAGCTATGGGCCAGCGTGAGTGTTAAACCCCTTGAGCTCCAACCTGCCTTGCCTGGCAAAGTGTGAAGAAGACATCATTCACTTGGTGACAGCAGAAGCAAATGATTTGGCAGGGCAGGATCTAGGCACGAGCAAAGCAGGCTGTGGCCTAGGGCAGGAGGCTTCTGAGTGGCTGAGAGGTGGAGAACCATGACCCTGCAGCCTGCTTGGCCTGTGGCAGAGCCTGGAAAGCCAGGCTTAGTCACTGCCACCACAGAATGGGTAAGATCCTGCCAAGTGATGGTTACCTACAAAAGGAAGTGTGGCTCCCTCTAGGAGCAGCAGTTACTAATTCCCCCCCAATATCTTCCCTCCCTTCCCTAAACACAGGAAACTCAGCTCTCCAGCAGCTTCTGCCCAGGTAGGCTATAGCTTGTTGTACTTGGGGAGACAAAATTCAGGGTTGTGTATGCAGCCAAGACACCTTAGGCCAGCTCCCTGTGCGGCCAGCAGTAACAATGGTGTCTGGGGCAGGAGATTCCCCAGCAGGATGCTAGGGAGGCAATGGTCTGAATTTAGGAGGTGGAGAGGAAGCCCACCTTGCACAGGTAATGGCAGGTTTCCAGGGCCTGTGAAGAAGGGCAAAACATCTCCAAGGGAGAAGTGGCTAGAACAGTGGATGCTGTTTTAATCCTGCAATTGGGGTGAGGTGGGCCAGCAGGTAAAGAATGGTGGCCAACAGCCTAGTCAGGCACAGGAGGAGCTGAACAGCTGTATATTCATGTGGTTGACAGGTCAGCAACATGGGCTGCAGTTAAGGACACCCTTTTTCTGTCTGTAGACCTTGCTGGGAAAGAAGGGGCAAAATTAAGAAAGAGGAGTAAGGTAATTGTATGCTGCATAATAGAGAGGTATCATGGAAAAAAACTAGGGAACGTATTTTTTATGAGATCATCATAGCCAACTCAGTGTACCCAATTCTGTGAAGGTCAAGAAGCCTCACTTTTTGAGTAAAGTCAGTGAGGGAGTTGTTTCATCCGGGCATATACAATGAACCTCCTTTTACCTACCAGGCTGTGGATCCCAAATGCCAGTCTTTTACAGGAAGTTTGCTGTACCATTTAGACTATGCTGACTTCTCCAGTAAAACACTGTGGGTTTGGTTTTGTGGATTCATCTCGGTAATGGGCAGCTTCCACCAGCTCTTGCAGCACTAGCTGCACAGAGCACGCTCTGGGGAAGACAGCTGAGTATACAGGATATATACATATACAGGATACATACATATACATACATATACTGTATACAGGATATATATACAGTATATTACAGGATACTCCAGGTATTTTAAATGAAGATGTCCAGCCCCAACTGGTTCTGGATTATGAAGTTCTACTGGACGGACAAGGGAAGGGTCAGCACACAGTTACTAATAGAGGTCTTCACTTCCTAGATAATGTTTTGCAGATTACTGTTGTGGTCCTCAGATGACCTTGTATAACAAGTTTATCCTGCTTTCCAAGAAAGCTTAGTGACACAGGGGCAGAGATAAATCAGGCATTGCAGAAAGACAGATTCCAGCAGCAGTAGCAGTTCTTGCCAGGTACTCTGTGTGCTCAGAATCCATTCTTCTGTCTCAGGCATCCCAAGGTATAAAATACTTGGGCGAAGGTCATTCTGAGCCTGCCTGAGGTTGTCATTTTTTGCTTGAGTCAGTCAAATTGGCTGCTCATCCTCTTCCACCCCAAATGCAGGGTCACTAGTTGGTCAGAGCCAATTCACATAAAGGCTCAGAGAAGCTCTGGAAATGTAACACAGAGAATGCGCTAGGAAAGGGAAGTGGGATATTGGCATGCCAGGAGCTTTGGGACAAATGTTTGGGACTCCACAACCATCCATCATTGCCAAAGTGCCACAGACACAGAGCAAAGGCAGGTGCAGTCCAAGGAAGCAGCTTGTCCTTTTGCTCTTTCCATATGCCCCAGCTAGAAAGAACTGGACAGAAATAAGGGCAGGAGGCCAGCACTCTTAGTTTTTCAAGACCTCTGTGCTGACACCCAGCAGCTCTAAAATTTGTTCCAGTTTAGATTTATGGCTACAATTGCACGCACCTAAAAGTGACTGCAAAATGTAGGTTACAGGTGGATAGTGCAAGGAGGCAAGGCAGCAGCAGTTATGGGAGAGACAGTGGCAGAAAGCAGAGCTTCCTTCATGGAGTGGGGTGCTTGGAGGGGATCCCTGGCCAAAGGGTCTTGGTCTTGCTGCATTTGGATCCCCATTTGTGAGCAGTCAAAACTACAGTGACGTAACACAACTCCTAAAACTGATTATCATTCAAGTGGACATAACGGAGCAAAGGCACTGGATTTTGGCTAACAGGTGAGGCCAAAACAGCAACAGGATTTACTGCACAGCTTGTGTAGCAATCCAGAGCATGGCTAGAAACTTGCAGATGAACTCTGTGGGGCACACATGGGCGCTCTGGGGATTTCTGTAGTACCCATCTAACACACCCCCAACCCGCCAGCAACTAGGTTCAGCATCCAGGCATGCGCTGCACTCTGCTTCATGCACACGGAGTGAACCTGTCTCTTCTTAGAGTCGACTCAAGGCCAGAGAGGCAGTAACGCTGTGCAGTGGACTGGGTTTCTGTTATGGATGGAAAGCAGGCAGAGAAACAATGTTTCCATGTCGAGCCAGGGCCTCACTAAAGGAACCCTGGCTACCAAGCTGGAAAGCAAGAGTCAGGGGCCCAGGCCTCCGAGAGACCCGGGCGCTGCCAGCTACCTTCGGTCCCCACTCATTGGGGCACCCGGGGCTGGGAACGGGCAGCCGCCCTGCCCAACGGCGCCGGGGTGGCCCTCAGGGAAGACCCGGCTGCCAGCCCCGCGGAGACAGCGGCACGCCGACGGTTAACCGCCGCCAACGATCGGCTCGCCAAAGGCTGGCCGCCGTGCTGACGTCACGGCGCCATTTATAGGCCTGTCGGAGGGCGCGGGCGCCCCGCCCCCTCGGCGGGGCGGGCGGCTGCCCGCGGCGTGACGTCACCGCGCTCTCGCGTGGCCCCCCCCCCCCGCTCTGTGGGGCAGGGGCCGCCCCACCCCCACGCCGCCGGAGTGGCCGTTGGGCCCCGTGTTCCACAAGCCCCGTGTCACCCCCACGCTGCCGGAGTGGCCGTTGGGCCCTGCGTCGCACAGTACCCGTGTCGCACAGACTTTGTGTTACACAGGCCCCGTGTTGCACACACCCTGCAGGGGACACGGGGGACATGGGGGACACGGGGGGGCTGCCCTGTCCGAACTGATGCCATGCCACAAGTGGAGCCCGCGCCAAAACAGGCTCCGGTGGGGGGGTTCAGAGCAGCCTCGCAGCACACACAGAGGGCACCGCCAGAGATATCTTACGGCCCCGAAGGCCTGTAGGGCTTGTGCACGTGATGCTTGTACGCTCACTCTCCCTGACACACTTCTTATGAAGCATATGTGTGCATAATCTAGACTTCAGTTTGCTTAGTTCCTGCGTTATTGTATCAGTCGGTCATGACCGTTTTGGAGGGGAATTTATGCAACATCAGTGTTTGCTCTCCACCTCCCCCACAGCCCTGTAAGAGCCGTGCATGGCGGCCATTTTCTACTTGCTCCAAGTTTCTTGGGAGATCGATTGCCTCGGTGGTGACAGCATGGTTGGGTCAGTGACACACCGGGAACATTTCATCCCGGGGCGGCTGGGGATGTCCCGCGCACAGAGGTAGCTCTGGCAGGGGCCAGAGTTCAACCTTGCTGAAGCAGGTGTTGAAAAGGTTCAGTCTGTGCTTACAGCCTGGATTTACACCTTTTTTTTTTTCCTTTTGCTTGAATGTCTCAGTTTGCGGGTTGCTTATTTGTATCATACATTGGATGGACTCAGTTAGGTCCTTCCATAGCATTTTAAGGTGCAAAGTGGGAGGCCTAAAGTTTTTTCTGACAAAGTCAGTAGGAAGATCTCCACGGCTTTGATGTTTCCTGTGTGTTGAATACCTGTATGACAACGAGCTACGGTCGCTGGCTTCCTCCTGCAATAAATACCGGTCTAAGCAGACTTTCATGGAGTATGTGTCTGTTAGATATTGTTCTATTCTTTGCTTGCTATGGAGCTATTGAAGTTCCTGCAATCACCTCTGTAACCATCAGCTTTGAGAAGCTTTCCACCTACATGCCCCTGACAGGGCAAAAAATTCCCAGAACAAGTATTTTTATGGGGGGAGGAAGAGCACTGTGCTTTTGGAGAGGAGAATATCTCCCCCTAAGGTTAAAAATAAAGTCTTAGAATGAAATAATCTTTCTGTATTGGCTTTGTATTGACCAGTTAGTCTGATGGCCAAGTTTCCAGTTTGGGAGATCTCTCTTGCATGGTTTTCTAGACGTGATCTGTGCTGTGATTTAGGACATTGACTATTGGAGAGTTTCTTTGCTTGTGTTTCTAAAAATCAGAAACTTGTGATTCCCTATGCTGATACGTTAACACTTAGGATGTAGGTTGTGGTTTTCAATGCCCCATCCGAAAGTGATTGCTTACATATTGCAACTGCTTTACTCTGCAGCATTGGATGCCTTTGGGTGGGCCTTGGAGCGCCACATCCCATCTGCTCCCTTGCTGGGTTTGAGAGGTTTGTTTGACTGGATCCTATTTTAATCTGGATTTGTTGAGCCCTTTCCTTTCTCACCTGCTTCCCCGAATATGTGACTCCCTGGGTACCACAATGTCATCTTGAGGCCAAGGAGCAGCTCAGGTCATCCCTGGCTGCTGATTACCCTTTGGTAGGACTGGCACGTCCTCATCCCCATGGGAAGACGTGGCAGCACAGATGGTGGGGGGGTGAATGTGGGCCAGAAGAAGTTCCCCAGTGGCCAATGGGCAACACGGTGGCTGGGACACAGCTCTCCCCAAGCGTGGCTGGTCCCCCCCACCACCTTTTTCTTTTCCCCGTCACAGGCAGCTTACAGCACTGGTGGGAAAATGCATGAGACAGTGGGAAAGACCAATGGCTCCCAGCTCAGCTGCTCGCTTGTGCTCCCCACGTCTGCGGTTAGGTCATGGCTCCTCCCCGCTCCTCAGCGTCTCCACATCTGTCAGGGGGACAGTGACACTGCCTTGACTCACCAGCCTGCTGGGTGACCTCACTGCAAAGGTGGGAGCTGCAGTCCTTGGACCAGTCTGAATTGGGCAGAGGGAGACTGTGCTCCTCCTTTCCCTCACGTTATCAGCTGTGCTGCCAATCTGTCCCTGCACGGATGCAAACCTGAGAGCTCCCCCTGCAGACCAGGTCTCTCAGGGATTGCTCCATGGTTCTCCTGTGTGCCCCTTGAGCCCCCAGGCTACACCATGCATTGTGCCAGCACCACCACTTGGGCTGTTGCAACAGGACTGCTGTTAGCAGGTGGGTAGTTGAGGTGGAAAAATAAGCTAAACTTCTCTCCATCTATGCCAGTGCAGCTCAGCAAGAATGGCAAAAAACACCAGGAAAGGAAGAGCAGATCTGGCTCTTTTCTTGGTATCTCCTTGCTTGCAAGGCATTTCTTGTTCACATCCCCAGTTTCTCACTCCCAGTCAATTCAGGTCGTCACCATGCTGGACCTGCAGGAGCTGTGCCCTTGGCATCCCAGAACAGGGACGTTGTAGGATCCTCAGCCCCAGGCAGAGGCTGGGTGAGAAACTCTCACTGCGGATCTCTCCAGCATGGGCTAAGGAGGCAATGGAGCCCGGCTTTCTACGGACTTCGCCAAAGCGCTCTGAGAGTACTTGTTAACTCCTGGAGTTAACAGCCATGCAATGGCGTGCCAAAGCCTACAGTGATATGCACTGGTCATGGCATAGCTGAACACAGGAATATCAGGAAACACAGAAATGCGCATGGCTGAGAACAGCTTGAGCTGGCCCTTGGATGAATTTACTGTGCTTTGCAGGCAAAGCAAGGTGAATGGAGGAAGGGTTTCCTGCTGCAGTCATCAGGAGAGCTGCAGCAACATTGTCTGTTGCCCTTGCTACATACTAGCTTGTGTGCCTTTTTTGTTTTGTTGTTGTTGTTGTTTTTCTTTCTTTTTTTTCTTTAAATGAAAGCCCTAGCACACCTTTTGCAAGCCGTTGCTGGCTGATTCACTCCAAGGAAAACTTTGTCCTTGGTGGAAACACCCTGCAGAGTGGGAGGGACACATTCCCTCACAGGGACCTGCTTCCTTCAGCGGTAACGCTGCACCACAAGCATGGCAGGCTGAGCAAGACCAACAAAAATAACCCCAAATCCCCCCAGCTGTGTCTCATCAGCTGCAGAATAACACATGGCCAGGACTGGCTTCCTTACCATTCAGCAAAGAAGGAATGAGCTCCCCCATGCCTCCAGCTGTACCTGTCTCTTCTCCATCTAAAGGCAAAGTGAAATTTGGACCTGAACCTTCTTCACAGAGATCTCATTTTTCTAACCCTCTCCTGCGCCTCTGTGGGTGATGGGATCCTTGGGAAAAAACATGTCCCTCCCTGACATGCACCCTTACCACGGTAAAGTCATTTTTGCTGTTGGCTACAGCTATGCACAGATTGTCTATTACACAGAGGCCCTTCCTTGACCAGTAAAGATAAAAAGCAGCATTCATGCTAGCAGAGCATTAAGCTTCAACGGTGCGTGTTTGGGGAGGGGGGAATAAAAGCTGAATTCTTCAGCAGTTTTAAAAAAAGCACACAAGGTTTCTTGAGGTGAACAGGCCATCCTCACAGGAGGGTGCGCGTGTAGGGGAGTGCACGCAGCAGTGGGGAACAGTGCGACAATAACCCTGAAAGGGTCGGGGCGAGCATGTTCCAGGCTGTGTTTAAATTGGAGCCCAGCCACAGAAACCAAGGGAAAGTTGCACAGCAAAAGGTTTCACACACCGCTAACCTTGGCCAGGATTTGTCCCTTGGCTTGCATTTGCACCCTCGCTTACGAAGGCGGATGGAGCCCGCTGGAGAGAGCTGGCTGTCACTTCGCATTTGTGGGGGGACTCTTAAGAAGAGCTTGGAAAAGCATCCTGCTGGCAGTGGGAACTGACCAGGCCAAGCCAGCGGCACAGTCAGAGAAGCGAGGGGAAGGAAGGGGGCCGATACCCCACAGCGCAGCCTTCCCCTTTCGCACCCGGTGCGGACAGCCAAGGGCCACGCGCAGCATCGGCCGGCTGTCGCGTGAGCGGGAAGCAGGTGGCATCTGCAGGGAGCACACGTGGGCCTCCGGGGAAGCCAAGGGCTCAGCAGGCCCCCAGCTCCCCTCCAAGCAGTGTTTTTCCACATCCAGGTTCTGGCACGCCAGCGAGAGCCGGGGCGTGGGAGGCACCTGCCGTTAACGCTGCCTGTGCGGTGCGTTATTCAAACCCGATAACCCAAATCTCCGAGAGGCTCCGGGGCAGCGAGACACTCTCTTCAGCCAGAGCAAACTTGGGTTGTTTTGCTGGGCCTGTATTTACAATAAATCCACAGCACATCTATCTTAGAGCCTGCTTTTCATGCTTGCATAAGGCTTTCCTCTGGGCCCCAGCCCCCTCCATCTCCCAGAACAGCCTGATCCATGTCAAAAATTGCTGCTTTCAGACTGAAAAGCACAAGGATGAAGCTTGGCTTTTTTTTTTTTTTTTAAACCAAAGCTGTCTCCTCCTTTCAGGTGGGAGCCCACCCGCTCAGTGACTCAAGCTGCAAGTTTCCTTCTTAATAACGAGTCCCCTGTGACGAGCATCTCAACAACACCCCATGCCCCTGCTTTGAAGAAATTACTCAGTGGCTTCAGGAGACTAATCCCATCTTGTTACCATGCCTTGCTAGAGTATCCTATTTGGGGACTGACTTGGTCACTTGCCCAAACCTGGTGTCAAACACACAGCGATTATTCCCACACCCTGCCCCGGGCAATACCCCTTGCCGGGTGAGCGCTGGGCTCCAGCACGTTCTTTCGTCTTTTTGTTGGCAGCCGCCTATGAAGGAGGGCAAAGCCCTCACCCTCTCTCTGCAGAGCTCCCTGCCCTACTTCCTTCCCTGCTTCTGCTGACACAGAAAGACTGCTTTAAGGTGGAAAAGGGCACTTTACCTCCCCCCACCTTGCTGTCTCACTGAGATGACACAGGAACATATATCTGAACAGAAGTAAGGCTATACTAAGCCTTTTCCCTAATCCCTGCCCAGGCTGCACAGCTATCAGCTGTAAGCTAACTCCAGGCCCTACCACTCAGCATACCTGCGCCCAAAAAGGGAAAGGCTGTGTCCTGCCGCATCAGAGCCAAGCAAATGCAGGGCAAGGATCAGTAAGGCACATATTCATCCTTGATTTTCCATTTCCAGAAACATGTCTAAGGGCAAGAGTTTGTGCATGCTTTAGATAAATGATTACAAGGGGTTTGAGACACAAAGGGGAAAGAATAGTTTTGTTGCTTAGCAGAGTGTGACAGTCACATGGCATGCAGCATGCACGAGCAAGAACCCAGCTCCCAGGGCTTGGAAATCCAAGGGCAAGCAATGCAAGCTCTTCCAGGAAGAAATTCAGGCTAGAGGGGCTGTGGGGAAGGACACTAGCAGGAACCAGCTCCACATTTGGTTTCCTTAAATACATTTTAATAAGCTACTTCATACAGCTTTTTGGGGAGGCAGCATAGGGATCTGTGACCCACCCCTGGAGCAGAAGGCAGGCAGGAGCACAACTAGGCTGTTTATGGCTTGGGGAAGCTGTGTCACTCGGCAAGCAGAGGGAAGGAAAGATGTTTCCTATGCTAAAAAGCTTGTAAGCATCTTCCTCAGCACAGAACTGTTTTCATCCCCCTTTTCACCAGAAAGGAGCAGCACCCTTTAAAGAAATTCTTATTAAACCTGAGCAATGAGACATAAAAGCAAAATGAAACACTAGACCTTCATCACCCTTCATTTGTTCTCATATCCAGGCTCAAGGCCACCCTGCTATGAGAAGCCACCTAGAATGAAAAAGCAGGGAGGACACAGCCTGCACACACTGCTCCAGAGGCTTCTTTTGCTTAGGAAGCACCCAAAATAGCCCAAGGATAAACCCCTGGAGGGGAGTGGGGGGGAAGAAGGGGATAGGGAAAATAAAACACAAACAGCACCTCCTCCACAGCAACCACTGCTTGTGAAGGCTCTGTCTACACCTAACCAGGTCTGGTCAAAGGGAACCAGGTAACGATCCCAGCTTAACCATACAGAAGCTGCAGGCAAGCTACTTCATTTGGGAGGAGGTGCTGCAGGTAGCCTGCTATTTTAGGAACTCTGATGTTGCTCTGTTGAAGGCCCCCGAGGCATCAGAAGCTAAAGGCAAAGTATCATGTTCCCTCTTCCCCCCTCCTCCCCTCCCCTGGGAAGGAAAGCCAGCTCTCAGCCTCACTCCAGGGAGCTGAATCACGGCTTTGACCCTGGAAGGCAAGGCAGACCGCCTTTTTCCTATGCCACTGCTATTCTTGGCAGCAGGAGAGGTCAGAAAGACAGCTGCCCTCACCGCCTTGCACAACACCCCACCACCGCTGGGCTATTCCTAACACAGTGAAACCGCCACTGAGCGTGAGCACACTACGAACCAGTGATTTCACATGAAAGAGGAAGGCACCAAGCACTGGTTCATCTGAAGGCAGGCTGGGAAGGAAGCCTGGTCCCTCTTCACCAGCATCACTGCCTACTCTCAGGGAGAGGCAACCACAGAGGTGTTCTCTCCCCACTGAGCACACAACACATGACAACCAATTATTATATCATGCTTTTAATACAAACTTAAAAAAATCTGGAACAATAGAAACTGTACAGATTTGATCAACCTTTTTGTTTTTGTTTTTAACTAAATCTCTAGACACACCAATGTCCCGTTCCAAAATATTGCACAACATTCTGAATACAAAACTCTGATTGTATTCCTCCTTCGCTAAAGAAAAAAAAAAAAAAAGAAAAAAGACAGCAACCCCCTGGTTCCCCCTCTCAGTAGCCCCCTTCTTGGAAAGAAACCCAAGCAGAGCACACACAGAAACCCTCCACTCAGAGACATACAGACTTCTGTCCTCTTTCACTCATTCTCTCCTCAAGACGACTGTCAATTCACTCCTCAGAGAGGGTTGGGAGGGAAAGGAGGGAGGCTGAGTGGGGAGAAAGGAATCTTCACTGCTTCTTTTTTTAAAGTTTTTTCCTGAAAAAATATTTTTCTCTCCTCTTTTTAAGAAAAAATCTTGAAAAGAAAAAAATTACAATTTTTTTACGTTAGAAATATACATATATTATATATACCTCTTACATTTTACAAATGTAGCAAATTATTCAATACAAACGGACATCAACAAAAAGAACACAAACCCATAAAAAATAAAAGTTAAAAAAAAATTCTCTCTTCTCTTCCTAAGAAACCAGGTAAATTAGTGCAGGTTTTAAAAAATAAAATTGAAGCTGAACGCCTACATCCAAGACTAGAAAAGACCCAAAAAGGCCGTTAGTTTCCATTGCTGCCTGACGCTGGAGGAACGTTTCTGAAGCACGCTTTTTTCCTTTAAGATACAAAGAGGTTGGTCCCTCCCCTTTTCCTCCTTCCACGCACACTATTTTTAAAGCAGGTATAATACGTGTGGCAGGGCAAAGCAGCATCAAAGCTTCACACACACAAGCAGGTGGCTGGGGGCATCCCACCTCTCCCCTCCCTTCCTGCACCTGAGGAGGGCATGCTGTCCCACAGCAGCAGTTCACAGAAGGCTTTGCCAGAAGATGTGGGAACGGTGGAAGAAACTGAGGCGGCTGAGACAGGGTGCCAGCCAGGACCCCGCGATCGCGGGCTGAGCGCTCCTCGGTCCAGCATGGCAAGCTGGCTGGCCATCAGCAGCATACTCCTGGGGAGGAAGGATGGGGTGGCAGTGGTAACATCAGTAAGGGGGTTAATGAGAGAGGAAAAAAAGAAAAAAGAAATCAGCTCAGCCATTCCTGGGCAGCTTGTCCTAGCCTGGAAACCTGGAGGGTTGAGGCTGCAGATGCCAGTTCGAGGGAAGCTACCTGGGCTCCACTCTCCTCACCCACCCACCGTGTTGGTCATAGCTTGACAGCAGCAAGCAGCCTGCTCGGGAACCGATGCTGGGCATGAGGTTGGGACCATGCCTCTTCCAGTCACCCAGAGAGGGAAAGGGGCATGCTGGAAATTCTCCTTAATGAGATATGGGTAGTGGCAGTCTCCCTGGGACACCCCATTTCCCCTGCAAAGGCTCATTGACAACACAAGAGGGCTAGAGCATCTCTATCTCAGCTTGAGAGAAGGGAGAGGGAAAAGCACGAATTCAAGCCTATCTCCCCTGAAACAGGGATGTCTGGAAAGAGCTTACTAGTTCTCAACAGACACAGCAGAAACAGGTTTCAGAAGGTGCTCCAGAGACATGCTTAAAAGAAAACCAAATCCCCACACTTGGGAGGCAGCAGAAAGATTTTTTTTTTTTAAAACAAAAAACTTCCTGGAGCCTCATCTCCATCTCACTCCTCTTTGCACTCTTCCATACTCTCACAACAGCCTCCGAGGAGACCTCCTTCCCACCTAGGGAGCCACCAGCCCTGCCTGGGCAAAAAGAGGCCCTCCACATGTCCCCCTGAAGGTGGGCTCTGGGCTCCCTGGCACAGAAGTGACCTAGCTGAAAAGCCATTACCACCCTGCTGCAGCACATTGGCTTTGGGAAAAGCTGCAGGGGCGTTCCTAAATTCTGGCCCTACTGCTGTAGGTTCACACATGGGAACACCCTGCTCTTCAGTAAGCCTGCTACTGTCTGCACCAACACGATCTGGTTGGAAGGACAAACTTACACTAGGCGCTTCCCTTCTGCACCAGATCAGCCATCTCCTCCCGCTCCTCCAGAAGGGCAGAGGAAGGGTTTTAGTCAGATTTATTCCTAACTGAAAGTACAAACCCTTAGGCTATCATTCAAGAGAGCAGCTTCGACAACATAGCCCTTTCTCTTCTCCAAAAGCAGTGCTGCCTCTCTAATTAAAAAGAAAGGCATTCCCTCTCAAAGATTAAAAAGATAAATTCACAGCAGGGAATGAGAACACAAACCTAGAAGATTGCCCCAAATGACCGTCAGTGGACGCTGCCCTTGCTGGTGGGGAGAAAGTACACAAAATGGGGGCAGAATCCAAGTGCAGCTGCCTGGCTCAGCACCACCTCCCCCACACAGCAGGGACACGTGTGTATGTTTTTACACCACAGGGTTGTCATCTGAACCAACTGGCCCGAAGAGGCCATGAAAAGGTTCCTTTGCTCACACGCAGAAGGGGATTATAACCAGAGTGACTTAGTTCAAAGTGCTGTTCTTCTGCAGCTTCCCTCCACGGCTGGAAGTGCAGATGAGGAAGGGAGCAGGAAGAAGCCATTTCACAGTAATGCTCTGGCCTTCCTGCTATTTGCTGGGAGACACTAAAGAAGAGTTAGTGCTTTTCAGCACACAAACAAAACAGCTGATGCCAGCCTGGTCTGGAGAGCTTCGAGCAACAGCACAGCAGTCTCAGCCTGTGGGCGCGGTAGATGCTCTCCGTCTACACTCAGGACGCAGAGCCGTAACAGAAAAGCAAGCCCACTCACCCATTTCTGGCTAGCACACAAGAAGAGCATGCACCTCCGCCAACACTGACTCATCCTCTCCCTGTCCCTCCCCCAGCCTCCAGCAAGGCAGTAGGTGTCTGGGAACGCAGCCCAGAACAAAGCCATCTCTACACCCAGGTAGAAGGATCGAGTGCCCAGTGCTGGGGAGGGTGCAGGGAGACAGGAGCATCGTGACCTATGTTTGCACCATTCCTGGGCTGGGGCAGGGGAAAGGTGAACACAAACCAAAAAACCCAAGATTCATTAAAGGAGTAAAAAAGTGAGTAGGAAAAAAGCACAGGGACTGAGTTAAAAAACAAGTCAGTGCTTCAGGAGCGTTGCCAGCACAGCGCAACAACACTAGGCTCTCTCTTTTTCCAAGAAGCTATATTTATAAGATTTGAATATTTTCTGTATATTTCTATTTTTCTTTTCTCTCCTTTTTTTTTTTTTTTTTTTTTAGTTCTTGTTTTCCCCCCTCCCTCCCCACCCAAATACTCTCTTTCCTTGTGTTCAGTTGGCCAGGACGACAGGCTGGAACGACTGGCTGGGATACTGCATGGCATTCAGGTTGTAGCTGAGTCCTTCCACAAAGGGAGACTTCTCCAAAAAGAGGCTGTTGGTGCTGCCACCGAAGACCTGAGCCATATCAAAGGTACCTCCAGTGCCGGTGTTGAACTGCGATGCCGGTGGGATGTTGCTGGCCTGGCTCTCACTGGCAACACCATCGAAGAACAGGCTACTGGCTCCTGGTGACCCACCGCTGTAAACGAACTCCTTGGCATTGGGGGAGAGCTGCGACTGCGGGGCTTGGCTCCCAGCACTCCCGATGAAGTTCAGAGAGTGCATAGACAGGGAGAGGCCCTTGTGCTTCAGCAGGTTGTTAGTGGGAGACCTGACCATCCTCGGCTGCTGCGCAGCCCCTGCTCCGCCACCCCCTCCTCCAGCTCCTCCACCCTTCTTCATCTTGGTAGAACCAAACTTTGTGGCAGCAAACGTGGCAGTGGTGAAAGTGATGGGCTGGGCAGAGCGAGGGATGAAGGTGGGGCTAGGCGACTGGCCAAAGGAGGGGGACGGAGAGTTGGACAGCGAGTTGTCCTGGCTGCCAATGGGGACGAATACCTGGGCATCAGGGTTGAAGCTGCTCTTGATTTCTTTGTCCAGCTCTGCTGCGCTGCAGCCCTCGCTGTCATCCAGGTACAGGACCTTAACAGAGCCCTTCTCGCCAATCTGGTAGGAAACCTCAAAAGGATCGATCCAGACACTCAGCTCTTCTGGCACATTGGCACGCACATCCTCCACGGCCAGCCCACTCCGCTTGGCCGCCAGCTCCACCACCGGATCCACGGTCTCCCCTATATGGACACAGCGATAGCCAGATCCCTTCAGAGGCTTTTCTGGGTACCAGTGACCCTCATATTTCTTCTTCAGCAGGCGCTCTAGCTCCTCACCAAACAGGTCTGCCCGCCTCCGAGGAAGCTTGTTGTACAGGTATGAGATGATGAAGTTAAGAGCAACTTTGATCTCCAGATGCATACTCCCTTCACAGCAAGCAAGTCAGGGCAGCGTATTAAAAGAGACAGAGTGACAAACACATAGACAAGATTTGGCTCCAAGCAGACCTAGGAAAAGAGAGGAAAAAATATGGATAAAGGCAAGAAAACACAACAATTCTTAGCCTGTTGAAGTGAACGGCTACACTTTTTCATTAACAAAAGCAGAAGGAAACATTTGTACAAACATTACCAAGTAGAGATGCCGACTAGGAGAGTCACCCCAAATCTACTGGCCCTCAAGACACAGAAGTGCTGGTGGGGAAGAGTCTCCCTTGTCCTCTCCAGAAGGAACAGGGCCGTAGCTACTATCCGCACCCAGGCATGTGCATTATACCTACCTCGCTGCCAAGTACCGTTGCTGAAATGAAGCAGGCCAACTGCCTGCTCTGGCAGAGCTATTTCAGTATACCTAATGTCTCCCTGTGCTTCAGCACTCAGCTGCTTCTGGTGCAGTTCACCTGCACCAGCCTCTCTAGAGCATAAATGCACCACCTGGAAAGCCCCGTGACTTGCTTGGGAGCCTGCACAGAGACCCACTTGCGCTCGGGACAGCAGGGCCAACCTCCCCGCCGAGAGGCTGGGTGGTCCTGTGGAGTACTGTGTCCTGCTGGCACAAGCACAGAAGGGACGAGAATGAACAACGGAGGGAGCTGTGGCACCAGCTGCTACGCCGTGTTTACTATCCCCTTGACTGGCAGGCACATACCTTATTAAGCATACCCAGTGGAGGATCTGCCTAGCTACAAGCCTAAAATCCCATTTTAATTCAGTTCATTTTGGGGGGGGGGGGGGGCACAGTGGCACAGGGTCACAAAACACACACACGCCAACAACCTGTCAAGTACAGATCATATCACTTATCCTTGAACAGAGGGAAGATGAGCTCTGCCAGGATCAGGCACCTACTTAATAAAAACTTAAACTGCTTGCCAAAAACTGAAGTAATCCTCCTTCCCTCCCTAGTGAGGAAGTCTCTGAAATTGAGAGAAGCCACAAAAGCATAATGTGAAACCACAACACTCAACTCTCCCATTATACAAAAATTTGCAAACAATGTTTGTCTGGATACAACCTCCCCCAGATAGGTCAGCACTGCGCTCTGTCACCCATCCAAAGAAAATGAATCCCACAGATATTTTAAGAGGAAACACACTTCCATTAGCCTACACACCTCTCCGGGGGAAGCAGAATATCCAGTTTTTAATTGGCAGCTTAGTCAGAGGCTGTTCACTCTTCAATTGCCCTCATCTTGCTCAAGCAAACACAGTGTTCAACTGTCTTCCTAAAATGGGCTACAGTGATGCTCTCATGGAGCAGTCAGGCCAATGTTTATATTGTGTGCCAATTATTTGGAGGTGGGGATGGAGTACAAACATAAGGTGTCAGCCTTCCCCTGAAAAACCAGGAATCACAGCAGCACCACCAAGTATCCATATCAGCCCAGGTCAGTAGGAGGAAGAAAAACTGACCAGGCTTGTTTGCTTAGTCTAGTTTAGTGGAGAAAAAGGAGTAAATAAACAGACTAAAACACCCACCCTCAAGTATTTTGAGGCTTCATTACAGGAAAAAAAGGGGGGGGCATGGATTCTGTGCATTTTGGGGGGTTTGTTTGGTTTTTTGAGTACTAGTCAGAGATCAAGAAGGCTTATTTTTAGGATTATAGTAACCAAAAGCAGATCCCACACCTCAAGTCAGTTGACAAAAAGGTCAGTTCTGGAAGGAATCCCCTTTGGGTTTAACTTAGAAACAAGAAAAACACAAGATTAAGAGGATGGAAAAGAGAAAAGGAAGTCTTGACTTTTAAAACCTGGTTTAAGGAATTACTGAACTACAACAAGTTTTGTTAGGTCACCAAGACCTGACAAAGTTCAAATAAGAACAGACTAACACCAAAGAAGAAATGAATAATTGGAGTTTTTCAGAGAGCAAGGAGAGCCATTTTCAGATGGCACGCGTCTCAATCCTGAGACAAAGCCTCTTCCACCCTATATGCAACACAGATGCCTCAGTACCCCTTGGCAATCCCACATCCTAATCAACAGAGCAGCACCTTCTGCTGAAGACAGCAGGGAGGAGATAAGAGTAATAAATCTTGACTCCCCCCTTTTTTTCTGTCAAAAAAAAAGTTCTTCCTTTCTAAAAGCAGAATAGTCAACCTTCACTATGAATAAAGATGAGTTAATTAGGCTAGTAATACCAGTAGCTGCCAAGGTAGCCACATATAGCTGATGTTTGCAGAACTCTGAAGAAGTCAGACACCACCTCAGGTTGTTGACACAGTAAGATGGGCTCCAGTAGGACTTCTTAATCCCTTTCTATTGCACTAAAATAGCAATTAGGGAATATCTGAACGATCCCAGCTTCCAAGACAACAGGCAACTAAGTATCAACTCCAAAATGTATTCTGACAAGTCTACCAGAAAAAAAGTCTTGTCCACACTGCCTTTATTTCCAAAGTAAAAGCTTATTGTATGGTGGGCAGAACACAGAAGCACCAGTGTTAACAAGAGCAATGTCCCTCTACAGACACACTCTGTTGATGAAATTTATAAGCCACCTCTGACTTCCCTCTTTTATCAGCACGTTTTAAAGGAGACAGGCCAAATAATAATTTACATTAAACAAGAGCAAACAGTAGAATGCCCTCTTCTCATTATGTAAGCAGAAGTGACCTTGTGAGTAAGCCTTCAAACTTTTAAGAAAAAATTTTCTTCTGAGAACAGGCTCACTATCGTGTCACCATGGTTAATGGCGCACAGTGACATTTAAAGTGACTTTAAAAGTATGCAGCCAAAATAATCTCCCATGCTCAACCGCAGGCCACACCCTATCAAAACAACAGCTTCTTTCCAGGCTTCCCCGCTCATCCCACAGGCAGCAAAGGCGCTAATCGGATTAATTACGGCTCCCCCTCCCTCCTACCCCCATAAGGGCAAGTGGGCCTGCACCCCTCCGGCCAGCCGGCCCGCCCTGTCCAAGGCACGGAGCCAGACTCTCCCCTTGCAGCCTGTTGAACCAGGGCGCCTCCCTTCCGCCCCACGCCGTGGGGAAGAGGAAAGCGGGCACCATGTAGGGGGCTCCATCCCCCCCCCCCGCAGCCGCCCATCTCCTAGGGGAGAGGAGCCATTTCTGGTGACCCAGCCAGAAGCGCTCCCACTCTCCCCACGCCTCCCGCCGCGCGGCACTCTGGGAGTTGTAGTCCGCGCCCCCCCCCGCCCCGCTCCCCTGGTGCGCAGAGCCCCGTGACCTACTTCGCCCTCGAACTACATCTCCCAGCGTGCCCCGCGCCGGCCGGCAGCCCCGGCGCTTCCTCGGTGGGGCAGGGCACAAAATTTTCCACGGCACATGCGCTCTGGCGGCGCTCCCCTCCCCGGCAATTGCCCAACGCGAGAAATACACCCCGCCGCCGATCATTTGGGATCGCCGGGTGGCCTCCCCCCCCTTCCCCTTCCTACGTGCGCGAGCGATTTGTCTCCCTTCCCCACCCTCTTTTTAGGGGACGGGAGAGGAGGGAGAGGCAGGTCACTTTCTCCCTCTCCCCCGCCCCACAACTGCCTCCCCCGAGCCTGCAGTCCACACCCGGGGCGGGCACATTCCCCAAGCCGGGCAACGCCACCGAGGGCGACAAGGAGCCGCAGTCCAAAATAGTCTCTCGCCCCTTCCCCTCCCCCAGCACACCCCCTTGTCTCCTTTACTTATCCTCGTCCCCCTGTTGGGGAATGCGGGAATCGGACCTGCAGGATCACAGCGTCCCCAAAAGAGGCCCTCCACAGTCCGGGCAAAAAGCCCCCCCCCGCCAAGGGCAAGCTCCCGACCCCACACACCCGCCGGGGCACCAAGGCTGCCCCCCTCCTGCTCCCATCGCACCCCCGAGGCTGGGAGGAGGATTCGGGGAGGGCAGGATTGGGGGTGTGTGTGATGGGGGTGCAGGCAAGCACCAAGCGCCCCCTCCTTCTTCCAGCCCCCCCCCCCCCCCCCCCCCACAGCGGCAACCTCGGCCTAACCTTCCGGCGGGGAGCCGGTGACCCCCCCCTTGCCGGGGCGGGCGTGCCCGTGAAGGGCACCTAGGCCGGGCCCCCTTCGCGGAGAAGGCCAGGCCCTCGGGCCGCCCCCTTGCCCCAGCACCCAGAGAGCCGCCCCGGCCGGGGCGAGGGGCCCGCGGTGCCCCCCCCCCCCGCAGCCAGGGCGAGCAGCCCCCAGCAGGCCGCGTCGGTTGTGCCCCGCTCCGGGCTGGGGGGGGGGGGGGGGACAGGGCGGGGAGGCCATTTCCGCCCCCGGGAGGCCCGCGGGACCCCCGCGCCCGGCGAGAGGCGGCGCACAAGCCCGCAGCGCCTTTGTTGCCGTAGGGTTTCGGCCCCCGCCCCGGCGCCCGAGGGGGCCGGGAGGGGGACAACACCCCGCCCAGGGGGGCGGCAGCCCCGGCCCGAGCCGCGGTAACCTGTCACCGCCCCCACCAGGCTGCGCTTTCCCCTTTTTTATGGGGCCGATCCGCACCCCCCTGTAAAACCTGGCTGCCCTCACCGGATTTGGGGGGGGGGGGCGCAGCAAAAGGGAGAAAAAAAGAAAAAAGAGTAGGGGATTAAAAAAAAAAAAAGGAGAAAGACCGAACAAAATGGTGAACTCGGGCACTGCGAAGCGTCATGGACCCAATGACTTTCACCACCCCTTGAAATCCCATTAATCCCCCCCCGCCCGGGGCCGCCAGCTATAGAAATGTTTCAAAGAAAGAAAAATACCCCTCCACAGGCGGGGCGGGAAGGGGGGGGGGAACAACCCCCTCCCCCAACGCACCACCCTCCCAGCAGCGCCGAGCGCACAAAAGGGGGCGCGGGCCCGCGGGCCCCCCGGCCCCGCTCACCTCTCCCTCAGCTCCAGGGCCGGCGACTCCTCGCAGCTCTGTCCTGGGGGCGGCTGCGTGCGGGTCTCTGCCCCCGTCCGTCCCTCCCTCTCGTTATCCCCAGCTCTCGCGCGGGGGAGGGGGGGAGCTTCGTTCCCGGTGGCGGCAGCGCGGGCCGGAGGTTGCTGTGGGACGCTGCAGGAGGTGCCAGTGCCGGTGTCACCTGCCCTGCCCAGCTCCGCCTCGCCCCGCCGGCCCGCAGCCGCCCGCGCCCTGGCCCCAAGTGAGCCAACTCACAGCAAACTTTCACCCTTAGCAACCCCGCGCACGGATCCGCGCTCCCCGCCCAGCGTGATGCGGCCCGCGAAGGGCGGGCCGGGACTACTTCCCCCACCCCTCGCCACCCATTAACCCCGGGGCCCGCCGCGCCGCGGAGGGGATGGAGGGTCCCTTTTTTCCCCCTTTATTTCTCCCTTCCTCCCCCACTTCCCCCCCCTTTCCCCGTTCAGGGCCCGGTCCTGGTGCAGCAGCTGCAGCGGGGGGTGCTGTAGAGCATCCCCCGCGGTGGGTTTCACAGCTCGGTGTTAGTGCTGTGGGACTACCTGGGCTCGGGAGTGGGGAGGGAAGGAAAGGGCAGAGGGGATTTAAAAGGGATCAAATAGCCAGGTTGGACTGACCTGAGGATTTCCCCAAGCTGCTTACCGGTGGGGAGGGAAGGGCAGAGCAAGATAATCAGGGGAGAAAAGGCACACACCAACAGCAAGCAGGTTATGGGCAGCCTGGTTGTTAGACCCCTGGCTTGGCTGCAAAACAGACCTCAGTGCAGAGGGGAGGCTCTCTGAGCTATTCGGTTGATGCAACTCCAGTGTCAAATCTATTAATGACAGAAAGCAGGGCAGGGAGGAGGGAAGTCTTCAAAAAGTTATGTTAGGACCCCCAAATCCTGCTGATCATATGGGCAAGAGGCAGGTTTCACAGGTGAGGCCTGGGGAGCTGTATTACCACTTTTGTGGGCAGAGAAAAAAGGGCAATGCCAGCTGGTTTCCTTGGGTGCAAACCCCTCTGGGACACTCTCAGTGGCAGCAAGGATGGGGACTCCCAAGCCTTTTGGCGGACACTCCTTGGCACAGGGTAGCATGGGCAGTTGGGGCACACGGTGCTCCTGGGCCCCAGCTCCTCAGGAGGAAACGGGGGGGGGGCGGGGGAAGCAAAATCAAGGCACAACAAGCATTGCCCTCGCTGCTGGAGCCCATGCTAGAGAGGGGAGCAGGACAGTCGCAGCCACACCTCCTGGCCGGCACCGTACCCCCAGCACCCCCCGAGGCAGGGAGGTTATTTGGGCTCTCCGCTGGGGCAGCTCCGCCCTGCTCCCAGCCCCGCGGCGCACGGCCCGCGGACTACTTAACCGCCGCGCGCCTGTGCACCACCGCCGCCGCCAGCGTAGGGACGGCCCGCCCCGGCCGCGATGGAGGCGAGAGACCCGCAAGGTGCGCGAGCGGAGCCCGAGCTAAAAATAACTGCGGCGTGTTAGCAACAGCCTCCCGATTGGCTGGCCGGGCCCGGCGGCGCCCGCGGATTGGTGCATTGCCGCAGCCAGTGAGCTGGAGGGGGTGTGTGCGGGAGGGACGCCCCGGCCGCTGCGCGGGGGCTGCTGGGAGCTGTAGTTCTTAGTGGTCCCATGGCCCTCGAAGGCCTTACTGTGGGGCCTGGCTTGGCCATCCCTTCCCTGCTGCCACGGGCAGTGGCAGATTATTTTAAGGTTTTATCTGAGTTAGGAAGGTAGGGCTTGCCCTGCGTAAATGCAAGATAAGCAATTACGTAAGCTGGCACCATAGCTGGTGCAACTTCAGCTGTGAATGCTGTCCTGGGGAAGGGCACCGCTGTGCAAAGTAGTAGCCCTGGCTGCCATCCAGATTCCTTATCTGGCTTCTGCTCTTCACATTGCAGGTGAATCACAGGTATTTACCCTTCCCCAAAGGGTTAGGCACCGCTGAGAAGAGTCTTTGCTGCAACATTAGCAAGCTGAAATTATTCACGTACTGTGAAATGTGTTTTTTTTCTGCAAATAAAAAAGGGTAAGAGTCAACAAATGCTAATGAATTAAAAACGAGCCTGCTTGCTTCAGGGTATGATGTGATATCCAGGTGTGGCAAGAAAGAAATAGTCCCCATAAAGTAGCAATGCCCAGTGAAGCATGCTACAGCAGTTAGTATGTTTTCCTCGCGGAGGCTATTACCACACATGGCTATAGGGCACCAGTTGCCTCAACACATGGCTCCACATTCCCTCTTTTAAATTGGACCTATTGCTAGTTCTGAGGAAAACAAAATCCTAGCAGGCACCTGCAGCTCATGTATTTGCTGGTCGGAGAACACAGGCCAAGGTAAGGTGGCCAGCTGACGCGGTGCTGGGCACACCAGGTGCCTTGGGGAGGAGAAGCACGCACAGACACCTTGCAAAAGGCTCTCGTGGCGTACGTGCTCCTGTTAAGACAGGAACGGGATAAAGCTCCAGACACGCAGAACTGGCACCAACAACACTGCTCCCAGGCCCTCCCAGCCACCTTTCAGACAATTTTCTCAGAGGCAACACCAACAGACCATGGAGGGGAGAAGGAGCCTTGTAGGGGCTACACGGCACCCGCGTGGCCACTGTCACAACAGGGGGAGCTTGCCTGGCCGAGGGCTGGGCCCCTGAAATCCTCCCTGAAGAATTCACAAGAAAAATCACACCGTGAAGTCTCATTTAATCTTGTAATTGGAGCCTCTCAATATATAGAGGTATGTTCAAATGTTAAACTTGCCTCCCATTTTCAAAAGGGACAGAGACCACCAATGCCTCCTGAGCTGCTCCGTATCCCTCTGGTTAAATAATTCTCCATAGTAACCACTCCCCCCTCCCCCCAAACAAGAAGTATACAGTTCCTCCCTTGCCCTTTTCCCGCAAAGATCCTCTGGATCTTTCTGGGATTTGTTTACACTCCCTCACTCAGGAACGCTTTACCTTAGGTACTGCCTTTGCCATTCAATTGGCCTTCTTTTGAACCCAGTCAAGGCTGTGCAGTAAGAAATCTATTTATATTGTCCTTTCTAGACAGTGCTACAGCAGCCATCGTTGCTCATCTTTTCACCAGTTTAAGAAAGAAAAAACTTTTAGATTTTTTTTTTGCTGTAGGTGAAGGGGGGAGAAAGAACAGGAAGATTTATGAGAGTTATTAGGAGCAGCATTATTTTCATCACTTCTAGTTTAAAATGAATATCATTACAAGAGAATGCCTTTCTTCTAATGCTCCCTTGCTTTGCTGGAAACAAAAAACAAGCTGTCAGCCAAAGATCAGGAAATTAAAATGACAGGGCTATTTTTAGCATCATTAAGAAAAAAAGGCAATTACATTTCTAAAATTCTATTGTTGTTTTAATAAGGTGTTACTAAGAGGGTGTAACATGTTAGAACTCTTTAAAATACTTGTGTCTTGACCATGTTCCTTTAATTATCTAGTTGCACTTGTAAACATGCACGCAGAGGAATTTTGTCATAGTATCCGCTCCTGCATTCTCGACCATTTGGCTATTACGTCAAAGCAAAGCTCCTGAATCACATGCACACGGAGAGGGCAGGAATCTCCAAACCACCAGGACAGAGCTAGTTCTGCTGGGTTATTTAATGCCAAGGAAGGGCATTATAATTCAGTCAGGTTATAATTGAGCATAATTAACACTCCCATAGCCTGAATACACTTTACATTCAAGTCACATGACAACCTCAAGGAAATGAAAAATTCTTTCCTGCTATTGAAATAGGCAAACAACATCTCCAGCTGATCCCCATAATGAGAAAATAACAGCTCGTGTGAAGATAAGGTTTCAGAAGCAGGATTTCATCTATGCAGCTCCCCCAGGGAAAGCTCACAGGCAAACTCCAGACATTTACCTACCTTCAGTTTCTTAAAAGGGTAATGCTTCAGGCTCAAGGGCTTTGTCAAGGCAAGGTCTACATGATTCAATGGACTGGAGGTGTGTTACAGAGCTATTTGCTGAGCTTGCTGGTAAGTTATCACACCGTGGCGGGCAGTTGATCTGAAGGGGCGTGTAACAGGGAACATCCATATTTCAGAACCTAGGGATGCCTTGTTAGTACTGGCAACAAAGAGCCAATTACTTAATAGGCCAAGAGTTCTCATGTTTTTTCCTCAGTGTAAACATTTGAAATAAATGGATTTTTATACCTATTGCATAACATCCTTCTGATAAAAAGAAAAACAACCAATAACCCTGTCTAGAAAAGTAACAGCAGGAAAACACATTTAGCTCCATGTAATTAGGATTTGCAGCCAGCACTATGGGGGTTCAGCCACCACAGAGATGCAGCATCCCTTCCACCCTTCCTTGCAGCTGCCATGCAAGTGTTTCACAGCACACAGCCAGGGAGCCCCTGAGTCAGGCTACTTAAGACTTCTTTCTGCTGTCTGATGAGGCCCTTCCAGAGCTTGGCAGACAGACAGTAGCAGGACATTTGTTGTCCTATTTTTCCCCAGGGAAGCTTGCCCTTTTAGTACATGTTTTAGTCTCTAGTACTGTCAGAAAAATCTCTTTCTACTGATCAGTGCTGTTTCAGTGAGTTTAATTTAGCTTATCTCTACTTTATATTAAAAACATTGCACTTTTCTAGGGGCCTTGGCTGGATTTGATATATTGGTGAACAGAAATCATTACCACACCAGCTGTATCCATTACCCGTGTCTGAATTAGCAGCTTTAGGGCAATGCCCCATTCATGCTCTAAAGGTAGCAGAAGGGCAGTGGTGTTGAACTGATCTGAGCACCAGCAGCATTTGGCATTCTCCCCAGTGCTGTCTGAGCAAACAAGGCAAAGGGGAAAAAAAAGCCTATTCCCCTCTCTGCACCTGCCCAGTGACTCAGAACTAGAAATGGCAGCTTAACTCTCATTGCTGCCAGAAGGCAGACCACTATACCCAGCAGTCAGAGAGTGAGGATACCAGCAGTGCCAAGAAAATAAGTATGATCAGCTCTTTTTTCAGGGGAAAGGGATGGGAAACTCATCTCTATGGCAACCCCTGCTTGGCTGATCCTGCTAAACGTTCAGAAACAAGGGCCGCTCTAAAGCTAGATCTTCTAGGAGTCCCTACACCAGGGGCAGCAACTCCAAGAGACCAAAAAAAAAAAAAAAGCAAGCAAACTTGTCTGTCCTCTGCATTCACAGAACAACTTTCATTATTTTAGAAACTTCCAGGAAAGAAAGAAAAGATACGTACAAACCTTCTGCATTCCCAGTGTGATAATCTGGGTGGCCTGGCTGAGAGCAAGTGATAAATTCTGGATGAAGTGATAAAGTTGCAAGTACAAAAAAAAAATCTGCATGTCATGGGCTGCTTTTAAAGAAATACAGAATTTAACACAGCTGATAATTGGCTGTGACACAAGCTTCCCAGTCAGGATCAAGAGCCAGCTGCTTATTCAGGGGAGATACTTTGAGAGAGTGGGTTTGCTAGAAGAGAAAAACAGTTTGCTCTTAACATGTTGGCAAGTGGCATCCACATATGTAGTAAAAATTAACCAAAAGCTGAGTAAGGAAACAAAGGTGAGTGAGGGGAAGACACACACTCTCAGGACCACAAAAAGCTTGGAAGAAGAAAACTGGCAGAATAGCTGGAGAGGGGGTGGGGAGAAGAGGTGGTACTGATATAGCTGTAGGACCAGTCATAGCTAGAGCCAGCTGACCTGCAGCAGAAAGAAGTGACCCTTAAGGGAAAGATGATCCCATCTTGTCTGCTTGTTTCTTGTTTTCACTCTTACCTGAAACTGTTAAAATGTTAAAACTGGAACACCTATATGGCAGGAGCCTGCAAAAAGAGGTATTTAAGTCAGAGAGAAGTTTGAGGAGTCAGTATGAGCTTTGGGGAAACAACTGAAATCCTGGAAGGGGGATAATACAGGCTCTGTACCCCAAGATTGTGTAAAGGGAATCCTGTTATTGTAGCACATGGACTCTGGTCAGAGTATGAAGGCTTTAGATACATGGGGCATGGTGAGCTAGGCCTTTAATTTAACCATCTGGGGAGCATATTCACTAGCAGAGAATTCAGTTATGCTTCAGCATGCAAGGCACCAGTTCACAGGCCTCTGCTGAGCAAACAGACTGCTTTTAGCCTGTACTACTATTTGACAAAAAAGCAGGCTCTGGTTTTCAGCATGCATACAACTAATAGCCTAGCACACAATAGTTGGTTTCCAGTTACAGCAGGGAAGGCTTTAACTTATTCACAAGAACAGGATAGCAAGTCAAATAGCTTTGTAGGTTTTAGAAAGGGATTGGATGTTTGCATGGTGAAACAACATCCACAGCCGTATTAGCTAGGATAAGGGTTACAAGCTCAGCGATCCTCACGCTACAGGACAAAATGATCAGTCACTAGGATCACATGCACACAAAAGCAATAGCCATTCTCTGAAGCTCCTTGCAGCAAGGTCACATGGCCATAAGCAGACCCTGTCAGAAACCAGATAACCCATTGTGCACTACTAGCTGGACTAATCCTGTGTGCCCCCAGAAAGCTCCAGAGAAGCTAGGAACAGAATGAACCAGAGAGAAATCCTTCTGTTATACAAAAAACCCTCAAAGTAAAAGCTTTATTGGTATGCATTCTACAGAAACAGTTACATACAGGGCCTTGGATTAATCTGTTAAAACACAACAGCTGTGCTGTGCCTAGGACAGCACCAGCCATTAGCAGTGCTAGGTTCCCTACAAAACAGGGCAGCATGAAAATATGTATATATTTTTTTTTGAGGGGGGGGGTGGACACATGGGACTGGCACTCTGTTCTTCAGTAGTGGTATGTGGGGAGATTTCTACTAACTGAGAAGGGGGCTGGTAAGAACAAATGCAGGGTGTTCCCTATACCAGAAAGGACTCTTAGCTTTTACTGAGCTGGTCTCCTTCACTTGCCCACCAGGATTTTTATAGTGGGCTGGAGCAGGTACTAGCAAAGCTTCTGAAAAGCTAGAAGACAGTAATCCTCATTTGTTCTTTCTGATACTCAGCTCTAACCAAGTTCCCCACTCAGTCTGTTACTTCTCCAGCCACAAGTATACTACTGAATTGTATTGTTTCAGAAAAATAATCAACTGGTTTTCAATAATAGCAATAACAGCAAAGTCCAGAGATGTTTCAAGACCCTCTCGCCAACCCGACAGCAGGTGCAGCCATGTACAGGTAGGATCACCTCTTCTTGAAGCCATACTTTTTCCTTTCATAGAAGAGATCTGTCTTGGAACTGCCCAGGTTGACAATCTTAGGACAACCATCTCGCTGGAATTGAAGAAAAGAAGAGGTAAGACATGGACAAACAAAACAATATTATCACACACAACACAGTTTCAGCAGGTTCCCAATTCCCTCTCCCTGCTCTGGCATTAATGCTCATATTGGACACCCGTGTAGGCAAACTGCCCTCTAACTCTCCTGGCTACTACTAGCAAGAGAGTGGAAGGAGAAGAGGATGGACACCTTTTTAACATTACTCTAGCACATACTCTTCCTCAGGATGAAGATGGAAAACAGCTTGTATAACATCAGCAGTTTAATGAGGAGGATGCTCAGTGCCTCAGGACTGGGTTCTTTCTAAATTAGGATACATAAGATTTGTAGGGACCAGAAGAATAACCTTTCCCATTGTTAGCCAAAAAGAATCTTGTTGCTTTAGATGTTACCAAGCCATTCTTGTGTTTACAGACCCCTTCTCAGCTGTGACAGCAGAAATGAATCTCAGATTTCCTGCATTCTGGATTGATTACTGCAGAGGCTATAGTCATCTCGGGGGAGAACTGTTATTCACAGCAGCTACATGGAGAAGTTCTTGTACCCCAGCTCCAGCAGATGGTGAGACAGACAGCCACAAGAAGAGTAAAAGGGATGGACAGGTGTGGCTGCAAACAACTGAATACAAATCAGAGATATTTGCCTCTCTGTATACCAGTGGGCCACTTGATGGTGAAGTGTTGCAGCTGGCAATGGCAGCTGTGCTGTGCTGAGGAGCCCAGCAGGCAAGGGAACATGTCCTTGACTGTTGTGCAAGTCCAAGTGGATTAGATTTAGAAAGCCTCTGGGCAGATGTCAGCCACTGTGAAAACTGTACCCAAGTTGCCCCACCAAAACCTGCAGCTGTGCAGGAGAAGCAACCTGGTGGGGAGGGTGTGCATAGCAGAAATAACAGGAGAGGGGGAAAAAGATCACTCCTTCCCCATATGCCTGCCACAACCCACCATCTCATGATTTGCTTTTGAACCTCAGTGGCAGGACTCTTCCAAGTCTTCCCTCCCACAACCCAGGGAGTCTGTGACAAACTTGACAGGTTTATTGCAGGGCTTTGTTCATTCTTCCACCTCCTCAGAAGAAGACAGTATATGAGCATGCTCCTGTCCCCAAGAAAGGATTACTTTCTGCAACTCACAGCTGTCCTAGATGACAAGGCAGGATCTTGGACCCTACCCACAAATAGAATTTGAGCTGAAGCAATACCTCCTTCCTCCCTCTATCAGGACAAACCAAGAGAAATCAGGCCCTTTGCTTTGTGTCCAACAGCATTCCACCTCACCCATTTTGAAATGTGCTTTCTTGCTCCATTATCCATTTCAGTTTTTGTCTGGGAATAAAGGAAGATCAACTGCTCTGACACAAACCTTGGAGTGTTAGAACTTCAGATACAAAGCTCTGTCCATCTGCTTTTCTTGTTCATATCAGCACCAACTACCACAATTGTGTACTATACTTAACTTTTCTCATTCTGGGCATCCTAAAGCTGTGCTAGCACTTGTCAACTCTGCAAGTCAATCTTGTCAAGCCTGCTATTTCAGATCTGCACCTTCACATCTGCAACAGTCCCTAACATTTGAGTTTGCTGGTACAGAACAACTGTCTTCACCCATAGCAGCCTTCATCCAGTTGTCAAAATACCTCAGTTCTGACTTGTCATTCCCTTGCTGCTCCAGCTCTAGATTTTCTACAGTTCTGCAGAGCAACTGGCTATTTCAGATCTGAACCAAAATCTAAGCTCTCCTGTAGCTTATGTATGAAAAATACCTGCACGGAATCAATATGATTCAGTAAAAGTGAAACCAAATCTCATGTCTCATCAAGTCAGGTGTCTTGGTTCCAAAGGTAAGTTAAACAATTTACTGTTTCTCATGGCATTTCTAAAGTAAGAGGGAGCACCACTATCACAGCATTTATATCCAAATATATCATTTAGATATTAAGACAGATTATGGTCATCAGATCTTATGACTAAATTAAGACTGGGCCTGTCCCTGTCCTGAATTTAGCTGGAGACCTCTAGAGAAAATATAGGTACTGCAGAAAATTAAAGCAGCAATTCAGTCAGCTGAACCTGTTCCTCTAAATCAATCAGAACCATTCTCTCAGCATGTTCTCTATCAACATTAGGGTGTGCTGGAGATGTTATTTGCAAAGGAGAAGGCTGTCTCGCTCATTGGGGCTTATTAAAACCAAAACCAAACAACCCTTAATAGACACTCTGACAGCCATCAGATCCATATTCTGGGGATATTCCAACTGTTATTAAGCATTGTGTTCTTGCTGCTTCTTAAGGTCTTTCTACTACTTCATTTGCAGGTGACAGGTGACATTCTTCACATCCCACATTCACTGTGATGGATATTAGCAAACACAGAAGCAGAGGGGAACAGCTGCCTCACTTCATATGCACAGTGGCTGTCTTTATCTTTCAGTACAGCAAGATTAAATATGGGATCATTACACCAAAAAGTGTTGGCAGAAAAAGAAATGTCCACAATATAGGCCATTCTAGATAAGAATAAAAAAATTAATATTCCAGTGAAATTATACAAGAAATTTTAAACTTGCAAAAGACAATTAATGGAGCAAGGACACACGACACCAAGATCTAACTTTATTTCCTATTCCAAAGGAAAACAGTTTGTTATTTGGTAGGCCTTACAGTACCACACGTGTCCTTGGTTGGTGGCTGATCACAGACTTTTAGTTATAAGCTGCTCCTACCAAAACATTAGCCTTTGCAGAGTCTGAAATATCTTTAACCCTGATAAAGCAGACTGTGAGATTGAGTAAGATAACAACTTAAAGCAGTAAGAAGCAGTGTGTGGAGGAAGTGAACCACAAGTATGCAGTGCATAGTACTGAAAGACCCTGTGGGATGAAAGGCACAAGAAAATGAGGGCAGTGCTTGCTAGGCTATCTCAAAATGCTTTACAAAGATAGGGAACAACCAACAGGGGAAGAAAGGTACAAGGTAGTGAAAACCAGTGGCAGTCTTAGTAGCAGAACCCAAGCGTCCCATGTCCCAAAGCTTATTTATCTCACTAGCTCCAAGCCCCTTTAAAGATAAGCATGGCTATTAATAAAGACATAACCAGTTCAATAGGAGACCAAATGACAACTTACATCTTTTTCCTGGATGGTGCATTCCTTGCAGTAGTAGGCATCAGATACTCCTGGACCTCCACAGATCACACAGCGTCCTTGATACGAACCATAGTTACACTCATCGCATATGCGCACAAGAGTGCAGGGCCGCACATACGAATCACAGATCACGCATTTGCCATCACCTGAAAGTAAGCACAGTCTTTGGTTACAGAATGTCCTTTTCTACACCCCCCATGTAGAAGAAGAATAGCTTCCAAGTCAAAGAACTTGCTTATATGCTCAAAAATAATGCAACAGAATTGAGAAAAATCTATTTTACAAGCACAGGGAGCCCCTTTGTACTTGCATGCTGACTTCAGTATTGCACGCTACAGGCTACCTTGTTCCTCTTTTTCTGTTTTCTTTTTTCTTTTTTTATTTAGATCTTGCATTGACAATCAGAGAAGAAAGCTAAAGTTACATCTCCTGTGATTAACCAACACCTGCTTATATCATAACATTACTTTTACTACATAGCTTTTCCTTAATTTTTCACTTGTAAAAAAACAAAACAAAACACAGGACTGACAGGACCAGTGTCTTTCCCTACACAAAAGCAGCAGTATAAGCTTCTCCTGAAGTGCGCCATCAATAAGAGTCTGGAGTCAGCGTCCTCAAAGAGATAAGATAAGAATTTGTACTTGTGGTCTTTTTAATCCTTCATCTGTGAGAAGGCCAAGGAAAGGGCAAACTGGTGTAAACATCAAGAGCAACTTTTGTAAAGTGGCTTTCTCACAAGGAACTGAGTAAAACTCAAGTCCTCATATCATACAGGCAGTCATCAGATGCCACTGACAGTCTCTGCTGTCCTGGACCTTATCCAGAACACTGACCTAGAGATGAAAGGCTTCATATGCTATTACCAGTTCCCAAGCCATCTAATCCTAACTCCCACAAACAGCTCATCTAACCTGCTCTTAAATCTCCATCATGACAGCCCTCAACTACTACTAACGGGTACTACCATTTCACTGCTGAATTGCTCTTGAAAGCAATTGCTTTGCCTCAGATGAAGCTTTCCCCCCCCTTTGCTTATTTTCATATTATTTTTGAGTACCAAACTAGTCATCTGGTTCCATTTGTGCTGTGCCCCTACAAGAATCTAATGCCTGATCAAACTCTTTCCTCTCTTCTACAGTGGAAAACTGCATTTGAGTCTGTGGTTCTTAATTTGCTCTAACTCCAGATGGCTTTGTTCTCCATTTCTTGTGCTCCCAGATTCTGAGAGGAACCTCTATGAAAGCATGAAGAAGTCAGATTCTGAAAATGCCTTTTTTCTTCCTGCTTTGAGATGCTCAGGCTGATCATTTTGCATTACAAACAGGTTACAAGGAACCAATCAAGAAGTCATTACAGCCTCAGCAACTTAAAATGCTGGCAGTATATACACTAGAATAGCATGCATTTGTGTGACAATCTGTTTGAGCACTTATCTTTATAAATATTCATTGATTTATACTTGCAACAGAAAAGTAACTCTTCCCATCTCAGAGTGGTTTGTCCAAGCTCCTGCCAGAAGTTAGCGGTAAAGCAAAAATAGCATCCAATCCCCAAATCCAAACTGCATCCTCTAATCACACACCAATGTTCTCAAGCAACTATATGCAAGAGCTATACTTACATTTTTCACACAATCTTCCAATTGCTGTAAGATGAAAAAGAAAAAAAAAGTTATTTGAGAAAGAAATACAAGTAAAAGACAAATTAATACAGACTTGATGTAAAGTCCATTTTATTTCAAGCACTGAACAGTCTTTTAAAAGTAAAACATAAAAACAGTGTAAATACAGACATGTTTATGATAAATAATAATGCTCAACGACTCCTTTCATATTGACAGAAAAAACTATACTAATCATTCCATTTTAAACATATCCAATATACCTGACCACAGGAAATCCTACACACAAGTCTTGCCCTTTCTACTGGCAATAATGAGATTTAGATCATGTTTAAGAAAGGGAAAAATAAGTATTCATATGATTTAAGGATGTCCATATATCTTGTTCACTTCAGAACATGAAGCTAGTTAAATGCATCTTAAAAGTCTTACTACTTGTCTAGGAAACTCACAAAAGTGTTACTAACTTTAATAAAGGCCATAAGTATCAAGCTCTAAAGAGTCATAAGTCCAGGTGCTCACTTTAAAAAAGATTAAATAATCACTCAGTTGAAGTTTGAGGAGTCAAAGGATTCATCAGGCTGGAAAATGAGTCTTCAATAGAGACAGACCTTTAGCTGCACTAACTATTCTAAAAAGAGATTGCCTAAGAACAGCGTAACCTTATATTTGTGTTTACAATTTTATCTCAGAAAACACATGTCAAATTTGCTCTCACAAGGAGGGGGGAAAAAAATGAAACAGTGAGCTTGACTTTAATTCTGGATATGAGTATCTTTAAGTAAGATTTAGCAGGGCAAATGACAACAATAAAATCCATTATCTGTATACAGGTATAAACCAGAACATAATTTTATGTTGCAGCTAGAAAGAAACTCCCAGTGCTGGCTGAAGTCTCAGCCTCATTCTCCAGGCTGCACTGACCTGGCCAACACAACAGGATTGAAAAGCATCAATAAGATATTTTTCTCAATAGAACTAGCAACTTCATCTGTCTTTCCACTAATCTGAAGAATAAGAGGCAGTTATTATGTATGCATTAAAGTAATTCAGCTGTATTTAAAGGGGCCCAGAGACACCTGCACTTCACAGGCAGCTCTTATAGCAAAGCATCTAGGAGGATAAGATTACAGCAAGGAGATTTCATGTCCCATGTATGTCAAGAGGTCGGTCTGTCTAGATCTTTATTTCCTGAATGCAAATCTGTTACAAAGTCATTTCTCCCACTAGAAGGGAAGAACCCAGAAAACAGGAAAGAGATCAAAAAGAAAAGAAAAAAAAAAGAAAAAAGATATATATAGAGAGAGTTGGAGCCTGAAAATCGCAGTCTCCGGGCAGTACAACTGCTTTGCGAGGAGCTCCTAGGACCTCGCCCGGAGACACGAGCTCCCTCCCCCATGACCGCCTGACACCACACGCAAACGAGGGGCCCGCGAGGCGCCGAGGCGGAGGCCGGGAATCGTCCGCCCGCCCGCCTTCCGCGCCGCCCCGGGGCGGCTCCACCTCCCTCCCTCAGGACCGGACCGGGCACACCGTGGGCACAACGGGCCGCCGAAGCCCAGGGAGGGGCGGGGAAGGGGCACCGCCGAGCGCGAGGACGCGGCGCCCGCTTCGCCCCTCCCCCGCGCCAAGCCTAACGGCCAAACCCGCGCGCGCCTAACAGCCGGTAACTGCCGCGCGCGCCCTCTCCTCCCGAGGACGAAGGGAGAGAAGCAGCTCAGGCTTAGGAGAACCATCAGGGACTCACCCACGCCCGCCTGCTTACGGCAGAAGATCAGGTCCGGGTGGTGCTTGGCCATGGCGACGCAGCACCTCGCGTAACGCTGCCGCCACCGGTGGAACCTTTCACCTCTGACCGCGCTCCTCTCCCCACCCCTCTGGTCCTGGCAGGGGTGAGGCCGACTCCCGATAAAACGGCATCGCAAACGGAAACGCTGAAGCGCGCTCGCGCGCCGAGTTGTAAAGAAAACCTACTGCACAAATTCTCTCTGCGGTTTCCCACCTGTCCAGCGGAGAGCCTCAGGCTGGCTGGCCGCAGCCTTACTTTCCACAATACGTCCCTGCCAGGACCTTCCGGGCCGCGCCCCTCGACCGCCGCGGCCCCCCGCCGCGGAGGGGCGGGGATCGCCCCGAGCCCCGCCCGCGCGCCGGAGGGCTTAAAGGGGGCGCCTGACGTAATCGGGGCGCGACTTCATCTTTGTCAGTGAACAAAATGGCGCCGTACTGCGTCCTGGCGGCTCGGCTGCGGGTGAGCGCGGCGGCGGCTCGGCGGCGGGGCGCGAGGCGCGGGAGGCGGGCGAGGGGCGGTTGGGCGCGAGCCGTTACCCGCGGACCGTTACCCGCCCGCCGGGCGGCCGCCGGCGCGGGGCCGGGCCGAGCCGGGGCGTCCCCGCCTCCGCGTGTAGGTCAGCGTGTCCCCGGCGCGGCCCAGGGCCCCGTTTCCATGGCAACGGCGGAGCGGGGCGGGCGGCGGCGGCGCGGCCGCCTCCTGGGCCCCGAGGCCGCGGCGCCTCCCGCCGGGGGCCGCGGCCGCGGCTCAAGGTGAGCGCAAGGTGAACGGGGCAGCGCGCCCGGCGCGGAGGACGCGGCCTGACCCGGCCGCGGGCGGCCCCCTCCTCCGTCCGCCGCCGTGGCCTGCCCCGCCGCCGCCGCCGCCCCGGGAGAGGGCGGGCGGGCCGGGGTCGCTGTCAACCCCCGCGCGCCCTCCGGGAGGCGACGGCGGGCGCTGCGGGGGGCTGAGGCCGTGGGCCCGCAGTGTGAGCCGCTGGAGTAATGGTGAAATAAAAAGCCTTTCCCGGGCGCGTGCTTTTATCTCCCTGTTCTGTTTCTTCTTTTTCTTTCCCTTATCGGCGTAAAGCAACAACACAAGGTGATTTGTATGTGTATGAGTGTAAATGCTTTCTGTCTCTTGGCAACTTTGTTTCAAAATTGCTAGTTTTAACATTGACGGAGGCCCCTAGGTGGAAAAGAAGCCTGGCCTACTCATAGGCACCTGGATTTATTGAGCCTGCGAAAAAAGCCAGCCTGGGCAGACATGCAAACTGCCTTTTTTTAAAATATGTTGAACCAGAATTGGTAGTAATTTTTGTGGTCTTGTCCATAATGACCTCTAAAAATATCATCTGCTTGTAACATGAACTCGCCATAGAGATTCTCTTACTCAAGACGTGATTGCGTTTAATGTGTACTCAATGATAAAAATTTCATGCTCTTTTAAAGCCAAGAGGGCAAATATCAGAGTACATTTTTCTTTTTTAGGTCTGTTAATAGAGATAAGGAAGGCTGTGCTCCCTTAATTAAAGCATGTGGTGAAGTCAGGCAATTTAACTTCTCAGTTTGCCACTTGTGACCTTGACGAACATGTTCCCTTTTCTTAGGGACCTGAAGTAAGAACTTTTCTTCTAGTATTCTGAAAAAGTTTTGTGAAGCTTAATTCTTATTTTGCTTCTTTACTTTAGAGGTTGGTGTTTTAGAAAAGTTTTGCTTTTATTTTTTAAGTAAAAGTTACAGAACAGTACTCTTGATTAGGTCAGTACCTTCAATGTCAATTGCTAAATGGTTGTTAATTTTTGCTTTGAACAAATGATTGATTTAGTGCTTCTAAATGACTATTCATAAAATGAGGGCAAATCTTTTATTAGGGTAATAGATTGATTCTTATTTTGCAGTGTGTCATCACATGAGTACATGCAGTCATTTGCTAAAATGAATATTGTCTAATGTAAAACAAAGGCCATGCCAACACAGTGAATATATGGACTTTGGTTTTCTGGGAGGCTATCTTCTATTGTCAAGCTAAAGTTACACTTTTTTTTTTTTCCTATGAAAGACTAAGTAAATAAGGTAATGAAACATGCTTCTAGCTGATCTCTTTAGGAAGCAAATGAGGGTTTTTTGCTCATGTGTAGCAGCCTAGAGATTTAATGAATATGTGAATCATCTTACCAATCACTACAGTAGTGCCAGCATTGAGCATGGCCCATATTATTAATACTAGGTCTACTCATCTCCTGCCCTCGAACACTTTTAGAATTGAAACTGCATAGGAAGCTTACCTCTGAGAGAAATAAATTGGGATTAGCCTGGTTCAGACTAATTATCCATATTAAAGTATAATGACTCTTCTAATAGCCTCAAAGGGTCAAGATTTTTGTTTCACACCTATCTTGAAAGATGCTTTCCAGTAGCATCCTATTTCTTGAGCCATGTTGGCTGACAAGTGGCTGAAAGAACAGTACTGTAAAAATCTAAAAGGTAGGCTTTTCTTGAAGATCTTGTAAGTAAGTACTGAAATTGCATATAGTGAGGTTTGTATATGCTGGCAAAAAGCAATGTTGGCTAGAATTAAACTGATCTTCAGAATACTATTTTTAGTTGCTCTTTAGAGGTGGGTCTGGAAAACTAGACTGCATTTACATTTTGATTATACCATACTGCTTTTTTTAGGCTAAATAATGGTGAATGTTGGAAATGTGGTTGGTGTTCATAAATCAAGGAGGATGAGGAGAGATGGTATTTTGGGTTTCAGCTGGAATTTAGGACTGATTTCTTGGATAGGAATGTATGCAGCACAGTTGCTACTCCTTTGAACACAAACTTTTGCTTACTGGATTTATCTACCATATGTGGTGCACTGTGTCAAAACATCAGTTTCTGAAATACTGACTTGACTTACATCTGGACTGTTTACTGTAGTGAGCTAAATGCAAGGTAGCCAGCTTTTAGAGATGAGCTTTTAAAATCTGTAAAGATATGAGTTGACTTCCTTAAGGAGATTTCAAAAATAATGATCTGTTTAATAGGCTGTCCCTTTCATGTCTTACAAGGAAGTTTTTCCCCTACCAAAATACTGATGGATTAAGGAGCCCTCTAAATACTTAATGTGGTTTCTTTTACTGAGATCTGAAGAAAGATGCTCTGGTACTCGGATAATAAATCAGATACCAGATGAGAGGAGATCACTTGGCAACTGTCTGCTGGGTGGTCAGTCCAAAACTCTTAGTGGTTTGTGCAGAGACACTTTCAGAGCTGTTCCAGACTGACATCTTGTTGGTGCTTCGTATTTATTTAATCAGTAATCTTGGCGATTGGCTGGCTATTCTCTGTTTGCTGGGGGCCTCTTAGCAGTCCCTGAATAAAAAGGAAGATGTGTAGACTACTGACTGCCTGCTTCCCTCAACTATTGTATGGTCTCAAAGCACATTTCACTACTTGCTAGCAAGCACTCCAGTAGGGAGGGATGAAAGGGAAAGAAACTGGAAACTGCTAGACTTGTGGGTTTCCCTTAATCTTGTAGTTCTGCCACTGCATTTCTGAGGATACAGTAGAAACAGCACAGGCACAGAGAATCACACAAAGGTGATCAGCAATATATTGTAGATTCTTTATGAGGAGAGATTAGACTTTCCAATCAGGCAGTGTCAGCTGAAGTGGATATGATGTGGGGGGTCTGTAAAATCATAAGCAGTAAAGAATACTCCATGAAATTAGGCAGCGGATCTAAAGTGAACGGGTGAGACCATTGTTTCATACAATAACAAATCCTAGAACTTCTTGTTTCAAGATATTGAATGGCTTAAAAAAAAGGTTCATGGAGGGTAGATCTGTCAGTGGCCCCTTAAGCAAGGATCTGGATAGATTCAGCTTCTCTGCACTGCTGATTAGAATGAGACAGGTGTGTATGCTTCTCCAGTTAAAGTATGTTTTTTTACTCTTTCCCTGAATGTATGCTATTGCTCGTTGTTAGAAATGGATCCTTAGACTTGTTGGGCTCCAACATAAGAACACCTATATTGAGTCAAATAAGTCCCAGCAGAATAGGGACATAGGTTTAGATTTAGATCTCAGTAAAATGAAGAAGTCAGTCTTAAAAGGTGCCTTTTTAAAGTCTTGTGTAGAGAAAAATCATTCTCTTGACTTTTAGAAGTGGCTGGCCTAGATGATTATTTTTCCCATCTTACTGGCCTTAATGGAAACAGACCTTCCAGTCTCCAGATTTCTGTAGCCCATCTGAATACCCAGATGGAATTGTTCACCTCAAACATGCTCATTTCTTTCCCTTTCTGCTTCTGGTAGCATGAGTTGTGGCAGGGATCATGCAGGAGTCAGCTACCTGGCATTGCTGCTTCTGTGCTTACAATCTGAATATTTGTACCACTGTTCTAATTAATACCAAATTTTGTCCAACCATTTTCTGAAGCAAGAAGGTAGGTGGACTTGCATGTTCAAACTGAAAAGATTTTACCTGAATTTTATCTGAAAAAAATTTTTGGCACCTCCCCTTAAGAACTTTGGAGAGCCCTGCTTCAGATTTTGGTCATAGTCAACTCAGATCCCAGGCTAGACTAGAGTGCCACAAAGACTCTACGATTATTTTAATTTGCAGATCTGTTCTTCTATACACTGAATTATAGTGAAATGTAGCTTTCAATTTACTGGGTGATGTGGAGAAACTCCAATAATTAGTTGTGTTACAGGGTTAGTTTGTGGGAGAAAGAAGGAATTACTTTGTTAAAATACCTTTCCTGGTCTGGGGTTGGGAAAATACTATTTTTCCATGAACAGTAGTGAAATTCCTCATTGTTTTTCCAACCATTTCAGCACTTGGAGGCTTTCCCAAGATGTTGGCTATCTTGTGAGTTAAAGACAATGTGGCCCACAGCATTAATTGTGCTGGGTAGACGGTAGCTTTAAATCACCTCCCCCCTACCTCCAAAAGTTACCTAGCTAAATGAAGAGCAGCTTATGCACATTAGACAATGAGCACCCAAGCTTGAATCCAGGCGCTTGCTTTTTTTTTTTTTTTTTTGGCCAGTGGGAGAATGGAAGCTCTCACCTCTGACTCTGTGATGTGTTCTGAAACCTAAACTTAGGGGCAGCACAGTGAAATTTAATGGCCGGCCCTCATTTGCACCTTTGGAAGAGCAGTGTTCTTTCTTGTACCATCATTTTCCCTTACTTCAGATTTTTTAAATAAAAATGTTGTGCAACTGCTAAAATACTGTAGATCTGTATTGCTCCCACAGAAACCTGTATTCTCTTGCAATCTCTTATTGCAGGTGTGCTTGCTGTTATGATCTCTCCTAGATTTTCTGGCATTTGTGTTGTGCAGATGCTATTAAAAGTTACCAAAAAGACAATAAAAAAGAGATTCAGAAATAAATTGGTGACTGTATCTCATTGATCATGATTATTTTAGGCAATGTTTTTAAATGCTGGTAACAAGAAAACTGGGGAGGAAATATTCACAGCAAAAAATTAGAAATGGTTGAGCAGATCTAACAATTTGATTAGTGCTGTTGATAGTGTGAAAACAGTGGTTAGTACTGTGATTCAGTCCTGCACAAAGAATATTTGCTGATGGAAATAAAATGGACATGGGCACAATCCTCCAGAATACAAAAGGGATATTCAGTAAAACACTGCTATATTTATTAACCTGTACTTAACAAAACCTCGTAATGCCAGTGTGGAGGAGGAATAGAAAAAAACAGATTAAGATTAAGATTAAAATGTAATTCTGGAGGAGGAGGAACTGAATTCTTGTCTTCAGTCTGTTTCTAGACTTCTAGCACTGATGACTGAGACTTTCAAAGGATTTAAGAAATGCATGTGCCAAATTCTTGGGAGTTTTTATGGAGACTGTCCTTTGACTTATTTTTCAAAGCTGTGTGAGAGCCTTTTCACCCTGGGAACTGACCTGTTTCTTCCAGGTCAGGTTCTGCAAAGCTGCTTTGCTGTAGTCTGCCCTTCTCCCATGATCTGGTGAACTGTTTCACTGTGGAGACTGCCAAGGGAAATTCGGGCCTTTTTTCATTGGATTTTCTGCTGATGTGCTCAGACCAGCAGTATATTTCCTCCATCCTTCTGTTATCTCACTAATGGGGCAAGTGCAAGGCTGTCCTGGTCCTAAACAATAGGGGCAAGGCGAGGATGCCTTTGGGAGAATGAAGAGGAATAGCACATGGATCTGCGCGTCCAGCTTGGTGAAGATAATGTGTTTGTTCCACGACTTGCCTCTCTCCTGCTCTGTGTTACAATGTAAACCACAAGCATACGTGGAAGTCACTCTGGAAATACAGTAAGCTTCTAACAGTGCAAGGAACCTGCATAGGGAACTTGGTATGGGATGGGGAAGCAGAAGGGCATCTACTCAGCCTCATACTGTGTTTTCTGTCTCACCTTCAACATAAACTCACTACCAGTGGGTGAACATAAACCTAGAATTACCTTGCTTTGAAAACTGCATAGGTTTTTCTCCCCCATAACTGTAATATGTCAGGAGTACAGCAAGCTGGTATATTTTTTTTATTCAGCTGGTGTTGAGCATTTGACTATTGCCTGAAAGCAAATTTCATACTGAAAACCTAAGGCATCTGGTGTTACAAATAGAAATGTAAAATAATTTGGTAAATAGTACCAGCTCTGGGTAACCTGATGTCTCACTGTTTAACATAGCATGCAGTCTTGTATGACCAAATATTCACTAAGTGTCTTTAAAAACCTTTGCAAATTTTCTATTTCTCAGCTTGTAAAGTCCCAGGAAGAGCAATTGAAAAAACAATATTTTATTGGTATTTATTATAGGAATTTACTCTGCAAAGTCTCCTTTACTCTCCTCTCTCCTAATACTCTTCTCTTTTCAGCATGCCTTGAATAGTGGGGTGCGGCGCTACCATGTTGCTCCTGTCCTGTGCCAGCGGGCCAAGGTGGCCATGAGCCACTTTGAGCCTAATGAATACGTAAATTATGAGAAGTTGGAGAAGAACATCAATATTGTTCGAAAGAGGTAAGGCTGGAGGTGGGAGGAGTCAGTTGTGCAGAATTTAGCTCTGCAGTGCAAGAAGAAAAAAAAAAAGTATCATGGAGCCCTGGCATAGGGACTATCTACTAGGGAGAGCAACTTTGAGGAATGGCAGTTGCAAATGTAGTGAAACATCAGTTGTTAGTGTCTCCATGTAGTCATGGGGCACTGCGGGGAGGGTGGAAGGTTGCAGAAGCACTGTGACATACAGAGGAGGTGCCAGAAAGGACTCTGACCTCCTTATTTAATGCCCTGTTTCAGGAGCCTTTATACTGGCCCTTGCTCCTTGTCAGGGAAACAGCGTGTGGGTAGTGGTCATTATGGGCTAATGCTCCTTTGCACTTTGTTGCCACAGTGAATGTTCTCCTATGCTCCACTGTAGGCATTAGGCACAGAAAGGAGGGCTAGGAATTCATAGTCATGTAAACATAGTGACCTTAATCTGCTGATAAAGGCTTGTGTGTCTGCTTAGTTGTCATTCCTGCTCCACTTACCTTGGCAGTGGTTTGAAAGACATGTCCTTTAACCTTTTGTCCTTTGTTAAATAAGGTAGCTCTCATTTCAGATCATTGTATCTACTTGGTTACTTCCCAGATCTCACTGCTGACAAATAGGCTCCTCAACTAGTCAGGAGCCCGCAGGATGCAAGGTCTGTCAGCAGGAAACTTTGCTTAGTTGTCCCTGCTTGTCCTTAGTTGTCCCTGCTGTGGGATCTTGTATTTGTGAATGCAGTGACCTCAGTCTCACCTCCACATCTGCTTTCCTGAGTTACAATCTCAAGAAATGAACACAGTGGAAGCTTCTTTTGCTATATAGGAAGATTATAACATGACATCGATCCATATCCTTTTGAACTGTGTGGACTGAGTCCCTGTGCTGTTTTAGCCAGCTGCCAGTTGATATTTCAGTGCTGTAAGAAGAGCGTACAGGTTTCTGTGTATTAAGGTGTCTTAGCAGTCTGAGTGGTATAGGGAAGTGGGGAGTATCTTTGTTCTGTTTCATGCTTTAAAAGGCAAAGGTTGAAATATATAAGATAGAGATATTAAAATTATTTTCCCCAGGCTTGACCGTCCCCTGACCTTGTCTGAGAAGATTGTATATGGACACCTGGATGACCCAGAAAAACAGGAGATTGAGCGAGGCAAGACCTATTTGCGCTTACGGCCAGACCGTGTGGCCATGCAGGATGCCACTGCTCAGATGGCAATGCTACAGTTCATCAGCAGCGGGCTGCCAAAAGTGGCTGTGCCTTCCACCATCCACTGTGATCACCTCATTGAAGCCCAGTCAGGTGGTGAAAAGGATCTTCGAAGAGCCAAGGTCGCTATCGCAAAGACTTAAATTCTGTTTGTTTGGAAGCCTTTAGCCAGCCTAGAGAAGAGATTGTGTGTTTTCCAGAGGACAGCCATAAATCAGAATTGATACCAGATTATCTGTGATGATCAGCTCTGTAGATAGGTCAAATGCAGTAGAAAAACAGAGTAAGCAGGTCCCTGGGAGTTTTTCAGCTGAGATTCACCCATCTCATGGCTTAAAAGACCATGGCTGCAGGAAGAGCTGGTCCTAATCTGATGATGATGGAAGCCCAGGTCATGTGTGTTCTCGGGAGTGGGAGGATGTTTCACCTGAGGGAAGAGGAAAAATAATTCAAAGTGCAAAAAAGGAAGCCAGACTACTCTAGAGAGTTATGCTCTTTAAGCCACAATATGGCAATATGGAAGAAACTTCCTGAACATGTCTGCCTCACAGTGGTGTATCCTGTGAAGGGGGAGCAAATAACTACTTTAGTGTACCAAGCTCTTGCAAATGATTAGCTGAAGAACATTAGCTGAAACACATGCAGCTTGCAGAGTTAGTGAGTGTGGGTGTAAATATGTATACAGGCATGGAGGATATTGGGTTTTATTTTGGATTTCCAATGTGCTATTTGACCAGCTTCTAGTTCACTACCTTTTTTTTTTTTTTTAATTTCCACTTTGCTGTTTAACTGCTTATTCCTCCTTAGGGGGGTTCTGTCAAATATAGACACGTTCACCTCTGTCCCACATACCACAATAAATCTGCTAGGGAAGAACATCCTGTCAGCATGGGGGGAGGTGGGGGAAGCCTTGTTACTCTTAGTGGACACAGCTTTCTGAACTATATCAAGACTTTTATCCAAGGGACAGGTTATTGTTTCATAATTTTTGGAGAGAACAAGACAATACCTGAAGGGATTTCAACAACTTGAAGAACAGCTTTCCTTTATGAGATTTCAACAGTAAGAACTTTAGTAGAAAATAGTGAGGTCTGTTGAAGCCCTTCTCTCCCCTAACACTGAGGTTGTAGGAGAATGCATTGGATAATGTTACTTAAATCCCAATACAGTTCTTCAGATAAGGCAACCACTGTCAAGGCCAGGAGGAATTGTGCCTTGCACCTTGATATCAAAAGAGACAAATCTGTTCTAAGCAGTGTGTGGGGGCTCAGCTGCATCTTAAGCTTTGAATCCATATGTACTCCCAGAAACTCCTGATGCTGAAATAATGGCCTCTGGCTTCCCCCTTTCAGGCCAGTGAAAAGCAGCTTATGCCACTTAATTGAATTTGAAGAGTTCTTGCTCCATTGTTTGTCCCAGGCCCAAGTTGTGCAGGAGATGAAGAATTTGGGACCTTCCTAAATAAGTGTTCCTTTTCTTCCCCTCACCTCCTGTCTTCCTCCCTCCCCCTGCTCCTGCATTTGTTCTCTATAGTGCAATTGTATTCTGCTGCAATCCTGAGTAGAGGCCCTCCTTTGCCATCCGGTCTGAGCACAGCAAGTAAAGGTCCTGCCTTCTTCTGACTGGGCTCTGCTTCTGATGCTGCCAGTTGGCACACAATGAATGCTGGCAGGCCAGAGGGTGGCTTGGATCCACTCCTGGCACATCAGCATGCTTTACTAGGAGAGAGATGCACAAACAGAGTGAAGTGACCTGACTCCTAGTGGAAAACGAGCCTTAAAGAACTGCTGTTGCCTCATGGGAAACTTCAGCAAACATTGTGTGCTGAGACAATTCTTTCATTATCTCCAGTTTCCCCTTTCTCCTTTATTTTGAAGCGTAGCTGCATGGGAACATAGCCTTTAAGAAACTGTCTCCTCCTAGTGCTTATCTTATCTACTCTGCCACTCCTCTACCAAGAATTATCAGGGCATAATACTGTCATACTTCCTAGCCAACCGTAGTTATTCTTACAAGCAATTTTCATGGTGTGACCTCCACCAATAATGGTGGTAGTACAGCACGAAAGGCAGCATTGTATGACTTGGGTGCCATTCCTCATTCTACCACAGGCTCCCCTGGCAGTGAGCAGGTCACTTAACTTCCAGTTCCATTTCTTCATCTATAAAAATAAAGCAGAAATGTTTATCGGAGAGCTTTGAAATGTCTGCAAAGCACATGTAAAGCAAAAGGAACAGCTGATGGTGAGGGAAAGAGGGGTCAGAAAAAGAGAGGGAAACAGGTTGGAAAAAAAAATGCGAATATAAGAAATGGGCAGAGCATTCTTAAATGCTATATTCTTAAGTCTTGATCCCTTCTGGTTTTAAAAGCGATGTGCATCTCCCTCTAGCTGCTACAAAACTGTGGAACAAATTGGACAGCCTTGGGAGCAAGGGAATGTGTTTGAATGAGCTTTTGATTTATGAAAGAAGAAAATGTGTTACTAATGCTGTGTCTTTTCCTGTGTGAATAGGACATAAACCAGGAGGTGTACAACTTTCTGGCAACGGCTGGTGCCAAGTATGGAGTGGGATTCTGGAAACCTGGGTCAGGAATCATTCACCAGGTAAAGTGTGTGTGCTTGCAATCTTTGAACACCAAATAGCTCTTTACCTTGGGACAAAGGGTGCAAACCCTCAGAGAATTTCACCTGTTTAGGGAGAGTATTTGCTTTCCTTGAATGGGATGAGGTTTGTTCCTCGCTCTCTCTCAGCTGTGTTGACAACAGTGTTTTCTCTTAAAGGTTATTTTGGTCAAACTGTAACCTGATGCATGATCAGTTAGTGCGGACACCAGGCCATGTGAATCACAGAACCTTGCAACGTCTTAACTATTTGTGGGCTAGCTTGGCTTTGTGTGACTTGGACAGTAAGGTGATTCCATGAAACTGGCTGCATAGGGGTTAATGTGAATTGCTTTTTGTGGTGAGGAAAGAAGTTTTGGAAACATACTTTTTTAAGGTTGTTTTGTATGCATTTGGCTCTATAAAAAACAGGAGCGAGGATGAGGACACCAAATAGAGCAGCACTACTTTAGTATCCAAGGATGGCAACATGTAACTAGTTGGTATCTGAATAAAATGCAAAACGGTTTTCAGGGCTCCGATTCCCGTCACTTGCACCTCATGAGAATGTGAGTGTCTTAAGATAACCCATCCCTTTTGCTTTTTAAAACCAACACTTCTGGCAGGATTTCCCTAACTTGCTCTTGGTTGATTTGCTTTATGGATATGATAGACGTTTTTCATTGTTCCTCTGAATTGCAGGCAGGAAAAATTAAACTACAGCACAAAGCAAAAGGAGCAGAGAGGAGAATGGATGACTCTTAAACATCTTGTCAGCAGGAAACTTGGGGCCAGGTGTAGTCAAGAGCTCTCTACCATCTTTTTTTTTAGCTATTAAATGAGTTACTAATGTTACTTTAACTTTTGATGCAACTAAGAAAGGAAATACAGCAGGTGAACTTTCCAGAAGGTTGTGGGAACAGCTCAGGTGCATTTCTGCTCTGAAACTACTCATAACACTTGTCACATGGCAACACAGCTCAATGCCATGGTTACTAGCCTTCTTGTGGCTGATTTTCTCTGGCTGGAGAAAATTGGCCACGTTGTGTAGTTTCAGAATCCAGCTCTGGCAAAGTGAGGGCTTGAAAGTGACCTCTCTTGCACATATACATTAATGTGAGCTACAAGCAAATAAAGCTTGAAGTATTAGTGGCAAAATCTTAGTTTCCTCAATAACGGGCTGCTTTAATTCTCTCCAAGGCATCCTGTAACACATGTGCTGTGAGTTCTGTGCTTCCCAGAAAGGCTATCCTTAATGTTTGTATGGCATGCATGTAGTAAAGAGTTCATTAGCTTGAATTCTCTACTGTGTTGCTCCCATAGAAAACTTGTAATTCATCAGAAGAGGACTGTTTTGTGGTTTTGCTAATATTTGAACAGTCTTGCATGGAATGAGCGCAGCTAACAGAGGCAGCGAACAGACGCAGCAGTTTGCGCAGCAGTTTGCGCAGCAGTTTGCGCAGCAGTTTGCGCAGCAGTTTGCGCAGCAGGGCGCGCGAAGGGACGTGCGAAGGGACCTTCATTTCTGTTCCCTGTGGTGTACACTTCCTCAAGTATGGTCGTGACACGCCGCACAGCGCGTTCCCCAGCGGCTGCTGGAGTTGCTGTGTCAGAGGCTTGGACCCAGACTGACCCTCTGACAGTAGATGCAGCTCTACAGGTCTCAGGCTGCAGGGAGTGCTTGGGGCCTCTCCGGGAGGCCTGGGCTGGCAACCAGCTCTCCTGCAGGAGGTGTGCTGCTGTTGATGAGTTGTGTCGTCAGGTAAGGGAGTTACGGGAGGAGGTCAGTAGGCTGCGCAGCATCCGAGAAGCAGAGCAAGAGATAGACAGGGTATTCTCGGAGACTGTACAGCTCCAGGAGTCCCAACCCCCTGCAGCAGTGGAGTTGCCAGAGGGCTCTGTGCCGTATGAAACGGTACATCATAACATCGTAGAAGAAGGCTGGAAACTGGTCACTGCTCGTGGGAGGAGAAAGGCTCCTACTCCTCCTGAAGACCTGAAGCTGAAGAACAGGTTTAGTGCCCTCCAGGATGAGGAGGAGATGGGCATGGCTGCCAGGGAAGTAACCGGGACAACAGACCCTGTGCCCTACCGGAACACCCGGAAAAAGCGGCGGGTGATTGTTGTGGGGGACTCCCTGCTACAGGGGACGGAGGCATCTATCTGCCGACCTGACCTCTTGTCTAGAGAGGTTTGTGGCCTGCCGGGGGCTCGTGTGAGAGATGTCATGCAAAGACTGCCAAGGCTCGTCCATTCTTCGGACTATTACCCACTGCTGCTCTTCCATGTGGGCGCCAATGACACCAAGGGCAAACTGCAGACCATCAAGCAGGATTTCAGAGCTCTGGGGATGGTGGTCAAGGGTCTGGGAGCCCAGGTCATCTTCTCCTCAATCCTGCCAGTGAGGGGGATGGATGAGAGGAGGAGGAGACGGACTTTCCAGGTTAACGACTGGCTGCGCCGCTGGTGTTGGCAACAGGGTTTTGTTTTCTACGACCATGGGACCCTGTTTGAAGATCGACAACTGATGGCGAGAGATGGGATCCACCTCATGAGGCGGGGCGCGCGGGTCTTTGCCAACAGGTTGGCCAACCTGGTAAGGAGGGCTTTAAACTAGGAAAGATGGGGGAAGGGGAGAGTTATAGTGACAGGGTAGTTGGCAAAAGACTGCTCAAGTCAGGATGCCTCCAACAGGTGAATGCAGCCAGGGAAGTGCGCATGGGATGTGGCTATGGAGGACCCTCTTGTATCCCTCCTGGGAAACCTGCATGCTCGATCACCTCCCTGAAATGCCTGTACACCAATGCACGCAGCTTGGGGAACAAACAGGAAGAACTAGAGATGTGTGTGCGGTCGCAGGGCCATGATCTCATTGCCATTACAGAGACATGGTGGGATAGCTCGCATGACTGGAGTGCTGTCATGGATGGCTACGTGCTTTTTAGGAAAGACAGGCCAGGAAAGCGAGGTGGTGGAGTTGCTCTTTATGTGAGGGAGCAACTGGAATGTATTGAGCTGTGCCTAGGGGTGGATGAAGAGCGAGTCGAGAGCTTATGGGTAAGGATCAAAGGGCAGGCTAGCATGGGTGACACTGTTGTGGGTGTTTACTACAGGCCACCTGATCAGGATGAGGAAGTCGATGAGGCCTTCTACAGACAGCTGGAAGTAGCCTCACAATCCCAGGCCCTGGTTCTCATGGGGGACTTCAACCACCCCGATATCTGCTGGAAAGACAGCACAGCTAGGCACAAACAGTCCCAGAGGTTCCTGCAGAGCATTGGTGACAACTTCTTGACCCAGGTGGTGGAGGAGCCAACAAGGAGAGGTGTGCTGCTGGACCTCGTACTAACAAACAAAGAAGGACTGGTGGAAGATGTGAAGGTTGGGGGCTGCCTTGGCTGCAGTGACCATGAGATGGTGGAGTTCAGGATCCTGCGAGGAGGAGGCAGGGCACCAAGTAGGATCGCAACCCTGGACTTCAGGAGAGCAAACTTTGTCCTCTTCAGGGACCTACTTGAGGAATCCCATGGGTGAGGGCCCTGGAAGGAAGGAGTGTTCAAGAGAGTTGGTTAATATTCAAACATCACTTCCTCCAGGCTCAAGAGCGGTGCATCCCTATGAGTAGGAAGTCAAGCAAAGGAGGTAGGAGACCTGCATGGATGAGCAAGGAGCTCCTGGCAAAACTCAACCAGAAGAAGGAAGTCTACAGAAAGTGGAAAGGGGGACAGGCCACTTGGGAGGAATATAGGAATGTTGTCAGAGTATGCAGGGATGCGACGAGGAAGGCTAAGGCCCGTTTGGAATTAAATCTGGCAAGAGATGTCAAGGACAACAAGAAGGGCTTCTTCAAATACATCAGCAGCAAGAGGAAGACTAGGGAATATGTGGGCCCTTTGCTGAATGGAGTGGGTGCCCTGGTGACGAAGGATGCAGAGAAGGCAGAGTTACTGAATGCCTTCTTTGCTTCAGTCTTTACTGCTCAGGCCAGCCCTCAGGAACCCCAGACCCTGGAGGCAAGAGAGAAAGTCTGGAGAGAGGAAGACTTTCCCTTGGTGGAGGAGGAGTGGGTTAGAGATCATTTAAGCAAACTTGACACCCACAAATCCATGGGCCCTGATGGGATGCACCCACGAGTGCTGAGGGAGCTGGCGGACATTATTGCTAAGCCACTCTCCATCATCTTTGAAAGGTCGTGGAGAACAGGAGAGGTGCCCGAGGACTGGAAGAAAGCCAATGTCACCCCAGTCTTCAAAAAGGGCAAGAAGGAGCACCCAGGGAACTACAGGCCAGTCAGCCTCACCTCCATCCCTGGAAAGGTGATGGAGCAGCTCATCCTGGAAGCCATCTCCTCGCATGTGGAGGACAAGAAAGTGATCAGGAGTAGTCAGCATGGCTTCACCAAGGGGAAATCATGCCTAACCAATCTGATAGCCTTCTATGATGGAATGACTGGCTGGGTAGATGAGGGGAGAGCAGTGGATGTTGTCTACCTAGACTTCAGCAAGGCTTTTGACACTGTCTCCCATAGCATCCTCATAGACAAGCTCAGGAAGTGTGGGTTAGATGAGTGGCCAGTGAGGTGGATTGAGAACCGGCTGAATGGCAGAGCTCAGAGAGTTGTGATCAATGGCACAGAGTCTAGCTGGAGGCCTGTAGCTAGCGGTGTCCCCCAGGGGTCAGTACTGGCTCCAGTCTTGTTCAACTTCTTCATCAATGACCTGGATGAAGGCACAGAGTGCACACTCAGCAAGTTTGCTGATGATACAAAACTGGGAGGAGTGGCCGATACACCAGAGGGCTGTGCTGCCATTCAGAGAGACCTGGACAGGCTGGAGAGGTGGGCAGAGAGGAACCTCATGAAGTTCAACAAAGGGAAGTGCAGGGTCCTGCACCTGGGGAGGAATAACCCCATGCGCCAGTACAGGCTGGGGGTTGACCTGCTGGAAAGCAGCTCTGCTGAGAAGGACCTGGGAGTGCTGGTGGACACCAAGTTAAGTATGAGGCAGCAATGTGCCCTTGTGGCCAAGAAGGCCAATGGTATCCTGGGCTGCATCAGAAAGAGTGTTGCCAGCAGGTCGAGGGAAGTGATTCTCCCCCTCTACTCAGCCCTGGTGAGGCCCCATCTGGAGTACTGTGTCCAGTTCTGGGCTCCCCAGTACAAGAGGGATGTGGCACTACTGGAGCAAGTCCAGCGAAGGGCCACAAAGATGATTAGGGGACTGGAGCATCTCTCTTATGAGGAAAGGCTGAGAGAGCTGGGCCTGTTTAGCTTGGAGAAGAGAAGGCTGAGAGGAGATCTTATCAATGTGTACAAGTATCTGAAGGGAGGGTGTCGAGAGGATGGGGCCAGACTCTTTTCAGTGGTGCCGAGCGACAGGACGCGAGGCAACGGGCACAAACTGAAACACAGACACTTCCATCTTAACATGAGGAAAAACTTTTTCACTGTGAGGGTGACAGAGCACTGGAACAGGTTGCCCCGAGAGGTGGTGGAGTCTCCTTCTCTGGAGATATTCAAAAGCCACCTGGATGCAATCCTGTGCAATGTGCTCTAGGTGACCCTGCTTGAGCAGGGGGGTTGGACTAGATGATCTCCAGAGGTCCCTTCCAACCTCAGTGATTCTGTGATTCTGTGAATCAGTAGCAGCAATAAGGGGAAGACAGACTTTTAGTGTATTTGCAAGGGGATTCTTCTATGTGAATAGTTTTTGGTTGGCAGCATGGATTGGAGGGGCTTGTTAGTGTTCTTCTGCTGTGGGAGTCTAAAGGTCTACAGAAGGTCTTGCTAGCATTGGACAGGCAAGCTGGCTTGCTCAGCAGTTGATCAAGGGTTTAGAGAATATGGAAAAGGCTCTCTTGAGCCCTAACAAAGGTGTCATGTTAGCAAAAGCCTAAACTAGAAGGGAATGGGCCTTCCAGTGAAATAAAGGGAGACTTTTTAAAAACTTTTTTTTAAGTATTCTTACTATCCTATGATGAGCAAGCATCTTGGGTTAAAGCTTGGTGGCTGGTTCTGTCACTACATCCTCTAAAGCAAGTTTGAATGAAATAGAAGTGAGCTTACAATCCAAAACAAATTAAATGACTTTCTTGCTACTGAAATCTGTAAATAGAAGCTGATCTGAATTCTTGCTCTTGTCTTCTTTCCTGCTGTCTTCCCTGTCCTTCTCCAACAAACAAGCAAGCAAGCTATCCATTTTTATTTTCAGATCATTCTGGAGAACTATTCCTACCCTGGGGTTATGCTGATCGGCACAGATTCGCACACCCCCAATGGAGGTGGTTTGGGAGGAATCTGCATTGGAGTGGGTGGAGCTGATGCAGTAGATGTCATGGCAGGAATCCCTTGGGAGCTCAAATGTCCAAAGGTAGGAGTAAAATGAATACTAATCCTTATGTGAAAGGCAAGATATAAGACATGAAGAAACATTGATTTCCAGGCACTGTGCATATATAAGGCACTATATGTCATTAGTCTTATTTGTAATCACACAGTGGCTCAAGCAGCTGACCTACGATTCATTGGCAGCTGTGAGTTTCTACTCCTGACCATGTTTATTCAGGGACCGAGTGTGGTAGATGAGGAGTGATTTCCCTTTCATTGGCTCTGTCAGAGATTTCAGGCCTTGTACATGCGCTCTGATGCTTCAGGATTTCCTTTCTCTTGGCATTGTGACCATCCAAATTCTGAGGAAGAAGGGGATCCATACAGCTGCACATTGTTTTGACTGCTGGAGGAAACTGTTTTGGTATACCTTCTCTTTTGTTAATGTTGCTCAGGTTATTGGTGTAAAACTGACTGGCAAGCTTTCAGGCTGGAGTTCTCCTAAAGATGTGATCCTGAAAGTGGCCGGCATCCTTACTGTGAAGGGTGGAACAGGTGCCATCATTGAATACCATGGGCCTGGGGTGGATTCAATCTCTTGCACTGGTAAGGCAATAGGAGTCTTATCTGGAGTGGGTCGTTGTTGGAGGTGGGTGTTGAGTCATCTGTGGAGACTGGGAGGGGAATCAGGCAAGAATTGTTAAATATTCCCCCTTAGCCTGACTGCTAAGGGGTTGGTATACTGGAAACTGGGAATCTAGTTCTCTGCAGAACTGCAGGGGTGATAGTGATGCAGTAAGACTGCACTCCTTCCCAGAGGAAAAGTGGGCTCTCTCCCTTAAATCCTTCTGTGACTTTGGGAACACCGCATGGTTTATTACAGAGAGTCCTATAAGATGGTCCATCAGGATAAGAGTAAGGATGGAGGCGTTCTGGCGTGCACTTAGAGGATAGAGATGTCAGAGATCAAAATGAAAATATCATCCTTTACAGTCTAAAACAAGTCATGGATAGAGGAGAAAAGTGGGTTGAAGGGTGTATGTGTGTGACCACTGCTGAAGAAAAAGCTGTTTGGAAAAGCAGGACAAAGGGGAGACGGAAAGCAGCAGTTTGTAACTTTGAGTCTTACCCTAGCTAATTGTGGGTTTTGGATGCTGAATTCAAAACCAACAGAAATTGTAAATGTGTCTGCAATGATGCTAACTAGGACCAAATTATGAGAAGAACCCCTTTCTTTGGCTTGAAGTGCAGCCTTCAAGCTGGGCTTCTGCTCTCTGTTAGCATGGTTTGACCACAACTTAAAATACTTGGTTATAGAGAGCATGTGGTAATGTAGGATTTTTATTTCCTCAAATCAGAGGGAGTTGGCCTGTGGTGTCTGCTTCTAGCTCCCTTAAATGATACAGCTTCATTGCTGTATCCTTCTAGCTCCCTTATTGCTGTATCCTTGAGAGGCATGGCTGATCCCAGTGCTGGAAGTAAATAGTGTTTTACTGTGTTCAGTCACTGGAAGCTTTTGACTCAATGCATCAGCTTTCTCACCCAGAAAGATAAATGCATTCTGTCCCTTCCAGTAAAGATAAATAAGATGCTAGGGAGGGGCAGGACACTTCACTGCAGGTAGCAGAGATGCTGCTCACTGCAGGAAGTATGCTTGGTGCTCACTGCAGACAGCTGTGTTCCCTGTCACCTCTTCCAGCATCTTCAAAAACCACTGTAACTCTGAACTCCTTCCTTGTTGAAAAGTCTGATCACAGGCACTGTACGGATCAGAAATGTCAGGGATGGTCACAGTCACTGTATAGATCAGAAATGTCAGGGACTGAGGCAGCCATTCTGTAGTCAGTGTGTCCTATCTGCTGTGGAACTGGATTTTTGTGCCTAATGGCCTTGATCTGTCCTGGTCTTGCTCTCTTTTCCGTGGACCGACTTTTGAAGAATTGGATGTGTTTGGACTTGCTCATTGACTCTTTGGTCTCTTTTTCCCACCCTTTCTGTAGGAATGGCAACAATCTGTAACATGGGGGCTGAAATTGGAGCTACCACATCGATCTTCCCCTACAACGCACGGATGAAGAAATACTTGGGCAAGACTGGGCGAGCTGGTAAGAGGGTTTAGGGGAAATATGGCAAGATTGGTTGCACTCCTTTTTCCATGATGGTAGTATCAAGTGGGGAAATAGCATTGCAGAGACTACCTGCTTGCCCTTTGGGGAATAGAAGAGCTTAATTCTCTGTTCAACTCCTGTGGTCTGGGTTGAAGTGTGGGTTCAAGTGTAGGCGTACTCTGGGAGCAGCAGCATCCTGCAGTGGTGTCTGATGTGACTTCTGACCTTGTATGGTGAAGTGCCTGGGGAATTAGCTGGTGGACCCCATGTTCAGCCTTTGCAAACCTTTTATTTTCCCTTATGTTTGCTGCACTTTTCAGATCTTCCTTCTTTCTTATTCCAGAGATAGCTGCACTGGCAGATGAATTCCAGCAACACTTGGTACCGGATTCTGGTTGTCAGTATGACCAGGTGATAGAAATCAACCTCAGTGAGGTAAGGCTTGCTTCCTGCTTGCCATCTTGGATGCTTTGACATGACTCTGCTTTATGTGAGTGAGGGCCAGGCTGGGAGTTTGATACAATACCCCGGCTGTGCTAGAGCATGTAGCAGACACTCAGGTCTGCTCCAGTGACAGGTGCTGCTCAGGTGTTCATGTAAGAGAATCCTATTTAAGCAGCTTCCAGATGGAACTATGAAAGGAGTTAATTTGCTGCTGTTTTTTTTTTTTTCTTGGCTACCCTAATTTCTGACTGTGTCATTGTTTCTTAAAGCTGAAACCACATATCAATGGACCTTTCACACCAGACCTTGCGCACCCTGTGTCAGATATTGGTGCTGTGGCAGAGAAGGAGGGCTGGCCAGTTGATATCAGAGTTGGTGGGTAGTATTTGCCCTTTCCTCTGCGTTCATCCTTGTTGAGTAAATGTTGCTGTCTTAGGATAAGTGGTTGGTCACATAGCCTGGGCTACAATCCTTTAAATACTACTGTATGTCCTTTGACTTTTCCATAGTGTGGTCTCTTCATAGTCACATGAACTTCCTGGGAAGTGTTTTCTTCTGGGTCAGGTGTGTAGGATGAGATCTGGGACAGTTGGAAAGATTTTAATCTCAAGGGGCTGCCAATTTTTTTTTCCTTCTTGGAAACTATTTTAAATGATTGGGTTGACGGGAATGTTATCTGATGAAGAGCACCTCTGGCTGTACCTGTGCTCTTTAACGGGCTTTTAACAAAGATCTGTCAGAAGCATGACTGTCAATCCTCCCAGCAGCTGGCTCTTGAGCTCTGAGGAGGTAATAAAGTAATATTTGCTGTCCTAAAGAGCAAGCTTGAATACTTGTACACTCACTCCTGGGATGGTAACCTGTTGCCTGGCTTCTCTAAATTTGCTCACTGTTGGCATGAAAAAAATGCAGATGCTGTAAAGGCCACTTTTTAGGTGGGAAACATTTTATTCACTAGTGTTACAAATAACATGAAAGGCAGCAGATGAGGGAATTTATTCTTCACTGGTTAGCACGAGAGTGCTGTCAGGACAGTACAGTATGTCCTCATGTTCTTCTTCATACTGTAACAAAGGAGGCTTTGTCTAAGGACTACAGAATGCTTAGACCAGAACTAAACAGTACATTGGGGTCTAGCCAAAAACATAACTGAAGTGAGCTAACTGGGTGGATGAATTTTTCTGAAGGAAAAAAATTACCAAAGGGCTCTTTGGTTAGCAAAGAAAGGCATGAGCTGAGACGCCTGGGAATTTAAAATTCAATTAGACTGGTGAGGCAGGTTAGCCACTGGGGCACCCATCTCTTGTTTTCATCATTTCCTCCATTTCTTGCCATCTTGGTTTGAAGCCTTTTCTGTCCTTTTGGAAGGATGCTCCTCTGCACTAATTTGTGTTTAACCAGAGTGCAAGTAGAAGAAACTCTGGTCTCATACAACAATAACCAGACTAATGATCAGGTAGTGTGTTCTGACTGTACAACCTCCAAAGCCTAACAAGGAATTGTTTGTGACCACAGTATCTTGCTGGGAGGCTTGACAGTGATAGTACCTGAAACTATTCCAGACTCTTTGTCAGCAGGAATGGTGGTTGTCTCTTTTTTTTTTTTTTTTTTTTTCCTGCTGAGAAATGGGTCAGGGAGGAGCATCCTAAAACTGGGTCTGTAATAACCACCCCATCTCTGTCAAATACCACAGGCTTGATTGGCAGCTGCACTAACTCCAGCTATGAGGACATGGGGCGCTCTGCAGCAGTGGCAAAGCAGGCACTTGCACGTGGATTGAAGTGCAAATCTAAGTTCACAATCACCCCAGGCTCAGAGCAGATCCGTGCCACCATTGAAAGAGATGGCTACGTGAGTACAACTGCTCTTTGCACTTCCAACTAGTAAATGTTAAACTCTTTTCCAGGTGGTACTCAGGAGTCTGGAGGTAACTGCTAGAATTACTTAAGCTCCATCTTCTTACTAATCGCTAGAGGAGTGAGAACTGATGTAGTAATCAGCCTTGTGTTATTATGCTGCAGGTCCTGCTGTCACCTTGACAGTGTTTTGACCTGATGTCTTTACTACCTGGGCTTGTAATAATGGGACTGGAACTGGAGATAGAACTGAGATAGTTATCAGGAACTGGAGCCCTGAGGAGATAGTGCACCTACTAATGGACATCTCTCGCTCCTGGAATTCTGTGGATGGCCAAGGCTGGCTATGTGCTAATGCCTATCTACTGTCCAGTTTTCTCTCTCAAGAACTGTTTAGGATGCAAGCAAGCCCCACGTCTGTAGGAAATAGCTCTCATGTAAGGCTAAACTTATGGCAAAACTCGTGCTTGATTAAAGTGTTGGAACGTTTCCGCAGAGGAATAATCAGATATTGTCTCCCCTTTTCTAGGGGGAGCAGGGAATAATGATATTTTGATTAGTTCTAACGTTTACTAAATGTCTCACCCCATTGGCACTGCTGCTGTCATAGGTTGGGGACCAACTATATGAGTCCGTACATGCAAGTATATCCAGCCAATGCTTAATGCCTGCTCCAGCAAGTCAGCCTTTTGTTTATCTGTCCATAGTTATACTTTTTCCGAGCAGCTGCCCTCCTAATTGAATCCTTTGCTAAATAAGATGGCACATGCTTGCCTGAACTCACTGAATCGCTTCTTACACTGACAGGAAATCTGTAGAAAATTAATCGGAACAGCTGGTGCCCTTCAGTTAAATACCTGTGAGTAGCTGGATTGCTTATTTTAAAATAAGTGGAGAATGGAAACATCATGGCAAGCCTTCCTGTGCTCTTCCCCAGTGTTACTGTACAGCGTTATTCAGATTTTAAGCCCCCCATGTTTATAAGTGACTCAAAACTTGCAAGTGAAGCAAGGAAAGGAATGTTTTCAGGCTGATGTACCTTGATGCTTTCTGCCAGAAGTGGTGTCCTCTTTCCCTGAAAGAGCAACCCCGGAAACTGGTTCCAGACTTTCTACTAGTAACAAAGTTCTTCTCTGCTCCAGGCACAAATCCTGCGAGATGTTGGAGGGCTGGTTCTTGCCAACGCTTGTGGGCCGTGCATTGGCCAGTGGGACAGGTAAAGTGAAACAATGGACCTTTCTCTAGCTTTATGTCTTTTAGCTCCTAAAGCACTCTCTGTAGCCAAATACAATTGTAACTATCACACTGGGAATTAAAAATACATGATTGAATAGCCATTGGCCATACCTGTCTGACATGCACTGGAAGAGGAGAAATGAAAGACTGCTGACAAATTCAGATGAATGGAATTGCAGAAGGGAATATGCTCAGGTATGGCCACATCTGTAGGCTTCTGATAGTAGACAAAAATGGGGAGAGAGAGAGAAATTAATTATATCTGAGAGGATGGACTGGAGTTTGTATGGGCCTTTTAGAGTGGCAAGAGCAATTTGATCTGGATTCAATCATTTGAGTGGCAGGGAGAAAAAAGCCAGTGATAAAAAGGATGGGAGACATATGCTTACTTGGGTTCGCCATTTCTAACGGTGTGTTCAAAGGCATCTATTTAGTTGACTATTGTTTAGGTAGTTCAATTGTGCATGATATGAGCTATGGAAACTGCTCCAGGAATCAGTGTCTAGCTTGGTTTTGTACCTTAAAGTCTGTACTCAAGGGAGGAAAACCTGTCTGTGCTCTCATCTGTGTTTCCAAAAGATACCAATCGCTGCCTAAACCAAGCCTGTGAATTTTATCAGCAAAACATCTAGAAGCAGTGCTCCCTTTGGATTTGATGCTTCTTTCTTTCATAGGAAAGACATCAAGAAAGGAGACAAAAACACAATAGTTACATCCTACAACCGGAATTTTACAGGCCGCAATGATGCTAACCCAGAGACGCATGCATTCGTGACCTCCCCGGAGGTAAGCAACATAGCCAGAGGGGCACTATGGAATATTTCGGGGTGTCCTGTGAGCTAGTCCACTGCCTTCAGAAGGGGCCTAGTGTGGGTGATGGGGGGTGAGGAGAAAGGTCAGCAAGCCCACTGAACTGCTCGGTATGTTGAGATAACTGATGTACGTGCAACTGTTTAATCACAGCAGCACAAAATGCTGCATGGCCTAGCTTGCCCTGCTTGACTGCTTGTGGTTGACATTTGTAAAGCTGACAGGAGTATCTGTGCATTACTGGAGGCAGCACATATAGAAATACCTGGGTTTGATCAAGTGTGGCTTGAGAGAGGTATATTCCCTTGGCCAACATGGCACTTGAGCACAGCTCTACTAAGTCAAGCACTTGCCAAAAAAGATTGTCTTAGCTCTGGGACTACAGAAGAGGAAAATGTGGTTAACTGAACACTTCAAGGAAGAGGTGTCTATTCCTCTGCCTAAAGTTCTTACTACAGTCCAGTTCTTGGGCAGTCCATAATTTGGTTTTAAGGACTGAGATCAGCTAAAGAAGCACCTTAGTGGATCCTGCAGCTTCTTACCCATGGTCTGACTGCACTGTTAAATTCAGACTGCTCTGCTTGAGACTGCAGGGCAATCTATTCAGTCAGGCACTTGGTGTGTAGCTTTAGGAGCCCTCTGACTGCTGGCTTTGAGACTGTAGGTGTAGGACTTTCCAAATCCAGGGAGGGATGGAAGGAAAATATGCTTTTAAATTTGTTATTTTTTTCTTTCAGATTGTGACAGCCCTGTCTATTGCTGGCACTCTAAAATTTAATCCTGAGACAGATTACCTTACAGGAGCAGATGGGAAGAAGTTTAAACTAGAAGCACCTGATGCAGATGAGCTGCCCAAGCTGGTAACTACTCAGTTGGGGGATGGAGGGGAGGGATGGTCTGTCACTGGAAGTGTTATATATGTGTTATGGGAATTTTTGTGCACTGACCTCCTCCTTAATGTTAAAACTAGAATTGGTACAGCTGCCTGTATTGGCTTGTTCTCAACATGTGCTGTTGGGGATGGCTGAGGCTAATGACTTTTTCCTCTTTTCTTGAAAGGAGTTTGACCCAGGCCAGGACACCTATCAGTACCCTCCCAAGGATGGCAGTGGGCAGCATGTGGATGTGAGCCCCACCAGTCAGCGCCTCCAGCTTCTTGAGCCCTTTGATAAGTGGGATGGAAAGGATCTAGAAGACATGCTGATCCTCATCAAGGTCAGGAGCAAAGGGTGGGAAACACCAGCTATGATAGGACTGTGCGAACAGGGATTTGCACATCATTTGCTAGAAGCTTTGGCTATGCCTTGAACTGTGATTTCCTCCCCTAGTCCGTCCCACTCCTGCATTGTTATGGAAAGTGAGGTGAGGATCATCTTCCCATGTGTTGATGTTTCCTTCTGATATTTTCTCCTGTTTATAACTAAGAGACATTTCTGCTTTGGACTAGTGGTTAGCTAGTATCATGAAAAATTAAGTTTGTTATACCATGTAATATGGTCCTATACCATATAATATGATCCCACACATACTATACAATCTGCAGAATTTGTCCCAGTTATGACCTACAGTAGGAAGGTTCATTAATTAGTGTCTCTAACACCTGACTGTTATGAGATGCATTTTGCCTAAAACGAGGTCTTTAGGAACTTCCTACCCATCAGTATTTGTGTTGTCTTCCATTTTACAGAAGGAAAAGTTCATTCACAATAGTTAAACATTACATTTCAGTCTCTTAATGGAGACATGGGTTTCCCTTCAGTGTCCCTGGTGAGTTAACAGAATGAAAACTTCAGTTAATACAGCGATGGGTGCTGAAATGAAGTCCCATAGGAATGGTGTCCTTCAGGAGCATTTTTGATTCTCACTGGCAGAGTTGCTGATATTCCCAGGGGCCACCCTTTCATACTGATCTGTGCTTGTATTCCTGAGTGTTTTGACTTGCATAATTCTTTGCAAATGCTTTGAGGCAGCCAGTTGGAAGGCCATTATCTCTGGGTGGGAGTACTGCTCCTATAGACTGAGAAGGTTTATGTGTGGGTTGGAAACATCTGGGAATCAGACATGGCATCTTGCTGAACTCCCCCAACAGGAAGGCTGAGCTGTAACAGGAAGGACTTAATTGCTTTTTGTACTTGAAGAACCTGATGCTAAGGGAGGTAAGGACATAGCAGGAGGTGTTATGGCTAAGCTCCTTTGTTGTAACTCTACCCTTCAGAGTAGGGATGTTCTTCTTCCTTCCCCAAATATATAGAACAACTGTTGCATTCTGCCTTAGAGCTGCCTTGATTCTGTAACAGATACAATAGTCTTGGGTTGCTGCTTTTAAAAAGGGATTTAAAGATCCTTCAGAATAAAAAGTGCTGAGAAATTGTCATGTTACTGGTTCTTCCTGAGACACTTATCTTTTCTACTACTGTTTAGGTAAAAGGGAAATGCACCACTGACCATATATCTGCAGCCGGACCCTGGCTCAAATTCCGTGGCCATCTGGACAACATCTCCAACAACCTGCTCATTGGCGCCATCAATGTTGAAAATGGCAAAGCCAACTCTGTGAGGAATGCGTTAACCCAGGAGTTTGGGCCGGTCCCAGACACAGCCCGTTACTACAAGGTGAGACTTTCTCCTGACACTTCTCTTCTATAAAGGTGTTTGTTTTGTGCAGTCTGTGCTGAGGCAGAGCATGTCACCCTACTGTTCTCAATTAACAGCAGCTGTGAATTAACTTAGTATTGAGGTTTTTTCTTGGGACTTAACTCTGATGGCAGTTCCTGTAGCAGATTCTCCTCCTACCCACTGAGGGGAAAAGGGAGGAAGGTCTTGTGACCCAGAGGGGACCAGAAATCCTAGACCAAAGAGGGAAAACTCCTCTCGGCGCTGCATGCCTTACTAGATATTGGTGTCATCAAGCTGCGGCAGAGTCTTACCTGCTGGAGTTTCTCACCTGTGACTAGTCTGATGTTTAAGAAAAATCTAATCTTGTCCCATTCATTCTTTAAAACTTGGCTTGGAACCTGAGGAAATGTCCTTTCACCCTCTGCATAGCTTGACAGTGGTCCAAGATTTCTTCTTCCAGTAAACAGAAGTTACAGCTCTCAGTATCAATTCCAGAAGTAGAGCAGGGATCAGGGCTTGCACGAATGCTGCCCTGCCACAAGACCACAGAAGGAAAGGTGGCTGCAAGGCTTTGCTCTAGATCCCACAGGCAATCCTCTTCAGCCCTCATTAGCCAAGGATGGCAATGCCTAGCTGTTCTGAAGCATGTAATTCCTTTATTTCTGTCCTTTGTCAGAACCAAAGAGTGCCTTCTTGGAGAAACTTCCTCAGCAATGTCATCAGTGTAGCACTGAAATTAGATGTGTGGGCACATATTTGTTGTTAATTCCTAACTTGAGTGACTGGACTGCACAAGTCTAAATCTGTTCCTTTTGTCACAGAAAATGGGCGTCAAATGGGCAGTTATTGGGGATGAAAACTACGGTGAAGGATCAAGCAGAGAGCATGCAGCATTGGAGCCACGTCACTTGGGGGGCAGGGTCATCATTACCAAGAGCTTCGCCAGGATCCATGGTGAGTTGCACTTCCCTGTGATGTGTATAAACAGGATGTACTTGGCTTGGGTGGAAGAGATGTTTCCTGTAGGTGTTGGGCATGAGAAGGAACTGTATCTGCTGATAGGTCACATGGTACCTCTTGTCAAGAATCCTGTTACATATCTAGCTAGATATGCCACAAGTGGTGGAGGTACTGATTTTGCTACACAAACAGTAATTATTGTTGGAATACTACTCTGAGAAGCACTGAACACCCAGAAGATAATCTTGATCCCCTGTAGTGTGTTACAAGGGGGCTGAACACAAGCTTCATGGTTTATTCTCTGCAGAAACCAATCTGAAGAAGCAAGGTCTACTGCCTCTTACTTTTGCTGATCCAGCAGACTACAACAAGATTCATCCTGTGGACAAGCTAAGCATTGTGGGGCTGGCAGACTTTGCACCTGGAAAGGTACCTGTCTGCATGCCTTGCCACCACGCTCAGGGGGGCAGAGATGTGCCACTGGCTGTAGAGGGAAAGGTGTAGAGTGGAGTGGTGTGCTAGGGGCCTGAAGCAGCACAGCCACTGATGGGCAGTGCAGCCTGCCAGCCAGACCTGGACACACTGCACCAGTGGTCCAGCTGGCTAGAGAGCAGGTCAGTGTCAGATTGCATTATTCTGAGCTGTTGTGAGAAGGCTCTGCAGGATAGTCTGAATTCCTGGACTTGCTGGCTTAAGCATGAGTAGTGTTCTCTAGAACCAACTGCAACTACACTTGTACACGAAGACCTCACTGGGCTAAAATTTTCCATTTGCAAGTCCTTTAGAAGTGTAGAGATTTTCCTGTGAGAAGCTTTGGTTAAGCTTCCTGAGTTTTGGTTTGCTCCCTGAAAGAGAATGGGGAAAATAAAAATTGTCTTCTTTCCTTAGCCTCTGAAATGCATCATCAAGCATCCTAATGGGAGCCAAGAAACAATCATGTTGAACCACACCTTCAACGAGTCACAAATAGAGTGGTTTCAAGCTGGCAGTGCCCTGAACAGAATGAAGGAGCTGCAGCAGAAATGAAGCTAAGTGCACGCAATGCCTACAGTGCACTGGACTTGATTCAGCTTTGGCATTTTCATGAAAGTGCAATTCCATGCCTACTGTTGGAATAAATGTCTGATCAAATGTAACCATAGCTTCCTTTTTGTTATGGTACTTCCTCTTCACTGACATTATGAAAAGGGAGTGCAGCTAGGCTTACTTTTGTCTTTTAAAGTCCCCTGCTCCCTTTTTCTATTTTGGCTCAATTTCAGTTGTCCCACAGTTATTTATATTTGGAAATGACCAGCTAAGGTGGGTTTGTCTGCTCAGTTGGTTGTTTTCTGTCATTCACTTTACTGATGGCTAAAGACTTAAAATGAAAATAAAGACTGTGACCATCCTTTTGTCTCAAGTATTCTTGTAATCATAATCCTGCTCTTCACTGTCACTGGGAAGATGGGAAAGAACTTCTCCATGGAGATATGAAGGTACCTGCCCTCAGCTTTTATGTTGTTAAGTCATCATTATGCAAAAAAACAAGTGGCAAAAAACCCCTCACAGACCTATCAGTGGTCTAAAAGCAGGAGAAGCAGGTGCCTTGCACTCTATCTACTACCATTGACTACTGCAGGCAGCACTCAAAAACTCACCTTCTTCACAACTATATTCCTGTTCAGAACACTGCACAAGCTGCAGCAGAGGCAAAACTTGCAAGGAGCAAGTAACTTCCATGCTCTCCTAGAATTGCACAGTAAACTGACTTCCTCAAGCACTGCTCACCCTCTGTTAACAAAATGATTGATGTCTCACTGTCATTCTGGTATCGGTTCATTTAGAATAGCACATCAGCAAAGCAACTACCACTTTGCTAACCTCCTAGTAGCTCTAAGCCTGTGAAGTGGGAGCTGAGCACAACAGCTTCTAGGAGGTGCCCAAGGCATTTTTTTCCACATGCACACTACCCTAAAACAGCCTGTGTAGACCCTTAACAGCCATAGAGGCTTCACCTGCTTCACCCAAATTCTCCCCCCCCCCAAAAGTTGGGGGGTTTCTGCAAACTGTTTCCACAATGTCAAGATGATTGTATATCTGAGCACCACTGCTCTATAGCTAGCGTTCAGTAAGCTTATTGTCTGAGCAGATGGACCTCAGTTACTATGTGAACCTAAAGAATTCTAGGCTCCCTTTTAATTAGAGCTATACACCAGGAATAACAGTTTAGAATTAAGGGGTTGCAACTTCACTGCAGGGAGGGTGCTGGTGACTCAGGCTTTGTTTTCACAGTTGGAGGTTAGCAGACCCACTATCCCAGGGAATTATACCCCCTTCCTGCCAAATGTGCCTGCTTTATAATTATGTACATCACCACCCTCTTGGCAATGGGCCCTGCATAGATTTTACTCACTGTTTTGTTCCCCCCCTTTCCTTTCACTGCTGTCAGAGAGGCTGATGGCAATTGTTTGTTATTGGCTGTTAGAGCACAGTGAAGTGTTAGTCTCAACACTAAACACTGTCTGCCTTGAAATACAAGTAGCTAAACTGCAGGAGACAACTTTTTTCTTCCTGCTGGGCAGGAAGCTTAGAGTTTCTTCACAATATGTACCGGAAGGCAGGCTGGATGTTGTTTTTACTATTTATTCTTTTTCTCGTATTAACACCCACACAAACAAGTATTCAACTTACCCAAAGACACTGGTTTGTTTCAGTTCATAATTACATATTTTCAGTCAAACTCCAGTGAAGTTTAACTCATTTGGCATAAATACAACCCACCTAATAAAGTATTTCCATTCACCATAATAAGCAGCTGATAGCTTTCCACAGTGGTCATCTTCATAGTACCTAAGTTATTTTTGGGTAAACTACTCTCATTCCAGTTTTCTTGGACTGTCTTCATCCATGATTAAGGTCCCATTCTTAGGAGAACATTATCACTGGCTTCCTTGCCCTTCTGGCAGCAGCATTTCCCAAGTCATGAGAGGACCACACCTCTCTTACCTCTAGGATTTTGCTGTTTCTTCTCCCAGTACTTCGCAGAGCAAGATCCTGCTCTGCTTCCTGTCAAAAGAAGGGCAGGCACATACTTCTACACCTCTGAGACCAAGCTCTAAACCCAAGGAAGCAATACTTCTAGACAAGCATTCTCTCCTGCTTTCATTCACTGAAGTCAATTCCTTAAAGACCTCCCCAGTTTTGCCTCCAGTGCAGGAGACCAAAGCTCCAGCCAAGTTTGTTGCTGCTGGGCTCAAGACTTTTTGTGCCCATAATTTCACTTCTACAGCTCAGTAAAGACATTTCTTGGAAGTGACTGCCTTGATCTGGCAGGTCAGAAGCTGAAGGGGAAACAGTAAGTGGCAGGTCTAATTTCTCATTCAGCTTCAAGGGAGCAATGAGCACCAGCAGGATCCCTTAATCCCCCAAAACATCCACCAGAAGGACTTTCTGCAGAGCACGTTCTGATTGCAGCTAATTGTTTGTCCACCATGACAGGAGGCCCAAGCCTGGTTCGCTGATTGATCCCTATTCACAGAGAGAAAAAGAGAGCATGTGATTTTAAACTGCAAAGAGAATATAGGAATAAATACATAAAGATATAAATTCTCCCCCTCCCCCAGGTTACTGATGAGGTATTCACTTTTTTCCTGTCAGAGCCTGCCCAGCACTGGTCCAGACTCCTTTAATCTTTGACAACACTACACCAAACGTTCACCACTTGAAAATCAAGCACTTGCCCATTCCATTTCCTGACTGTGCTCACTGCCCAACATACTCTCATTGTGAGAAAACGGAGCTTTCACGGTTTACTCCCGTCTTTCTGTTGTATTGTACTCAGGTAGTTCTTATGCCAAAACACTGCAGGGGAAAGACTGTTTAGCGGCTGTGTGAGCCTTGATGTGGTTCTCCTAGCTCTGTATTCCTTGTACGCTCATTTTTATCTGCAGATCCTACATCTAAAGTCTGTCTTAAATCAGCCTCCCAGGTTTGAACTCCACCAACAACTACAATTTGTTACACACAATTCGAAAACACACAGCAAATAATACAAACTGACCACAAGAACACGCTCTCATGCACATCTCATTTCTCTCGTCTTCCACCCCTTTCATTCTGTGACTTTCATTGCTCTATGGTCAACTTAAATCAATCAGTTGCTTGGAAAAGGGATGTTATTTTAGACACAGAGTAAACCACAAGGTTTTCAAGGCTATGTGAATTATGTGCATAGTTACCATAAGGGTGTAGGGTGCCTCTTTCTTCTGGACTTCTTCTGTGGCATTTGAAGTGGAAGCCTCTGCTGAAGTTGGCCCTGTAGGTGATGTATCAACAAATGTTTCATCCATGACGCGGAAGCGGATCTCCTCCCCAATGTCCATGTAAAGGTCGTGAGCCCCTTCTTCTGTTTCATATTCCCACACCCACACCTGCTCTGCTTCATCGCTGGCCAGGCCAAGGGTTAAGGACAGAAACATGCAGCATGGTAAGTAATTAGCATTCTACCTGACAGATCACTTTCTTTTGAGAATAGACTCTCAACTCAAAAATCCTTTCACAGTTACTTCTCTAACTGCAGTGCACTGGCCTACGTCATCACCTACACGTTCCAGGACCCCAATCTCGTCTTTGATTTTCCTGCTTCAAGGTATATGCTGATGGGCAGTACAACCCTCCTCCCGCAAAAACAACAGACTAACCAAAAAAACCCTCAAGTGTGAGAGCAAGACATCACCTACCACAAGTAAGTATATTAGACACACCATTTATCTAGTCATTACATGATGTGGGAAAAACTGCATTCTGTTTTCAGTAGAAGACAAGACTAGAGGCAGGGATTACAAAGCAGTTGTTTGAGGGACATTGCTATTCATTTCTGTTAGCTGGGACAATGATCCTACAAAACTGAGCAAGTGTGGCGCCTGTTTAGCTGTGATAATAGTCTGTGGGACTTGCCTGACATAGCAGCTTAGATTCTGCCACTGAGCATCTTCACTATTACAGTAGAGAATGCCTGTTAGGACACCACTGCACCATCTTTTGAAATGAAGTAGTAAAGTTATCAGAGGTGGTCAAAGGATACAACTTAGCTGGCTGCTGCAGGGATTCTGGAGGGATGACAATATCGTCAAAGAATCCAAGAGAAACTATGGAGGAAAGAATTTGATAAAGACTGAAATGCTTCTTCACAACCTATGTATCACAGCAATTCCTAAAACACAATTTCTAGACTCATTATCCTTCCTCTTTCAGGAAGGGCATCTGAGATTATGCAGGAATTATTCCTTGAGCCACAGTGTTCAATTTCAGTTGGCAGGAAAGCAATCTCCAGCTGAAAGTACATAAAGCAACAGAGGGCACAGTCTTCATGCTCACTGGGAAAGGAAAAGGCTGTTTGGAGCGGGATTGGCAATGAAAGCCTTCCAAGAAATGAGTCAGATGCTAAAGAGGTCTGTGACAGAAAAGAGCTTAGAAATCACAGATGTAACACGTTAAATAAGGAGCAATATAAAGTTAGAACAAAACCCTCCCCCTGAGATTCTGAGATTTCACGATGTTGAATATTATCAGATAGCAGACCTGCCCAAATTCAGTAACAAATGCACACACTATAATCTCATTGTCCTAATCTTAACAGCTGAGCAGAGGAGCTTGCTTGCATGGAAAATTCCATCAAAAAAGGAAGGCAACTCATTGACTATGTATTTCATGGATCTGACAGCACTTTGTGCTAGGAGAGAAGTTTCTCTACCATCTTCTCAGATACAGAAAATGATCATGGATTTTCACAGAACTGTGGGGAAGATATTTCAGACCAACATGATCCAATACTACCATTTTAAACAAACAAGTTCTGTTAACTGATGTGAGAAAATAAATCCAGTCTATGCTCCAGATGGGTTTATCTACTTGTTCTTCTTGGGCACACATGAACAACAAAAGTAAGGGGGGGTGGGTACAGACAAAACCAAGTGCAGGAGAAGCTGCCAGGCTCAAACTACCAACTATTTTTAGATCAGAGCAGCACTAGAGGCCAGTAGTAGCCTTTAACCAGCCTACATACAGCATTATGCAACCTGAAATCACAGTCTCTCAGTAAACCCAAATGCTCTGCAGCTTTAGTGCCCCCAGTGTCAGAAGTTCCAGTTTACCGTGAACTCCATCCTGACTGCAGCTTTTAATCTCTCCAATCAGAATCTCATCCAGGAAGGGATGGAAGACCACGTACCGGAAATGCACTTAAAAGAAAACAGATCATTAGTGTTATGTCCACAAGTGTGAACCATGCTCCTTCCACAGGGTGGCAGCCATTAAAACAAAATCCCACATCCTATATGCTCTCTAAAATGCTGTATCCAGTAACTTTTACCCCTTCCTTACAGAGACTGATTAGATCAGGAAAACAGGAATAAGAGTTCCAATACCTAACTGTGTTTTGTATGAATTATGGCAGCAGTTGATCTGTAGCTTCCTGTCCTTTGCTCTTCAAACTTGCAGTAGTTGAGATTCACAGAATAAAACTTTTTAAAATGAAGAATGTGGAGCAGGGCCTCTGCTTCAGTTATATTATAAGTGTTCTTACACAATGCTTGGAGGCCAAAAATATCGATAGAAATGATACTTTCCCATAATACCTCTGCTCCTTTCATCTTTAACAGCAATGCTGTATTTTGATCCATCGAAATATTTGATATCAAATATTATCAGAGTAAATAAGTTACTTTAACATAACTAGATTTTTCATTCAGCTTAAATAAAAATGTCTCTAAATAGTATAGTTTTCTTATAAATGCAAAATGCTTATGACAATCACAGTCAAATAATGCTTATGAGCTATTTAACATCACTTTAGCTGTCCATACTCAGTGCTGCTGTTTTACAGAAAGTCAGGCTACTACATTAAAAAAGGAGTTATTACTAGACACCAAGATTTATTAAAGTACTATCCCAGATTCTGAAAGCAGGAGACTCCTTTGCTAGCTCAAAGAGAATATATTGTCTTGTTTCAGTTCAAGGACTAAATCAAAGTTAAGAAGCTGAATGGAAATTAAAAGAAGCAAGCAAGAAAGCTGCTATTGTCCTTCAGTCTTACACAAGCTTTTATTTGTAGGGAATGAGTTCTAGTAGAGCTAAAATTTAGAGTATGGCAGCCACATACAGTCAGTCCAGTTCCTTTCAAACAGGAAACATTTCATTTGTTCGAGCGACACTTCTGCACTGAAAATTGAAGCTAGAAAAATGCATCTCTTCCCAGTTCATTTAAAGGCATTTAAAGGAACTTGTTTTAACCCCCCCCCAAATTGCTCTTATGCATTTACTTCTAGTTTTCATTCTGACAGATTTGACAAAGTCAAAAGAAGTTAATCATTGCTATTTTCTAAACAAACCAAAACCCCAAAACCCCACAACCATAAATGTACACTGAACCAGATCTGCCTAACTCTCTCGCTCAAAAAACAAAACAAAACAAAACAAAAATACCCATAGCAAAACTCCCAGTTAGGAAAGCAGCATCAAATGTTGTGTGAAGGCTATATTTAAAAACATGTTTCTTCTTTCTGGCTAGAGAAATTAAGCTTCAAAAGAAGAAATACTGGACAAACACAAGACAATTAATACAAGTTATTTTCTATTTGCAGATTTCCAATCATTTTAAATTCAATTAGTCCCCTTCCTTATCCAGCAGCTATGCTGCTAACTGGAAAAAAGAGATGGACTGCTGGTGAAGGCAGACAGGACCAGCTGTTTAAAGATGCATTTGTCACAGAAAAAGCAAAGGAGACTCCTGCCATGTTCCTCCTGGTCTCCTATGAGGACAGAGTTAAGGCTGTGAACGTCAGTAAGTTCCTTTAAATTTAATTTACATAACAATTGAACTTAGTTTACATTTCTAGGTCACTAACATTCTGCAAAACCATATAACTGAAGGTAAGAATAAACCTTTGGTATGTGATGCACCATCTCCAGGGAATATGTATGAATCCTCCAGTTTTGTAATATCATACAGACAGATGCAGAGACCGACATTGTATACAACCTGCTCAAAGAAAAAACAATAAAAAAAACAATAAATCAAGCAATCCACCAGGTTAACTCTTTTCAAATTTATATTCTGCACACACTTTTTTAAAGGAAGGCAATGGAAGAGTGGCAAGATGGGAGGGGGATGTTTTGGTACTCTCCTTCAACAGCCCCAGCCCCACTTCTAACTGCTTAGAGGAACCTAAAACCTCTCTCTTATTCAAGCATTACAGGAGGATGTGTTTCTACCGGCACTAGAAAGAGTACTGCTACAAACAGAAACTCTTGGGGTGATTGTCAGTGACAAGAAAACTTGACTGGCCAAGATGGCAAACACTTGCCCATAGGAAAGGACAGACATCACTCACCAAACTCGTAGCTTGTCTAAAGGCCAAATATATTTCTTGCTAAAGTTACACTCTCAGGAGCCCCTAAGACTTGCCTTTGTCTTAAAGTATAAGAGCTATGGGCACAGATGAGGGAAAACTCTTGCTTTCTTTGCCACTTCTGAGATAGCTTCACAGCTTAGTAAATTTAAGGCACCTATGAGTCATCAGTGGATGACAGTTTTGTTTTCCATAACCTGTCTGTATAATCTGCTGTCCACAACCCTATATCACTTTTGGCTGCTCTTTTGAGCTCTCTTCACATTCACTAGCTACATTTTGAGTCTTGCACCTGTCTCATGCCGAAAGCTGTATGTTAATCACAGTCCCAGGGGCTGCACAGAGAAACTGCGACCTCCTGACCTATGACATAATGCTTTTTTTTTTATATCCTACACCAAAGGTCAACTTCTTGCTCCCATACTGTATTTCAAATGCTTAGCACAGAGCAAGTCAGATATTATCACCTCCAGTTCTCTTACACATTTATTTCCATTGTCTTTTTTTTTAATTTCCCCTTGGATAGATTAGTTTGCATTCATTTTTTCAGACTGCATTTCAGGTTGCAACTCTACACAGAATAGCAGTTACTCTCATTTCTCTTCAATGCTTCTCCACCCTATCTGACATCTCAATATCTTCCCATTACAGCCTTAGCTGTTAGGAAAAAAAAAATCCCTTTGAGATGATATAAAGCTGTCTCTGTTTACAGTCTCTGGTACTTCAGTCTCTGGGATGGCCCTCACATCTAAACTAATCTGATACTCCACACGCATTTCTCATCAGGAACAAATAAAGGAAGAAACACTCAGAGAGGGATGTGATGAAGTCTGCATCACCTTTTAGGTGACCCATGTTTTACCTTGTTGGCCAATTTTTTGTTTAGTTCTTCAGCAATGGATTCATTCAGTTTCCTTTCAAACTGCCAGGGAGGGATTCTTACAGTGTCAGTCATCTCTACGAGGACAAACATGATGGCCGGGAGCACCTCTGGGGAAAGAGAGAGAACACAGCCACTTCCTCAGGAGCAGAAGCGTGTCAGGGCACCTAAGACACCCTGACGGCTGATGCCGGCTGCGCCGGGGAAATCACCATCCTCCCGCCGGGGGAAGCACGCGGCTGTATCCCGGCTGCCTGCACGCCCAGGGCTGCCGGCGAGCCGCAACCACCGGGGGCTACCGGCTGCGCGGGGCCGGGTCTCAGAGGAGCAGAGCGGGTGTGTGAAGGCGGAGGCAGCTCCGGAGGCCGCGCCGCGCCGCCCCCCGGCCCGCAAGGCAGCCGCGCGGGCGGGGGCTGCCACAGAACGGCCGTTAGGGCGCGGCCGCTGGGGAGCGGCCCGCGGGGGGGGGGGTCCCCTCCTCCCTCCGGCCGTTCCCGCGTCTCCGCGCTCGGCGGCCCTCTCCCTCCCCCAAGGCCAGCGCGGAGAGCCGCAGCTTCCCCCCGCCGGCTGCGCCGCTGAGGGAGCGGGGGGGGAGGCGGCGGCGGCGCTCCCCAGGGCGGGGGCGCCCTCAACGCCGCGCCCGCAGACCCACCTGGCCCGCACGAGCACGGCCACGCTGTTCCGCAGCCTCCCGCGACTTCCGGCTCCTCAGCCAATCGCCCTCCGCGGGCCGGCCCCGTGGGGCGGGACGTGGGGCGGAGAGAACCGCCCCTGGCGCGGGCGCGAGCCCCGCCCCGTCGCGGGGACCATTTTGTCCCGCCTCAGTGCAGGGCGGGGTTGCGCTGCGCGGCAGACTGTTACCTGCCGTTGTCGGCCGTTACCGGTCGTTACTGGCTGTTACCGGTGTGGGGCCTCCGTGAATGCGTGTGGCTCCACCGAGTGCCCAGCTCGGTGTGAACAGGAGGTTGAGGGATGGGAGACTATGCTGGGGAGGCACTGTGCCTTTTGTAATTCCATTTATAAATAGCTGGCTCCTGCTGCAGCCTGTCCAGTGCTGCCTGGGCCAAACACGGTTGTGAGGAGCAAGGATGGCACTTGGTGTGTGTGTGGCACTGTGGCTTGCATGGCTGCATCTCTGCCCGTGGCCCTCCTGGGAAGGAGGGAGCTTGTCTTTGGGGACATGGAGTTTCCTTGAATTACTGCTTTCACACAATTCCTGAGACAGATTTCCTCAGCTGTTCTTGGCTGGGCAGTTCAGGTGTCTGCAGGCCCCTCTTCTGGCTGCATCCTGGGTGCCAGGCTTTCAGTAGTGTGTAGTTTTGGTCAATAAAGTGTGAAGATACACCTCTTGGTGTGATTTATTTTGTATTTGATTTACTTATGCTGCTTTAAATGTTTTATGTGCCCCAGTGCTTTGAACTGATGTATTTCTGTGCTGTAGCAGTTAGGAGGATCAGTCCAGTGGTTTTAAAGAGCATGCTGCTAGGAGTTTGGTACCTCAAGTGTTGTTTTACATTTTTAATACCCATAATACAAGCCACACACAGCTGGAGGCTTTTCATAGTGCAGCAGGAGGAGCAGTACTTCCCTTTCTTCTTCCGGTTAAGGCCGGGGACATAAGTGATCTGAAACTTGGAAGGATTTTCAGCAACTGCATATCCTACACAGGACCTCTTTGTGAATACCTGCCTTTTTCCCATGCCTGGTATTCCATATCACTCCTTGGTGATCATTCAAGTATATTAGTTATTGTTTCTTCTAAAAGAATCCACAATTACAGTTACCAGTGTTACCATTGCATTTATCATTTTCATAAGCTTCAATACCAACATGGCAGCAGAGATCAAAATTTGCATCTCTCTTAGAGCTGATACTTCAAGCTTTTACAAACCTATACAGCAAAACCAGGTGGATTTATATCCCACTTATGTTTGGAAGGTATTTTTCACAATGGTAACTGCCTGAAGCTTAGGTAAAGGTTGTTATCAGGTATAAACTGGCATCACATAGAGCTGGAATAATTTATTCCAGCTGGGAATCTGAGTGTTAATTAAAAAAAAAGTTCCCATTGTACAGTTTTACAGCCTTCAGTGCATTTTTCAGCAAGCTAAGCAGCATGAGGGACTGTTAGAAACAAGGAGATGTGCTAATGTCTGAAATTTGCTGTGAAAAATGAAAGGAGATTGTTTGAAGTGTATTTAAAAAAGGAGTCTCAAGGAAAACCAAACATCTCAGTGGCTGACAGTCAAAACTGCACTGTCAGCACTATGGCTTTGATGCAAACACAAAGTATGTCATCCCCTTCACCCCCCAGTAGCATGTACTAGGACAGTAATGAGTGTTTTAGATAAGGAATCATTAAATGTTGAGCAGTGTTGGAGCGGGAAAGGAAAAATAAGGTTGCAAATGTCATGGCTGGGCCTTATTAACAAGACACCTGTCTTGGTCAAAGAGTTTCTGATCTCTCTTCACAATTACTCTTGTTTCACCAGGATCTGTAGGTTTTTTTAATAAACATGGGTGGTCTGCATGTGTTTGGCTTGTTTTTATTTAATGGGGGGGCCAGGAACAAGTTTTCCCCTGGCATCTGAGAACAGCAGCGTTTGCCTTGGAGCATCCTGTACTTTCTTGGTTCTGAGCTCTTAAATGCAGCAGGCACCACTCTATCAGGACACCTCAACCCAAATCTACAGCATTTCTTGCTCTTCTTGTCCTAGTTCCAGAAAGCCTTACAAAGGTTCCTTTCTCTTGCTCTACAGTTGCTGCTGCTCTAATCTCAGTGCAGCACAGCTTTGCCAGCACATGTGCCGTATCCCTTGCTGTTCTGTCCTGACCCCACACGAATCTGTCAGCACAAGGTTTGACCTTGGAGTTTGAGTAGAGTGGAGTGCAGTTTTTGTGGATGTCTGTAGGTACTTTTTCAGAAGAGAGAAAAGTTTCTGACCATGTTCCTCTTCTGATGGCAGGGGAAGAAACTGGCCTGGTATCACAAAAGGAGGTAGAAGTTGATACTGTGCTGATATTAGAAAGCTGATCACTCTGGCTATTTTTGTATATAAGAACTAAAGAGTTAAACAGGGGCAGACACAGAGGGGAATAGGAGGCTGAATACCTAGGAGAACGTGGGAGGTTGAGAGGAGAAGGAAATTTGGACGGTCATATCACACTTCCATTTCTAGTCCACCTTTGAGCTAATCTTTTTCATGCTGCCAATAACCATGTCTCATCAGGGTCTGTTGAATGCCCACTACAAAACAAATGCATCTCACTTCAGCTCAGTCCACAGCCCATAAAAACAGGTGTGAGACCAGAAGATCTGCTGGACCTAGTTTTCTACTGACTTGTGTCTTATGCTTAGGTTTTTGGTGTCTCACAAAGTGTAGGCACCAAGCAAGCTTTTCTAGGGTTGGGACATGCAGAATTTGTCTTCTTCATCATCTCTCTGATGGCTAATAAAGGCTGAACTCTGCAGTGTGTTTTTCGATAAGGACACTAACAGGACCGCTCTCCTCTATGCAGCTACATATTTTGGTGAAACTTGCAGGGATTAGTATCTTCGATAGTACCCTCTGGGAAGCGGAATTGAAATGCATGAGGAGAAAGCTGTCAGATGGCATGATCATATGAGCTTCTTTGCCTTAAGACACCAGGATACAAACATTACCAGAGCTTGACCTAATTGGCAATTTCTCAGCCTCTGCCAGTAATGCCATAGGCTGTAGAGAACGATTTCCACTCTCACCCTCTGCAGGTAACCCCTCTTGTCCCAAGCTGAGGTCTGCCTGGGTCTTAGGACATGTGATGGATGTTGCACTGCTGCTACCTAGGTTTTTCTCCCTGCAGGAATTCTGTATTTCCAGCAGCCCTGGTCACAAGCACTATCTTTAACGTAAAAACACAAACCAAAGCCAAGCTTTGCCTTGAAAAACATTGGTGTTTTCTCAACTCAGCTGTTGATAGCAGCTCAGAAGTACATTATATTTAATACTGCGGTTGAGGTATCCTGGTATTGGAGACTGTGTGAACTTGTCTTGCTGAGCAGTCCCTCTTTGTCCCAATAGTTTTGATTTGATGAGTACCCACAAATCCACATAAGGGCCTGTACAGATGTTTGCATACATAACTATACAGAGTCTCTAGAGTCTCTCAGTAGCATCGTGGCCTTTCCAATATTTGGGAATGTGGTTCTTGGTTGTTGTTTTTCTGAAGCCTCAGTTGCTAGAATTCAGTGATTGCCCAAGGATCTTTCTGCCACTTAAAGAAAATCCCAGACATTTCTCATTCTCACAGTTGTAGAGGAAAACTTGAAAACACAAACTGAAGTTACCCAAAGGCTCAGAAACCAGGAGAAAAATGAAAGGAATCCCAAAATTGTTTTGTTGAAAATCTCCTCTGCCTCCACATTCCCATGGTTTGGGGGGAAAAAAAGACTCAGGAATGTTGAAGGAAGTGAGTGGTAATTTGCATCTAGACTGCTTTGGCCCCGGTTTGATTGACTCCAAAAGAATTATGTATCTTCTCACGTACAAAGTCCTTCACTCTCCTGCTTTTGCTTCTGTCTCTGCAGGCATCTCCAGCACCCTCACTCCCACTCTCTGTTTGATCAAAGCTTCCACTCTTCTCCTTTTATCATTTTTACATGCTTTAGACTCTCTGCCTTTTCCACTGCAGTGCATGCCTAGGATGACCTTCTAGTCAAATATACTCTGAGTTCCCTGTGCCTTTTCCTTCTAAAGCCTTTAGTGACTACTTGGCAGAATCAGATTCTGATATTCATCTCCTGTTCAGTTCCTGTTGTTTAACACATGCAGCTGGGCTGCAAGCTCTTTACAGCTAACCCTGCTGTACAACAAATAAGGTGGGAAATACAAGTATTTTGGATATTCAATGTACAAATATTAAACATATTATAGAAATTACTCCATTTACTTGCATTGCAGCCCCTTGCTGTCATGCCTTGTAGCAGTGGTGTGCCTCATGCATTGACATCTCTCCAGGGTTCCTTGGCCACCCCAGCACAACAGAGCAGCTCGTAGGGTCCTGCTGTCTGAGCACAAGCTGGATGAATGAGACGAAAGAGCTCTTTGAGGCAGTATCTAGCCCATAAGCAAATGCCCAGGGAAGAAGAGGGCATGCACGTACCATACTCCCAGGAGAGGATGGCTCTTCAGAAGAGGATTCAGGCTAGAGCCTGAAACAACCCGCTCTGCTTCTCCTCCCTGTCCTTGGGCAAGGGTCTGAAGGGTGAACTGGGCAGAAGTGCCTGGTGACCTGTGCAGGTGATGAATGGGGCTTGTGTTTTGTCATGGAAAACTTCTTGAAAAGGCACAATCAGAGTGTGATGGGCAATGCCAAAACCCACAAACATTTGGATTTTCAGTGCTTCTTTGTTTTTAATGGTCTTGCCATAGGCTAGGTCTCTTCGGTCCACATGCTTTTTTCTGTGTTGCATTTATTGAAAGCCATTTAATAGCCTTGTGAGAACAAACTTTCTGAGCCCTTGTTGCAGTTCTGGCTGGGTCAGCTCTCCCCCGCAGCAGCGGAGGGAGCCGTGGGAGAGACACAACTGCTTTGGCATCCAGTCCCTCTGCCAAAGCCCCCGGTGGTCTGACACCTGCTATCTTGATTGGTAAACTCAGAGACTTCCCCATGTCAGGCAGAGCAGCCCTGACCCTGTCTCCTGACTCTGCAACATGCCTGTGGCTTCCCATGCAACTCAGATGTCATATTGCAGCTCTGGGGCTTGTCACTGGAACAGGTCCAGTTGATACCATCGTATTCAGCCGCACAGCATAAGTAGGCTCAAGGAGACAGTCATGTTTGAGAAACCAAAGCCAAGCCACAAGCATCCTCCATCACGAGACATTCGTTACAGCTCTCTGCAACGCAGACACTGCCCCATGGTTGTTTGGGCTTCCTGCAGATTTGACTCCAGGATTACGGGGACCTGTGAGGTGCAGGTGTGGTCTATCCTCCTGCTCCAAAGCGAGCCCAATATTACTTAAATCCTGCCCAGCTTGGTTTTAAAAACCTCCAGTGATGGAGGCTCTGGTGCTTCCCCAGGCAATCTATTTGAGTAATTAACTGTCTGTTCTGTTCAAAAGTGTTTCCTAATGTCTAGCATCAATCTTGCTCCTGCAATTTAAACCCCATTACTCCTTGCCCTATTCCCACTGGACATGCGAACTATTGATTCCTGTCCTCAGTGCTCACATCGTGCTGTGCCCCCCAGAGGGAATGGCTCCAGACGATTTATTATGTAGCCTCTGTCCACAGAGATGACTCCTGAGTGTAGTCCCATTGGCAAAGGGCAGACCAGAAAGAGAAGATCTTTCTGGCTTTGGGGGCTTGGTATATTCCATCACTTGAAATGAGACCCCTAATTAATAACACCTGGATAACCCTAATAACACCTGTGAGCCACAGGGCGACCGCAGTACCCCTGGGTGCTGGAGGCTGCATGGGGCAGGGGCCAGGTGCCAGCTCACACAGCTGGGGAGAGCGGCTGTGGGGGCACCAGTGGGGTTTGGTGTCCCGGGGGTAGAGGTGTGACCCATTGCTGCCGCCGGGGACCCACCCTGAGGGGAGAGCCCAGCAGCAACTGCATGAGAGTCCTTCTTCACACGAGCGGACGAAATGGCAGACCTGGCCTCCTTGCACCCCGTGTGCTCCCTGTCGCCCTGTCCACCCTGCCGCTGATCACGGCTTCCCTGCAGTCTGCCCTGTTGTGTCAGCAGCATGCACGCACGCCCATCACGTTGCATGAGCAGGGAGCGATGTGGACCCATGTGGCCGGCCCCCCCAAGCCCTCTCTGTCCCCCCGCACAGACTTGCTCCTTTAAGCCTGGAGCAGAAATGACCGGCCTAATCCCTCCCACCTGCCCGCTCCCCGTGGCCTTTCCCTGACGTCAGGGGAAGGCGTGCGGCGGCTGTGTGTGTGCAGGGTGCACATCGTACACACACTTCAGATACCGCAGATCCATCAGGAGGCAGCCAGCAGCCAGCGCGCGTGAGAGAAACCCCCCAGAGCCAGGCTGCATGCAAGACGGCTGCTCCTCGCAAGGTAGCAGAGGAGCTTTCATCCCCCCTGGGCACTGATGCTTTGTAAATCACAGCTCCAGGGAGCCAGGGATTGCTGAGGAGGTAAGGGGACACAGCAGCCGCTGAGCTTGCCCATGGTTAAACTCCATGTGTTATGTTTTATTTCATCGCTGATTTTTTCTTTAGATGGTGGCGAGGTGTAAGGATGAAGGGCCATTTCCCTCCTCCGTTTCATTTATTCCCCACCAAGCTTTGAAACAATAACTCGTTTGGCAGCGACGGTGGCTGTGTTACATGTGCGATTTTGCTGGTGAGGGGAAATAGCTGTGGCTTTGCCAGAGAGGGCTGAGGTCAGCTGGGACCCGGCTCTCGGTGTGCAGAGGGGGGGGTGTGATCTGCAAAAATGTGTCTTATTAAACCGCCCTGATGATGAAGGGGCTCTGAACTGGTGTTTCATTTGCACTGGCTGCACTATTCATTCCTGCAGACAGTAAGTTAGATCCACAAAGGAGGAAGGAAGGATGGGGATGAGGGTATTTGCATGAGGTCTTTGAGCAGACACTAGTCTAATTAAAAAAAAAAAAAATCCAAATCCCACAAAGTTGGTATTCAGGAATGATAGTTATGCATATATGCTTAAAAGGTAAATCAAGCCTCCATGATGGCTTCTCCTTTTGCTTCCCCTTTGCTTCTGGCAGTCTGCTTGCTCTCTCCCATGGCCTCCCCTAGCATCCAGCAGCACAGCGCTGACTAAGGGAGCTTTTTATAATCAATCCATAAAGGTGACATTCATATTTTAGTGCTAACCAGGCTGTATCGTAGGCGAGACTATCTCAGCAAAGATCCTTGGAGTTGTAAGTGTGATTGGCTTAGGTGGGGAGGGGAAGCTTTAAATGTGTATTCCAAATAAATGGCTGGTTTATTTTTCCGATAGCAATCCATCCCAGTGAAGGTTTTTTTAACATGCAGGATATGTGAAGGAAATATTGTTTTACTTGTAATTTAACTCTTAATGGCATGATCCAGTAACCAAAAATGGGGGGTGCGGGGAGGGGAGCTAAGAGGCTTTCATTAGCATTGGACAGAGACAGCGCTTATAAAAACCTGCTAGACGCCAAGGCTGTGATCCTCCTCTGAGGAAGGAAGACTGAATAAAGGTAGTCTCCAAAGCACTGCAGCAGCCGTGGTTGGGGTAACCTCTGCGTTTAACCATCATGCTTCCCAAACTGGTTCCCACCCGTTAGGGTAGCCCCCCGGGGAGAAGTTCATGCTGGGTCTCTGTAGGCCCCCGAGATGTTCGCGGGTCCCTTGGCGTGTGTATACGACAAGGGGCTGAAAAATGTAATTTTGCATTTAACTCTCAGGGTGCAGCACTGTGTCTGGAGGGACGGCGCTCTCTGTTTCAGGCTGTGTCTAGACTGCCTGGGTTCGAGGGGGGGATCAGCCTCCCCGAGGATGGTGGCAGGCCAGAAAATTGCTTTCACTGCTCTGTGCCCTAGGAGGGGTGAGGAGGTGGTTTCCAACAGAGTGCTGCAGAAATGGCTTTTCTTTTGAAAATATACTCTTTTTCCCTACTGATGTGGAAGGACTGGGAAGGTAAACCTGAAAAACTCATCGATTCTTAAACCAGAGGCACTGGCACTCATGACAGATCTAGAAAAGGCGATGGAGAGGCAGGGAATAACCCGTGTGAGACCTCGCTGGGAAAAATAGCAGAGGGAAAACAACCTCCAGCCAGTCAGTGGCGGGGGGGGGGGGGGGGGGAAGCGGAAACACTCAGGAGACCCAGGTGTGAGAGCAGCCAGCATCGGCGCCGGGGCTTTGCATGGGGCTGCAGCCACGTTCAAAGCAGCAGCCCAGGGCTGCGGCGGTGGGCAAGCAGGAGGGTCGCGCTCTGCACCTGGAGCGTCACGGTCTCCGGGAGAGCGGCCGCCCCCAGGGCAGCCCCTCAAAACCCCCCTGGCCGATCGGAGGGAGCACAAAGAAGAGCCGCGCAGGGGGGACCGAGCCGCTAAGGACCATCAAGCCCATTAAATATGTACTCCATAGCCAGGCTGAGTGACGTCTGAGGGGTTTTCTTTGCTGCCACTAATGAATGGGGAGTGGCAGACCGGGGGAGAAGTGAGGCTGGTGTCTCTTCAAAAGGCTCCTTCCCCTTCTCGGGGGACCTTGAAAGGATGTTTAGTTAAACAAGGTCACAGCTAGCACCCGAGTCAATGTGTTTAGATTTAAAGCGGGAGAGAGAGTGAGACAGTGGTTTTATTTGATAAACCGCAGCCCTTTCAGTGGATCGTGATGAATGGGATGCTTGGATCGCTAGATAAAAGCCGATGTGTCTAGTGCTTGTCGCCGTTAATTGGCCTGGGTTTTGCGTATTCTCTGACGGAGGGCGTCTGCCTGTCAGCTCGGCTTGGAAATGCTCCCTTGGAAAAACACAAAAGCTAAGCTAGCTGCCACTGGGGCACCTGAAAAAACTGTATTACCACAGGGGTCTGGGGTTTCATTCGTGGATTAGGTCTTTGGGGAGTGGGGCAGGCAGATGAGCATCTGCCCTGGTGCCTGGGCGCTGGAGAGAGGTCTCGGCGCGGGGCTTACGCGCGTCCTTGGCTCGGAGGGCTGTCACCCGCCCACGCCTGAGTGAAGACATGAGCTGCCACCAGCACTGTGAGGAACGAGGGATGGAGGTCCCATGGCAGCTGGGGGCTGTGCCGGGAAACCTTCCTATGCCCCGCAGCTGAGCTGGGCTGCTGCCCGCTCTGCTTGGCTGCTCAGGTGACCTGGTTTTTGTCCCTGCACCCATGTGCGTGTGTGGGATGGACATGGCGCGTGCGGGAGTGCGGGATGTCCGCAGTGCCCGTCTGCCAGGCTGGGAGAGACCAGGGCTCATGAAGGAGGCTCTCAGCCCCCAGCAGAGCTTGGGGCGATTGCTGGCAATGGGGGAGAGGGGAAAAGAGCCTCTTTTCCCCCAAATGCCCCCGCTGTGTTGCCTGGTCGGGGTTGCAAGGGGGAGTGATGCAGTCGCTGGGCTCTGGAGAGGTCTGTGGGGTGGCACGGCAGGGAGGGCAGGAGAGGGGTGGGAAGCTGGGAGAGGCCTCCCCCACTCCCTGGCTGGACTGGAAGGGGAGGAGACTCCAGTGATGACATGCTCACATCTCCCCTCTTCCCTCAGCCCTTTCTTGCCATGAGTTTAATTTCCTCGGTTCCTTTGTTTGCTGCAGAGATTTAAATGAGGTTGGAGCCGGGGTATCGCGCCGGAGCGCCCGGTTGTGCCAACGCTCCTGCTTCGCCTTGCTGACGGAGAAGCACCGGCACAGCCACAGCCGGGCACTCGACCTCAGGCCCGAAGGCTGATCCCAAATCGGGGCACTCTCCCAATAGCGTGCTCCTGCCACAAGCTGAAGCAGGGCAGGCAGCAGCCCTGACTCAGGATTTCACAGAATCACAGAATGGTTGAGGTTGGAAGGGACCTCTGGAGATCATCTAGTCCAACCTCCCCTGCTCAAGCAGGGTCACCTAGAGCACATTGCACAGGATCACATCCAGGCAGGTTTTGAAAATCTCCAGAGAAGGAGACTCCACAACCTCTCTGGGCAACCTGTTCCAGTGCTCTGTTTGTAGGTGTCCGGTGTGGTGATCCCCAGAAAACACCTTGGCAGTGTAAATCTGGACAACGTGGTGTGGCCTAGGATGCAAACACCATGCAGGAGGAATCCCACGCTGCCTCCTCCCCTCTTGCCACCTAGAAACGTGGAATAATTTGGGTTGAAGGGTGCCGTGGGGGTCTCTGCGCCAACCCCCCCACTTCAAAGTTAGATATAATTTCCAAGTTGGAGCACCTTGCTCAGGACCTTGCCCAGGTGAGTGTTGCATATCTCCAAGGATGGAGATCCCACAGCCTCCCTGTGCCTGTGTCCCCGTGCTCATCTCCATCCATGATGAGCTACTGTCAGACTTAAGGGTCTTCCTCCCTTTCTCCTCCCTTTGTTATATGGGTTTTTTCTCCTTCTCACAAAATGCCCCACACTGGGGCAAGATACTTATGTGGTAGAGATGTGTTTCTGTGGCTGCCCCCCTTTGGGACAGCTGGAGCCCCCCAAAGTGCCTCTTGTGTCCCTGGGCAATAGTGCCAGGCTTGCGGTGCAAATACAGCTCACACAGTGGAGATGTGCAGCTTGCCCTGCCAGGAGCACCCCGTGTGTCCCCCTCCACCATCACCTATCTCCCTGCCTTAAAAACAAGCTTTCCATTGCCTCTCATTGCTCCCTGGGATGACTTCTCTTCCTGCCAATGCCGAGTCGCAAAACAGCTCTTTCTCTCCAAAAAAGTGATGTTACAGACTCTAGTGTCATGCATCTTCCAAAATACCCAAGCAAGCTTGGCAGAAGAGGGTGAGACAAGCCCTCACACTAATCCTGGAGACCTGCGTGGCTGGATGTCTTCCTGCTGATAGGCATCCAGTCCTGGCGTACCCTTGAGTGATAGTGAGCAGGAGCCCGCTGGTCCCGGAGCCAGGCACCCCTGATGGCCATGACCAAAGGTGGCCATTGCTGTGGGGATATGGTCGCACCAGCCTCGTGCGAGCCCTGAGCTGGGCCGCAGTGGCCCAAGCAGAGGCAATTTCTTCTTCCTTGAGATGCCGAGACAATTCCCGCCAGGTCACATCAAAGCAAACTTGAGCAGCTGCCAATGTTCATGCCGCTTGGTGGTAATAAATGGGAAGGAGGAGGTCTGGGGTTGGAGCATCGGGTCATTTCTTAGTAGCATCTGCAGCATGAGACCTCCCGTGTGGACGCCTCCTTTCTTGCCTGCCTGAGTGGAAACAGCAGTAGAGGATTTGCCACATGGACTGATGGTGCTGGAGAGGCCCCAGCGGGAGAGAATCTTGCTTTGCGCAGGATTTTGGAGTGCCATTGCCTTTTCTGTGGCGTGCCTGCTACCCTTATCAGCTGCGATAAACCCGATCTGCAATTTCCAGCATGCTCCAGCTCCCTGAATCACAATGCTTCTCAGGGCACCCCAGCCCCTCTGTCCAAGGCTGGTCCCACAGGTAAACCAGGCCCTCCTGGTACAAACCCATGCTCAGCTGTCACTTCTTCTGCCCTGACCGTTTTGTCTCTGCAAGGCTCCCCCCTCTTGTTTGTCCCTTCCCATTTGTCTCTTATTTTTGTTTTGCCTCTGAGAAACTTCCATTTCACCACCTCCCTTGCAGACCAGCCAGAAGAAGCTCTTTCTCCTGGCTCCCACTGACTCCCTTAGCATACTAATAGTTTGCTCAAAGCACAGTTATTCAAGTTAAATACTCACCCACCAGATTAGGGACAATGGGAAGCCCAAAGGCCACATCAGTGAAAACGCACACAGCTGAGGCATATCATGGTAAAGCAATTTTTGTAGTGGCAACACCATAACGTCACCCAGACTTGAGGGCTGGATCCCCCAAACTCATTATGTTTGTCTAGCCCTGACTGTGCCTTGGCAAGCACTGACTCCCACAGCACTCCGGGGCACCCCATCGCCCGAAGGAACCAGGCTGCTCGCCCACCAGGAAAGGTGGCACCGGCCAGGGCAGAAGGGGCAGAGCGACCTGCTTTGAGGCTTTGCAAGGATCATGAATGGCCGCCGCTAAAAAACTAGCTAAGGCATGGGTGAAGCCATAGCTAGGCTGGGTTTGGGGTCTGGGAAAGCGAATATGGGTGGTGAGGGGAGGACGAGCCGCCTGTGTCCTCCCTGAAACTTCAGCTGCTCCAGAAAATTTCTCCCATGCCCTTGGTGCCTGCTATTTTCAGCATGGAGGTGACCCCCTTTCTCACGTCCCCCAAGGACTCTGTTTCTCCAGGGGCCGCGGATGAGTCAGAAAGCAAATTAAAAAATTGCTGGGTTTCCTGGAGCATGAAACACGTTGGGCAGGTGGAGTCCCAAATGCACCCCTCAGCCCCGTGGGGATTTTGGGGAAGGTAGCAATCACTCAGCGGGATATTGGGCACGAACTCCTTAGCTCTGGGTGACAGGGAAGCCCCTGACCAGGGGGGCGATGGATGAGTCCCCTGGCACCCCTGGAGCAGCCGTCCACACCAGTCTCCGGGAGCCAGCAGTGCTTGGCGGCGACCAACAGGAAAGGAAATCCGACAGCCGAGGAAAGGCTGTCTAAATGCCTTCGACAGCATTGCTGCCAGCCTGTCTGTGTGAGCAGCCGTGGCGCTAATCACGCTCCAGAGCCTGCTCACTGGCTGGCTCAAAACTGAGCAAGCAACTGGCTTTCACATGCTGACCCTCGCAGTGATGCAGCGGGCAGCCGCTCGCCTGTGCTTGCTCTGCCACTCTCCGTTTTAGCATGAGGCCTGGCAGCCAGGCGTCCTCGCCAAGTGTTGCAAAGCCTCTTGCAACGGAAGAGCAGGGGTTTTGTGCTATTTGGGGCAAAAGTGCAACTTCAGTGCATGGGCTGTAATTTTTTTCAAACCTTGAAAAGCTGGTGGAAACTGGAGCCTGATGATGAGAGTTGTTGTTGAGAACAGAGTGCCCGGGTGTTACCAAAGGTCAGTGACATGGGACAGTAGGGAAGGAGGAGGCACCCTGCCACGTGTTGCTGTCGAGGGTTGCATCAGGGCATGAAATACTGTGTGCGCGCTGCTGGGGGCTCTGCAAGAGCCTCCCCATGCCCTTTCCGGACAGGGGCAGCTGAGGGTTGGGGTTAGGGTCTGAACCACGGACCGGGGACCTGGCCCCACTGCGAGTCCTCAAGGGGGTCACTGTTGTCTCGGTGCCTGCTTTCCTGACCAGGAAGAACGGGGATAACCACCTTTCCTCCCCTATCAGCGCATTTCCATGTCGGTTTGCTGGCACAGGTGAGATTTTCAGGTGCCCCAAAGCAACAGGGAGAGTCCTGGATGGGTGCTGGGTACAGCTCTAGCCATGGGAAGGCACCAGACAATGCCTGTTCGCCAGAGCCCTCTGTGTGGGGTTATTTTCTCACCACATTCAGTAGTTTGGGCCAAATCAATGCCAACCAAGGGGAACGAAGTCCCCAGCAGCTATCCTGTTGGCTGAAGTCTGCTCTGGCCTTGACCTGCCCCCCCCAGACCTCCAGTGCCTCTGAAACCAGCGCTGGCGTTGACTTAATTGTTCTCTCAGCCTTTTCCTTTACTTTTTTAGCAAAAATCTCTGTTTCCTCTGCCCTCCCATTTAATTTTTTGGACTGCTAAACTAATCAATTCCAATCACTTTTCCATGGCTGGGAGAGCTGTGGCAGAGCCTGGGGGTGATTTGGAGGGATCAGGTACCTTGTCCTCCGTGGAAAAATCTGTGTTATTGCCCGCTGGCTAGACTGATGGCGATGGAGCATCTGGAGACCAGCTTTCCGGGATTCCCCCATGAGTGGCTGAAGGATAACATTTCGCCTAAGCAGGCCAGTTAATGCCTGGCAAAAGCTGCTGCAAAAATCTCTTGAATTACCTGGTATTCGTTACTGCTATTATCGCAGAGGCCCTGGTTGGGGGCCTGATCGTGCCATGCGCTGCGCAGACATCTTTGCAGGAACAGGCCCTGCCTGTTGCAGTCTGTGCTCAGCTGATCTGTCTCCCATGACACGTTGATTTATGGACTTCATCCCCAGCCAGATACTAGGAATAAAAATATGTAGTGCTAAAGCTGAAAGAAAGAAGCAACCTAGCACACTCTTCCCCTACTTGCTCATTGATTTGCTGGAATATCCTGGCTTCCTGTAACCTAGGATGGGGCTCTCTGGGCTATTGCCGATGCTGGGGTCTCCCCCTGGCTTTGCTGACCGACAGGGGACATCCACAGCCATGGAGGGTGGCCAGGAGCAAGTGGTGCCTGTGATGCACAAAACCCTATTTGCTGGTGTAGCTCCGTCAGCGAAATCCCCCAAAGTGCATCTCCCTCAATACTTACCTGTAAAAGGCGTCCGGATTCGGTGAGTGTAGCAAACCGCGCTGGCAAAAGTGCCTCCTGGAGGCTGGTAACGGCTTCTCCCTTGCTTGCTAGGTTGAAGGCAGCAGCGGCGTGTGGCCGTGAGCTCGGGCACCCTCTCCCGCCCTGCCAGCCGCCCACGACGGAGCAGCCCACCGGCCCTGCCATGTCATCCGACCCCAGCGCGCCACCAGCGGTGCCATCACTGCACTCACCCAAGTCGCCCGTGTGGCCCACCTTCCCCTTCCAGCGCGAGGGCAGCCGTGTCTGGGAGCGGGGCAACCTCCTGCTGAGGGACCTGCCCAGCCCGCTGCCCACCAAGAGGACCAGGACGTACTCTGCGTAAGTAGCCAGCCGCCGCACGTCGCCATCGTGGCCAGGCCCTTGCTGCAAGGAGGACCATGCGGGCTCCAGTCAGTCCAGGGTGCATTTCTTATCTCTGGTGAGAAGGCACCTATTTATTTGGGAAATTGCAGGTGTGTGCTACATCAGGGAGCTTCTGCACCCTCAATTTGTGAGTGGTGCAATCCCACAGACCCCCGTGGGCAAGAAACACCATGGTTTTTTTTTTGAGGAAAGCTCTTCCGTGCTGGCACCTGGCTGAGCTGCAGGCTGGGGCTGCTCGGCCTGGTGCCGTCACCCGCCTGGCATCTCCCGCCATGCCCCGGGCAAGCTTTCCCCCTCTCTTCCCTCCTGCAGGACGGCTCGTGCCTCTGCTGGCCCCATCTTCAAGGGCGTCTGCAAGCAGTTCTCGCGCTCCCAGGGCCATGGCTTCATCACCCCTGAGAATGGCACAGAGGACATTTTCGTTCATGTGTCCGAGTAAGTCTGGGGCAGGGGGATCCCGCGGTGGTGTGCCTCTCGGATTGCCCGGATGCATAAATTTGGATGCCTCTCAGCCAGCGGGGTTTGCCCAAGGTGCAGCATGCGGGTTGGGTGCTGGACGAGTGTGGGGGCGGGGGTCCAGCCCTTGGCGCCGTCCCCACGGCCCATCCTCTCCCCACAGCATTGAGGGCGAGTACGTGCCGGTGGAGGGGGACGAGGTGACGTACAAAGTCTGCCCCATCCCTCCCAAGAACCAGAAGCTGCAGGCGGTGGAGGTGGTGCTCACCAACCTGGCCCCCCACGCGAAGCACGAGACGTGGTCCGGCCAGATCATCGGCTCCTAGGCGGCTGCGGGGGGCTGCAGGCCGGCTCGGCTGGCAGGCGACTGCGCCGGGGGGTGGCCGCGTGGAGCGAGTGGGGTGCTGGTGCAGCCGGGCCTGGGCCACCCCAGAACGTGTAAGGCATTTGCGTTCAGTGTCTTTTATACAGTTACGGTTTCCTTTCTGTCTGTCTGTCTGTCCCTTCCTCCTCATCCCCCTCCCTGGCCCCCTGCTGCCCCCTGATTCGGCCGCCCCCATGGTGTCCTGGTCCCTCAGGGCAGTGGTGCAGGAAAGCGCCCAGGACCGCGCGTGGGGCTTAGGGGAATGGGGCCGCACAGGGCTGAGTGTCACTATGCCGGGATGGGGGCAGCTAAACCCTTCCTGCTCCCTTCCCCTGTCGCTTGTAATTCGGATTTGTCACTCGTCTGGGAGAAGGGTGACTCATTTTAATGTTAGTTTTTGCAGTCTGTTTTCAACGTCTCTACCAGCTCAGACCAGGAGAGCGGGAGGCAGGAGGAGTGGGCTCTATCCGAACAAGCAGCTTGGGTTTTATTTCCTTTAAATCCTGGGGTGCCTCGGGTTTCGGAGGTTTAATTTGTGAGCAGCCTTGGTGGCAAGCAGTGCTGCTGAGCATGCACGTCCCCGCAGGTGGCCTGGGGCCTGGGATGGGGGGCTCAACACTTGGTGATGCCACGAGATGGGGATGTGCTACCCCACAAGCTTAAGAAGTAAGGAAAAAAAAAAAGTGTGGCTTAAAGAAAGAAAAAGGTTAGTTTTAAGGGGAAGAGCCACCCTGTGCTCAAGGGTGAGTGCTCGGGGGTGTATCTGAGTCGCCACTCTCCGCATCCATTTGCCAGTCTCCATTGCTAGCCCCGTGGGTGCCTGCGGCCCCACAGCAGTGGCGGCCGGGTGTCCTGTGGCCACACTCTCGCCCCTGGCCGCGGAAGGCTGGCTTTGGTGAACAGCACAGGGCCAGCGGCACCGTTGCTAATGCTCCGACTGCCGAGGCCAAGCCCAGGAGCCAGGCGGCCCCCGGCCTGGGGGGCTGAGCCCGGGCGGACTCGTGTCATGGCGCTGCCGTGCATGGTGCCGAGAGGCAGGTGATGCACTTTCCTTGGAGCGAGCTGACCTGGCTTTTGGAGTGATGGCTTCCTTCTCCTCTCCCGGCCCTGTCACCCCAGCCCCATGGGATGCCCCGCTGCGTGCGTGCGTGCGTGTGTGTGTGTGTGTGTGTGTGTCTGTAGTTTGCTGTGGGGCAGGAGGAGAGGGGCCAAAGGGTCGGGGCGGTCGCAGTCTCAGCTGCAGGGCGAGTGCCGTTGTGCTCCTGCCGTGACACCTTCCCCCGGTTGTGCCATGTGTGGACACCTCCCTGCCCCCTCGGTGTAGACAGGGTCTCGTATATAAAGCACAAACTTCGTTTTTTGGTCTTCTCTGCCATGTCCTGGCCAGGCAGACCCCCGTGCTCGGGGGGGAGGATGGGGGGCAGTCCCCGTGCCTCATCCCCTGTGGGAACCGCTGGCACTGCCGGGCCTCGGCACCAATGGTGAGTGGAGGCTGGACCGGGAGCCCGGGAAAAAGGCGGTGCGGCTGCTGCCAAATGGGCTTGTTTTTCCGTTTTCAACCTTTCTGCGACAGCGACATGGGTCTGCCATAATCGGGGAGAGAAAGGGGGGCAATGGCCACCCTGCCCGGTGTGTGGGACAGCTCGGGGCAATGCAGACCTGGGGTCCTGCTGCCCCGAACCCCAGACTTGCTCTGGGATTGCCTCGGGTCCCTGCTGCCACCCACCCGCTGCCGACCCGAGGCCCAGCTGCCCCCCGGGCTACGGCAACACCATGCCAGCTCCAGGCCTCCCCGGACACACGGTCAGCTTGGCCAAGACAAACGTTGTTTTTTTATTTTTTTTGGGAAATAAACTAAAACCCTAGAATTGTTGGTGTTTTTACAACTCTAGTGTGGTTCCCGCCTGTCTGACCTTGTGTCGACCTTTGTAACATTGGCAATAATCCATTAAAAGTGACTTTCCCATGAGCCCTGCCCATGCCGGCTCTGTGTGTGCGTGGGTGTGTGTCGCAGTGGGGGAGAGCGGGCTGCTCTGGGTGCTTGGGGGCAGCAGACCCCAGCCCCAGGACCGGAGGCTGCTGCCTGCAAGGAGGGGGGCCGAGGTATTTCTGATGCAGGGAGCAACCAGGGGGTAGTGCAGACACGAGGCTCTCCTGCTGGGGTGGGGGGGGGGGGTATTGAAGCCCTGCTGCTGGCCATAGGACTGCACAGTTCTCCATGGCTTCCCCTTCCCTCAACTCACCCCCAGACACCCACAGCATGCAAGGGCCAGAGCAGAGCTCGGGCACAAAGCAGACGCTCCCTCCATGGCCGTTACAGCTTTAATATGATTGATTTTTATATATGTATATATATTTATATATGTATTTAAATATATTTCTTATTTAACAGTTAGTATCAGTCAGACAGGAACTGCCCGTCTTGCAGGGATACAGAACCATATGGCAACACCGTTCCTGACGTGGGGCCCATCACGTCCGCCTGCTTGCACACAAGCGCTGAGAAATCCTCCCTTGCGCATACTCACAGCACCATGGAGGACCCGATTTTGTCTCTGCAGGTCCCGCGGGTTAGCTTTGGCTCTGTGCTGGCCGGACTGAAGAGCCATGGCAGCCGCTCTGCAGCCAGAGACTGCTCAGCTCTCTGGCACGGGCCTCCTCTGCATGCCTTGTCCTCAGTGGGGGACACATGGGCACCCCTGCGCTACCCATCTGCTTCCCAGCGGACAGGTGAGGTGCCTGCCTCATGCCAAGTTCAGCGTTCAGCCACCTCAATAGCAGCATTTCGGTGCCTCAAGATCCCGGGGCTCCCCAGTTATTTCTGATGCCGCCCTCCTCTTTCTCCAGCAGGACAGGGTCTCCTGGCAGGAGGTGCCCCCCCACTAGCCCAAGCTCAGTGTAACACAGAGGACACCAGGAAAGAGGAAGCTTCCTGAACTTGATCCCCACAATGCCCATGTGGACTCCTCAGCAGAGAAAACAGTGGCTACTGCCTCAAAGGGCAGCTGTGTTTCTACTCTGCACTCCCTGCAATTCTCCCCACACCAAGCAATGCCACCAGGAGCAGCTTTGGACAGAGCCTCCCTTTCCCTTCAAATACACCAGTCACCTCAGTCCCCAAGCCACTGTGGTGTCTTGCACCTTCAGGGTCAGGACCTGATTTTCAACACCACGGAGCTCTCTAGAGATCCTGCTGACTTTGAATTCACTTACAGAAAAAAATAAACCAAGAAAACCACATGTAACCTGATCCACAGTGAAACAGAGAAGGAGGAACCACAAAACATGACTCCTCCATAAAGGTTGTCCCGGAGGGCTAAAAACAGTGGTCTGTGGAAAAGGTACCCTGCATCAGGCTTCTCCAACAGGTCCTCTTCTCCCACTCAGAAATTTTGTCTGGGTAGAAAGAGAAACTCGTGCATCTGTTGGGGATTTCTGGATGCCCGGCAGACCAATGCACTCATGCAGACTTGATGCATTACAGACCTGATGTGTTGTGGAGTTATGAGGTACAGTCAAATGGAGAAGAAAAGCACCCTGATGCTACTGGCCATGCAGCACACCTGCTCTTGCGACTGTGGCCAGGCAACAGTACCAAGGTCCACTCAGGCTTCTGCCAGTGCCAATGTGGGAGCCCTGCCCTGGATCTAAAAGCACCAACGTATCTTGTCTGAGCAACTTGGTCCCTTAGTTAAGTGGTGGTAGCCAGCTGAGAAATCTCTCTCTGCAGTCCAGCTACTAGATGCAAAGAGCAACTGGGCTACAGGGAGAGGCAATTAGAGTGCAAGGAAAGCAGGAACAAGAGAAAAAGGAGAGGAAAAACAGAACCAAGAGACAGTAACAGCTCAGCAGGGACAGTGACACATTGGCAGGGACATGGTGAGAAAAGCTTCCAGGGAGCAATGTGACAAATTTTGGAGGAACCTCTGGCCTCCCCTCTGGGAGCACAAATACCAGGTGCTTGTGCCCCAGGCAGCTGTAAGGAGGGCACCTCCCTGGGGAGGATCCCCAAACGTCCTGCTGAGCACTGAGCTGCAACTAAAGTCACTGATGTGCAGTCACACCCTAGTGTAACAGCCAGGAGTAAAGGGGCAATGTGAGGGAGGAGGTCAGGGCCCAAAGAGAGATTTAGTTTTGCTATGCATGAAAACTCAGAAGAAGAAAGAAGAGGACATATGAGAGTGGCACCGAATAATTGCCTCCCTAAAGGCGGCCATGTAAAGCGAGTGGGTGGAGGAAATGTGGTGGAAAAAGAAAGCTTGGAGGGTATTGTTAAAGTATATATCTCCACTGGCACTAGGAACCAGTTTTGGCCTGTATTGGCCATCTCTGAAAATGTCTCTGACAGAAGAACATGACAGGAAAGCTGAGCACTAGGAAAGGAAGAGGATTTAGTTTCTGTTAATGAATGCCTTGGATAAGATTGGGTACTAACACACCAGTGACTCCAATGCCGAAACATGAGAAGACTGTTGGTAGAGTGTCTGATCCCAGTCTTCCCACAAAGTGCCCTATGCTCATTAGACACCCAGGGGTCCTCCAGACAAGCCAGCTGTCAGACTTGACAACTTCTGCAGGACATGAAACCCATTGTAGCCATTTTTTTTCATAAGGTAAAGAGAATTAGTTTCTTTAGGCACCTGAGCAAAGCCCAGAGTGGGAGCACAGCCATTTTAAAAATATCATTCCCAGGCCATGTCTAAGGACAGTCCCTGCATGGAACTGAGGTGAGGGATGCACACAGGCCTTGAGGTCTCAGGGCAATGCTGATACCGTGTCCCTCTCCGTTAGGGCATACAGCACTGCAACAAGCTGGGGTCGCTGCTGCCCCTTCCTACCAGGGCCTTGGAACAAACTGCTTTATTGGCATCTTGCTTCTCCAGTGAGAGTGCCTGGAGCCTGAGCAGACCCATCTTCCCTGTCAAAAGGGACAAGAGGGAGAGAAACATGAGATGCATATTCCCTTGTGCAGAAATGTTAAGAGAAACAGAGCGAGAAAGAAGAGAAAAGGGGAGGGAGCAAGAGAGGGACACACACACTGTCATGACTGGCCATTTCGAATGCTTTCAGATCAAGAAAGCAGGTATTGCCTCCCACCTAGGCCTGAACTGGAAAGAGAAGAGTTTTTCTGGAGAGAAGGGCTGTCCAATCCCACAGACTCCAGCCATAAATGGGGAGTGCTGAAGGGCTGATCATCTGAGCCCCTCTTCTGCACACCCACCCGCATTCACATATTAAATCCTGACCAGCTCTGGAAAGTGTTTTCCAGTCTACCCTGAGCAGATTCCTCAAATGAAGGTGCTTTTCCTCATGGGGGAAGAGAGTGGTGGAGAAGAGCTGCAGGGATCTCACAGTCAGCACTCATTAGCTCTCTCTGGAAAGAAGATTTCACGACATCGCTGGACGGTATCCTTGGGGGACTGGACACTATGTCCCACCGTTCGGGGATCATCATAAATTTCATAATCGTTCCCTCCCTGCACGGGAATACAAAATAGGGAAAAAGTTAGCAGAGCCTCGTCAGAGCCTCCTCCTCCTTTGACAACCCAGAGCTTGTTTCGTCCTGCAAGAAGCCTCCATTTGCTGCTGCAGCGCAGGTCTCCCTTGAGCTGGGGCAGAAGCCAGGAGCATGCGGCTAGCCAGCTGGGTTCATGCACACCTTGGCAGGCAGTGACCCTGCAGGGAATGGGCTGGTCGGGCTTTGCTGGCTCACAGAGACATGCTGCTTGTTACCCACGTGCCAGCAGGGAGGCAGAAGAGGCTGTACTGAGAGCCCTGCTCCTGCTTCCCCTCTTCTGTGCCACCTTAGAGCATGGGAGGTGTATGGTGGAGAGCACCACATCCCCTGGAAAGGACAGGGAAGGTCCTAGACCAGGATAGCTTGTCTGGGAGGGCAGGGTTAACCCCTACCCTGCTCATGAAAGGTCTAGCAGGAGATGGGGTGGGCGCATCTGGGCAGGGGAGGTTGCCAGCATCTGGAAGGGAAAGGGCCAAGCAGATGGCTAAGCTGGTCTATAGCAGCAAGGAAGCACCACTCTCCACCAGACTAAAGGGAAGGCAAAGCTGTTCCTGAAAAGCCCTCTCCTAAGTGTTTAGGGCTTGTCTTCTGGGTCGTATTGGCCTCAGGAGTGGCTGACACCCCCAGACAGTGCTGGGGGAAGGAAAGCAATACTGATGTTGACCCCAGCACAGCAAATCCAAGGTGATTTCTGCACAGTCCAGCCAGACTTGCAAACATTATGAGCCTGCTGCAAACACACCCCACATGACAGCATCTCTCCCTCTTGCACCGCTAGAGGTCTGTGTTGGCCTCTGGCAGAGGCTCAGGCGCAGGGACCGTGGAGGGAGCAGCTCTGCGCAGTGCTCACTAGGCTGAACAAGAGAAGGTGGCCAAGCACTGGGCTACCGGAGCATACTCACAGGGGTTGTCTCATTTCCAAAGAAGTGGATGGTGTCAAATCGCTCGTCGTCAAGGACGTTGAGGCAGTAGCGCTTGTCCCAGCCCTCTGGGAAGACGTCAAAGCTGATCATGCCACCTGCCAGCAGAACGAAGGGCATCAGGCACTGTGGCTGGGTGCTGGCAGGGTATCCTCCCACCCTGGGACGGACAGGAGGAGGGGAAAAAGGGTGGACACGCGCAGAGAGCCCTCCCCACACAGCACCCAGGCATCTGCCTCCCTCCCTGACTGATCTTCCAGCATGTGACCAGGACCATGCCGTTCCTATGACAACAGGCAGGGGTGACATCAGCACAGCTGGGGCGACATCAGCACAGCTCCCGTGACAACCACGGATGCAAGCAGGACCCAGTGGGCATGGTGGGGGAGTTGCAAGAGATGGCTCTGTCAGGGGCAGATTTGGGGGTTATGCCTTACAGATCAGCACTGACGCACTCTGCATCCCACATGAGGCAGAAGTGGGCACAAAGCCCACGTCCTCAGATAGATACCAGCATCAAGCTCTCTCCTAGGCTCCTGTGCGGACATCACCGACATTTCTAAAACCACTGCTCTGAAGCTACTTAACCCTGCAGGTATCTGGAGCTCCTGGTGTTCTGCAAACACAAAGCGAACTCTGCATATCACACACCTTGGGTCCCCACTTGCCATGCTGCAGGCCCTGAGCGGGCTTTGCACGCTGCTCAAGGAGCATGGACTTTGCCACCACCGTACCGTGAGCCTGTTGACCTGCTTGGGGCCCTGTCACCTCTCATCACTGAGTCAAATGCAGGCTGCCAACAGCTTGAGAGGTGTCAAGGCAGATGGGGCAGACATACAGAGGTAAGGGAGCTTTCCCAGAGAGCCTGTATATGTGTGAACATCCACACGCACAGTACTGTCTAAAAAGGTGAGAAACAAGCCCTGGCTCTAGATCAGGCAGAGTTATCCCCAGCACCCCCGCTCCCATTTTGGGTGTACACTAAACCCCAGGCAGCACATTCCCCATCCTCTGGGGCTGTTCCGTGCTGTGTGGGAAAAGGGATTTGAATCCAATCCTCTTCTGCATCCACGCTGTACAGTTAGCCCCCTGCCCCACCAGCAAGCTGACACAGCCAGGAGCAGCATCAGTGAAACACTCCTCCCAGAACAGTCAAAGCCCACAGTTTAGGGCATACGTATATTTGGGTCTCGCTTGGAGCCCAGAGGAACATGGATTTGAACTGGGATGTCCCTCACCCCCCAGTTCAGACCCCTGCTCCACTGGGTCCCCAGTGGGGTGATGTCGTTTGCCTGTTTCTCTAGGCAATCTACCAGGCTACCAGCAATTCCGGAGTTTCACCGTATCTTTCATCGCAAATAATAATCCTCACCTCTCTTAGGAGGGAGACAGTTACCCACGGGGGAAGGTCCCTGCTGGAGGGGAGGCACCCATCCCTCAGGCTGCTCGGAAGTGTATGTACTGATGACTTCCTCTGCTCCTCCTTGGCTAGCTGAGGTGCCCTGTTGGTTTGGGGGGTCCCTAAACTGCCACTGGTTCCCCATGCACAGGGCAAGGAACCTGTGTGCGCAGCTCAGGGCAGAGGATTCATGAGGAGGTAGGGTGACCCAGGCAAGGCACTGCAATACTGAAGGGAGCAAGTGCCCTAGGAGATCAGGTATGGGGAAGTGTCTGGGCTCACAAAAGGAGCCTGCAGCAGAGCAGCAGATAAACCTGACCGCCCATTTTCCAGGACAGTGCCCTCAAAATCCTTCCTCTTTTTGTATCCAGAGTCATTTACCTGTGAAAAATGCTGCATTTCTCCTGGTTCTGGGCAGCAAGAAGGGCTCCTGATGACAGCCAAAGCGGGGAGGAAATCAGACAGAGAGGGGAGTGAGGCCTGCATCAAGGACAGCAAGCACTGTCCCTGGTCTGGGCAAAGCACAGGTCCAGGGGGCTGCAGCGAGATCTCCCATCACCTCTGGGTCTTGTGCCCTCCACAGCCTGGGACAAGGTGCTTGGAGCCAGCCTGCCACAAGAGGCCTGTTTCCATGTGCCCCTGTTTTTGGATGCCTGACCTGAGACACCCCGTGCTTTCTCTGCAGAGAAGCTGGGGGCCCGCAGCTCCCACTGTCTTCATGCTTTTACACCAGGGGCCGGAGCTCTTGATGGCAGCTTCCCAAAGTCAGAGGAGAAAGGCCCATTGTTCTGTTCTTGTCCCCTGTGCCCTTGGGGACCTGGCTGCAGGGCCTTTGTCTTTCTCTGCTATGACAAATGATCTGTGTCAATGCTGCGGGCAGCACAAGATATTCTTGGCAGGACACTGAAGGGAGAGGGGAGGGGACACTCTCAGGATGAAAGCTCTTGGAAGACCAGAGGGCCAAGCGCTCTGTACTGGCTGGTGCTGTGCACAAGAGTGGAGTGTCACCTGCCGCATCCCAGCTTCGTCATCCCCTTGCCCTTTGGCTAGATTTCCACGTGGCACCTCCTTATGTTAAAACGTACCTATCCTTTCTGCAGACAGTCTCTTCCAATTTCAGCCCCATCACTTACATAACACCTCATTTTCCTCCCCATCCTCAGTACATTCCCAAGATAGCTCAGCTTCTCCTTCAGTTCCTCGCCTTTGTTAAGTTGGCTGTAAAAGTGCAGCTCCACCCCAAGAAGTGGACCTGCAAAAGGTCATGGCATGGAGAGACAAACTCCCTGCCACTTGGCAGCTCCAAACAAAGCTCCAGAGCGGAGAAACGCGTGAGGATCCTTTCTCTCTTATACCACTGCATTCCTAGAGGAGTCTGTGCAGAGGACTGGATGTGCCTGGAGCTCTGCCGGCAACCCTACTGCTGATGCTTGAGCCAAAACAGACCTCCTGTGCAGGGGTGGGCTCAGCAGAGCTAACTAAAATAAGGCACAGAAAACGTCATGGGGCAGAAACCAGTCTGTATAGCCAATTCCCCAAGAAGAAAATCTACAGCACAGTTTATTCTCTGCCCATTGCCTTGCTGTGAATGTGCCACCCTCAAAACAGCTCTCCAGGAATAGAAGCTCTTTGTCCTCTTGCCAGGGTCCCCCTGGGGAGCACTGCTCCAGTGTTCACCCAACCAAGCCCCTGGAGGGAATAGCCAGGATTCCTACTGCCCTTCCTAGAATTTAATGGGAAACACAATAAAGAGGCCAATACAAAGCCAGGGTAGCACCCTCTGCTCACCTCGAGAGAAACGCAGGCCTTTGCCAGCAAACTCCCTCTGCAAGGCTGCCACAAACTTCTCCCGGATCCGCTCTTTCTATAGAGGAGAAGAAGGAAAGGGGAGGAAGAAGGGTTTGAATAATTAGATGTTGACAGTCTACCATAATCTGCTGAAAGACATTTGCTGGGCAACTCTGGTGCATTTCTCTGCTCTGATCCCACTTCCCCTTCCTACCTCCCTAAGCCCCAAGGGAACTCTGTGCTCTGCAAGATCCTGAACAGACACTAAACTGACTGCCTTCAGTTCCCTCTTGTCTGACCCCCTCCTCCTGGACAGTTTAACAATGTTTAGCCAGCTTCCATCAGTCCGACCCAAGGCCTGCTTATAAGGTCGTTAGCTTAGGCCAGATTCAGCAAACTACTGGGAACAGCAGATCACGCACCCTCCTTGGCAATGAAATGCATCTGCTTCAATTTCCCAGAAGACAAGTTCATAATCCAAAGTTTCCAGCTTTGCTTACGTCTTGCAAAGTCTGACTGATCCCTATTTCCCAAGAAAGCTCCCACAGGTAGAAACTGCTCTGAGTGCAGGCCAAACACTTCAGAGATCCCAGTCTGGGAAGCCCATTGGTTCCAGCTCTTTTAGGGCTGGGAGAGTAGGAGAGAAAGAAATGGCTGCTGGGCCATCCTGGAGGGGTGACCTGAGCTAGAAAGTTTCAGGCTCTCTGAGGGTTTTCAGGGGAATTCCGTCTTTGTTTATTGTGAACGAGGAAATACCCTGTGAAATAAATGCCTTATTCCCTGGGGGTCTCCCACAGCACAAGGAACACTGTTGGCAGCCCCACTGCATTGGTGGTCCCCAATGAAGCCAAATTCTTCCCTTTATCTGTGTCTCTCCTTGGGCTTTCTGACCATCAGTCCTGTCTTCACCTTGCTGTGTGTGTTGGCGTGGTGCCCAGCTTGGAGCTGGGCTCCTTCCCTTGGGCAAGGGAGAAGCAGACAAGACCCAAGAGCTGTAACGCTGCAAGATCAGCGGAGAAGGGGAGGGTGAGCCCAGGACAGGCCCGCATACCTTGTCCAACTCAGAGAACTCGATTCGCTCCTCTGGTGTGCAGCTCCGTCCGATGGGGGAGATGTTCAGCATCCCATTGCGAAACTCAATGAAGGTCCCTCTGTATGCAGGCAAGGGCACAGGGTTACTGGAGGGTTTTACAACGGGGGCAGGCAGAGAGAAACAGACCTTTCCAGGGGAATGACTGCTCAGTGTCTGCAGGAGCACACAGCAGGAAAGACGCTGTGTCCACCCGTGGGTGCTTGTGCTTCAGGTATACAAGAGCCTCAAAGACGCCCAAGAGCCCTGCTGCAGCAGGCTGAGGCCATGCTTGAACAACTCTACTTAAGGTCTCCCAGAGGCTCACAATTTTATAAAAGGAGACTGTGAAAAGAAGAGAAATAAACCATTCTTGTGCACCCTGGAGACAGGCTGGGAGCAATGGGCTTAGGTGAGATGCTAGGAAATATTTTCTATTGTTATAACAACTGCAAGGACAGCTGTTCTCCAGACCGCACCAACTGCCTGTCGGGACTGTGACATCTCCACCCTGGTGGCTTTTAAGATATGTTATCTGTGGTAGATGAGTTGGGTGGAGTTGGCAGTACCTTGAGGCAGTAGGATGGAGCAGGTCAATGTAACTCACTACTGATGTAAGGTGCTGGCTGATGATGAACAATCAGCACCTCATTGTGGGTCGTGATCAGGTAGGACCTGCAGGGCCTTTGTGTCTCTTGTTTTCCCCTCCCTGCACCTTTGACTGTGGTTCTTATCTAAGCTCACACGGACACGACTGAATTTCCTGCTTGCCACCCTCATCCTGCACTGGCACTACTACTCTGCCAGTCCCTCACTGGGCCGCTTCAAAGCACTAAGCTGTCAGAAAACTATTCCTTTCTCTTCTCTCTGCTAGAAACCTGGCCAGTTTTGTTGACTTTGTCACTGATTTGGTAACAACTTCACACCTTGGAATAGCTTTTTGAGGGTTCAGCCCAGTACCAGCACTGGTGTTGCAAACAACAAGGGATGGCATGCACAGTCTATTTGAAAATAGAATAAAAGCTCTTGTGGAAACCTAGCTGGAGAAGGAATATCCCCTTCCCTTTCCAGCTGAGGAGCCCTGAACTCACTAACCCTTTGACATCCCTCCCAGCCCTGTCTGCTGTTGTTCTGTGATGAAGCACTGAACCTGAGACTAGCTTTCCCCACCTCAGATCCTGTCTTACAGCACACTGAAGGAAGAAGGACACACAGGCAGCCATGCCTACAGCCTGCTGGGCAGCACCTCAGCAGTGCCAATGTTGTCCCAGATAACACCAAGGGTCTGGTGGTTCATGCCCTAGGCCAGGACTCAGGAGACACGGGTTCAAGCCCTTGCTTTGCTAAAAATCCCAAAAGCCTGAACCCACAGAGACATTTAGGAGCCAAAACCTTGCTGGGTGTTGGGCAACCAGACATCAGTGAGGCAACCAAACAGCCTTGAGGTGTCTGGGCCCCAGCCCACAGTTTTGGGGACATGTTTAGCCAGCACTCCTGCCAAAAGGAGCCAGCCACCCTGGCCCCTCTCACAAGTGCTCATGCTGCCACATGGTGACTCAGATCAAAAGACTGATTTGGATCACAGTTTAGCAATTTTCATTCAAGTCTTAATTTCAGCCAGAGCACTCCCCTGTGCAGGTTCACCATACAAACACTGGTGCTGACATGGGACAGAGCAGGCACAAACAGCTGGGTCAAGAAGAGGGCAGAATGGCTTCTTTCAATAGCAGCGCTGGCTCATGCTGACTTCAAGCATTTATGAAATTGTAGTCTGAGGGGTGTTTTGACGTTACACCCAGACTGGTTTAACTGCGAGCTGCCTCTGAAGAAGGCCATCCTGTTCTCCCCTTCCATGTCTCTGCCATCTGTCCCCTCTCCCTTGTTTCTGCTGGATCTAGCAATGGTGTGATAACAGGGCAAGCTGATCCAAGGGGAAACTATCCTTTTCTTTCCTTGTGGTGGACTGGTTGTCCTTCAGGCCAGGTGAACAACCTCACCCTGTGAGGCTGGATCCGATGCAGGGGAAGCAAACAGGAGCACATGGTTGGGAGCACAGCAGGGCCAGCCCTATTACCAGTGGCTTGAAGTGACACTGGGTTAGATGCAGTGTGAAACTACGTGCTCAGCCTCTGGACTTCCCATCTGAGGACTTCAGCCCTCCCATTCTTTGTCTGTTTGGAGCCTCATACGAATGCTTATGCCTGATGCTCTGATGAGGAACGAGCTGTTACTATTGTCTTAAAACAGCTGCAGGCAGTGGCTGTACCCTGCTTCTGAGGGAAGAAAATCTGAGGGGGGAAAGAGCAGGCATTATGTTAACAAATACTGCAAACTCTCCAGAACAAAGACTGTCCTACATGGTTTGCCCACATTGCTCAGCTCAATGGGACAATGATCCTGTACAGGGCCTCTAGATACTAACAAAAACCTGCCAGACCTGGAGCAAAGAACAGCTGGGCTATTGAGCTTGTCTCAAGAGGCCTCTGGAGGACTGAGTTCCCTAGAAATCAGTGACACAACTCCCGTTTGCGCAGGCTCAAGCCTTTACCGTTTCTTGGGCAGCTTCAGCAGCGCCATGTAGTTGAGACAGAAGTTGATTAGATCCTGCAGCAGCTCTTCTCCCAGGTGGTCCTGAATGGCCTAGGGGGCAGAAGGGGGAGCAAGGAAGAAGCTAGAGACACATGAAGCCCAGATTCCTGCTAACTTGTCAGGAAGAGAGGCTCTCCAGAAAACAGCAAAGCCTTTTTGGACCAGGCTTTTCTACCCAATGTGGACAGTATGCAGTGAGGGCAGCACAAGACAGCAGGAACAGTTCTTTTTTCCGGCCTCTTTGGCTCTTCTGCCCCACAGGAGCATCAGCCGCACAGCCTCTCCTGGGGCTAAGCAGCTGCCATACCTGAGGTGGTCCTGGCTGTCTCAGCCACAAAACATGTGAGCCCCATGACAGACAACATGTGAGCCCAACAGCCCAACAGTTATTTGTGGGGAGGGCAGGCTCCAGGCTTTGCTCGAACCCAAGAACATGAACAGGAGGAGCGGGACAGGCAAACCTGGCTGCTGGGGAGAACAGAAGAGGTTGCCCTTCTGAATGGGACCAGACACTTTTTCCCACAGCACTCATGAGATGCACAGGGATGGAGAAGGAGAGTTGTGTTTGTGAGAGCTGCTGGGCCTACCTGCTTGGAGACCAGTTGCCCGTTCTTGTATTGCACAGTACCATTCTCAGCAAAGACATAGTCAAATTTATTGATGACTGGAGGGGAGGAAACAAAGGAGGAAAAAAAAAATTAGTACTGCTTCAGCCTTTGCCTAGGAAAAGGGGCCACATGAAAAGAGAAATGCTGCCTGTATTCAGGACCCAGGGAGCCTTTCTCCATAATCCTTAGCATCACACTTCTCATCTCCCAGCACTCAGCAAATGAGCGCCATCCCTCACCGTTCCCTGCACAGTAGGGAGGGACATTATCTTCAGCTCCCAGGTGGGATGCTGAGGCATGAAGGGGGAAGGGACCTGACTGAGCTCACAGACTGAATCAGTGGCAGAACCGAGATAAGAGCTCCAAAACACCAGGCTTTCCATCGCGTGCATGTCCTTCTGCTCCCTCTCTTCCCTTCCCCACTGCCAGGATATTCCCGTGATGTAGTTACTGGTTATCTAATTCCAGCCCCTCCTGGGGGCAGTAAACAGACCACTGCCGACTCAGCAATTAATCTCATGCTCCCTTGAGCCGTGAATTACTTCATGGTGTGGCCTCTCTCAGCTAATGAGGCAGAAGAGAGACCTTAGTACCCAGCCGTGTGTTTTACACTGATATTGGAGAGGGAAAACAAGGCAGACCGAGACAGGTCGCCTGCCTTGCTCTCCCAGTCCCTCCTCTACCTCCCATCCCCGTTTGCCCTGCCCAGGTAGAACTGGCGGCTCATCCCCTGCCCGCCACTGCTCAGGGCCACCTGGTCCATAGCACCATGGGCGTGCAGGTGAACAGCTTGGGCACCGCCGCTTTCCATCTGTTCTGGCTCTGAGCTTAATCGAGAACTCATCAGAGACCCCAGTCACTGAAGGGTGCGCGGCTGAGTAGCTTGCAGAGCAACAGGGAGAGAGCAGGGGTGGAGGCAAAATTCACAACGGGCTCTTGATTGCTAATTGCAGGAGCTGCAGGAGCAAAGAAGATCCCAGCTGCTCTTGCAGCTGCTGTGGCCCTGGACTGGGCCCAGCACAAGACCTGAAGGGGTGGGTTAACAGCACCCCCACCTGCTCTCAGCAGACGTTAGCCTTTGAACAGCAGCTCCGTGGCTCCTTGGGCACCACCAGCGGCCAAAGGGCAATGGCCACGAAGACAGGCTCGGAGGCAGCTTGTTGATTTTGGATGTATGTGATCCCTCTGGATACAAAGAGGCCCCCTGTGCCGTGGTACATGGAAGTCCCAGAGGCTATAAAACGTGGATTAGCTCCTACGCTCCCTGGTATCTGCCTGCTGCCCCCCTCTTGCCCCCCGGTGGCTGCTCCCTTCCTCCAGTGCAGGTGGCATCTCACCTTCGTCACCCTCACCCAGCTGCTCGGCTATCTTGGAATAGTCGGAGCCTCCCACCACCCCAATCTTCACTCTCTTGCGCAGCTCCTGCAGGAACTTGTCCACTTCTGGTTCAATTTTCTGGAGGAGTGGGAGGAAAAGTGACAGGTTATACTGCAGCAGGGGGAGCAGGTAAGCCACGGGCCCCAGAGCAGCCCGCAGCAGAGCCACCACAGACAGCTCCAGCACTGGTGGCAGCAGGGTCTGTCCTTTCCCCCCTTCCCCAAACATCCCTCAGGCCGAGTGAAATGATAGCCCCTTGCTTTCTCCATCCGTCCGCAGCAGCCTCCGCGAACCGGACATGGGTGGAGGCAAAAGCGGCTCCCACGTGCGGGCAGGACTCCGCTGGCTTGGCTCCTGCAGCGCTGCACTTGGCCAGGGCAGCAGGCCGCCCCACGCCACGCCGTCGGGTTAGGAGAACGGGGAGCCGGACGTACAGGGGGAGGGAGACGGGGAAGACAGGCAGCAGAGGAGGAGGAGGAAAGAGAAACCCCCACGTGGGGCGTTCTACAGATGTGCCAGCGCACCTGTGATCGTTTGCGTCTTCCTACCTGAGGGCGGATACTGGTACCCGACCTTCCCACACTCCCCGGCGGGCCATGCCCTGTGCAGCCGCAAGGGCAGAGGGGAACAGGGAAACGCGACCCCCCACGGCCCCTGGGCAGCCCGGAGAGCTCAGAAACCAGAGCAAGAGCACGATGGGGCAGCTTCCCGCGAGGACGAACCACGAATTGCCCCAGGTGGGAAAGACACAGGGCAGGAAGGCAGCTACCCCTGCGCACTCCGGGGCCCACGAAGCGAGGGGGCGCCCGGGCTCCCCGCGCCCCACACCGGGCCGGCCTGCGGGGAGGGGGCCAAGCGCAAGGGCCGAGCAAAGCCAAAAAAATAAAAATAAATAAAAATGAAAAAGGACAGCGCCGCTGTTCTGTGGCTTTGCTTCTCCATCCCCTGGAGAAAAAGGCCTCTGCTGGCGGGTGACTCCCCCCGCTGCAGGTCTCCCCCGTCCCCGCCGCGTGCGACCCGCGCCGAGCCCGGCGGGCGGTGGCGGGGGGGCCCCGGCGGCCGCCCTCCCGCTCCCCGCGGTACCTGCCGCGCCGGCGTGAGGGTCCCGTCCACGTCGAAGAGGCAGAGCACCCGGCCCCCCGCCGCGGCAGCCATCGCCGCCGCCGCCGCCACCCGGCCTCCGCGGGGGCGGCCCGGGGGCGGTGCCGGGCGGCGGCGCCTCCCCACGGCGCCGGCCCGGCCCGGCCCGGCTCGGCCGACAGCGGCCTTCAGCCGCGGCCCCGCTCCGGGGCTGGCAGGCCCGAACGGCTGCCCGGGCGCAGCGCTCCCGTCACAGCCCGGCTCACCGTCCGCATGAACGGCTGCTCTGCCTGGAAATTTGGCTGTTTTTTTTTTCTTTTTTTTTTCTTCCCTTAATTCTGTCAGCTGGCTGACTAAAAGGTATCACCTCTCTCCACAAGCTTTGCTTCTCCTGAATCGCTGCAACGTTGTTGTAAAATGTGTTCAGCCCAGAGTGCTGAAAAATAGGGCTGTTGGCTTAGTTAATTTGCATATGTTTCCCGCTGTCTCTGTGGATGGCAGGATTCATCACATTTACTGTTGTATCTACAGTGCTGCTGTGTGTTTCAGGGCTGCAAATCTGGATAAAGCTACCTGGCAAGCTCATAATCCTCAGGGGATTTCGATGTCCTAAGAGAGGAGGAGGAGGAGGAGGAAGCAGCGTGCACCCACCCGTTCAGTGTTCATGCCTCAGTAGGCATCTGTAATGGGCTGCTCTTTCGTGAGCAGCTCATATTTTCACTGGAGAAGCATGGTTTTCAGCCTGCACCCTTCTGCACAAAGTCAAGCCTATTTCTTGCAGTAACTTCTGCTTTGACCTGCTTAGCAGTTACCCTGCAAGTAATGTAGGATCTAATCAGGCCATCTGGTAAGATCATATTCATAAGCTTTAGTATTCTGCAAGCCTGTTACATAATGGCAGACGGCCTGCCTAGCAGCAGTCTCATATGGAAAACCAAATCTTTCCTGAATTACCTTCTAACATCAGTAACAATTAACTTGGAATTTTCAATGTTTTTGCCCAGCAGTTTGCCTTCCTTCTCTCTCTGGAACGTGCTGCCAGTCTCTAGCTGGGCTGAAGCTGGGAGAAGAGTATTAGTCTGATAGGGTTTTCTGAGTATTATTTGCTTCCAGGAAATTGTGCAACCACTTTTTACAATTCTCTGCCAGATTCCTTTCAAAATGAAGCGTTCAGGTGGCTTCCAAGATTCCATTTTTGCTAATGATTTTGGTTTTTCTGCTCCCACACAATAGAAGCGTGACATACAGAAGCAATGTTAAAAACTTATCTCTATGCCATTGGCTTGGAGAAGGTTTACCAAAACATCCTCCATTACTTGTTGGGGAAGGCATTCATTGCCTCCAGCAGTTAATGTCATCAGGGTAACTTACTGCGTTGTTACTGTGAGCTGCTTCAGAAGCAGATTGAGCTTCTGCAACTTGGTCCCTGTGTGCGGGGATCACTGCAGCTTGGTATGCCAAGATTCACTTTATTTCCAGAGGAGCGTTCAGGGAACAGCACTCAGGGAACTGGGACAGGAGACACATGTCCTTGGGAGGGCAGCAATTGCGAGCACTGAGTGTAGCTGTGAACTCTCTGGGCTGCCTTGGATGCTCCATGAGGCAGGGGCCTCTTTTTGTATCGTGTTTACAAGAGGGGCATGGAAGTGAAGTTGGGGGAGCCTCTGAAACAGAAGGGGAAGAGAAGGTGGCATGGAAATCGCTTGGAGATGATGCCACAAGACATAGGGGGGTATAAGGACTCTGGCTTATTTATGCTACAAAGAATCCCACTGAAAAGGAAACTCTGCTACTGTCCTATTGCAGGAGGTAACTGCACCGTGGCAGGTAACATCCAGCTGAGCTCCAAGCCCAGTCCCCATGCATTCACCATACTGCACAAAAGACTCAAGTTTTCAGGGTCCCACAGCCAAGGAGCTGGTGCACAGAACAGGCACAGTCGCCATCACCTTTATAAAGAAATTGGGATGTGAAGGGGCTCCAGTCTCTCTCCCTGTGTCCAGGCAGCAGCACCCAATATCTTTTGAGGAGCAGAACACAATGTTAATTTCTGAAAAGTAAGTGATTTGGTGTCTGCTTCACTTCCAGGTCTCCTGGTCACTCCTCTGGATGAGCCGAGGCCACTGCTCACTTGCTCTGGCTGGCAATGCAGGCAGTTGGGATGGCAACAGAGAGACTCCTCTGCTTCAAATGTAGCCTCGAGTGGTCTTGGATAGGTATTACAAGTTGTATTTGCCCTGACATTGACATTTCTGCAGAATCACTGTCTCTGGGGCCTTCTGGTTCACATCCTGGTTATGATATCCTGCATCTGGAAAGCTGGGCTCTGTTCTTGGATGCATTGAAACTCCTGGACTGCCTCCTCTGTGCCCACCCGCTTAGTGTGAAATTTGGTGCTGAATTTTTAATTTGGTTTAAGATTATGCTCTGTTACAGGGCTCACCTATGTGTGATTACTCCCTGATTAGTCAATGTGTGCAGATTTACTCCAGAATATGAATACTTCAAGGTGTGTTTATCATAGCGTGCTGAAGAATGAGTACCTTCATGAATTCAGGTTGCTTCACTACCAGAAACCAATCCACTCTTCTCCCATGCATCAGAGCTGTGTCCTAATCCCCAGGACTCTCAAAAGACAGAGTCCTGGAGTCGGATACACAGCGAACTGAGGATTTCAGAAATACAAGCCATTTCTTCTCTGTAAGCTGCAGTAGGTGGTACAAGGATGAGACTTCTCACATCTGGGTGGAAGAGGTGTGGTGCTAGTAAAGCCTGCCAGCTCACTCCTGTTACAGCCCTGGCATTGTGGTGTCACTTTGGTTCCTGCCATAGCCCAAGCTGCCCAACCATCCATTCTTCTGGCTGCTTCTATATGCAGCTTTCTTGCCTGGGAGAGGCACTCTGACCTGTTGCTGACATTACTAATTGACATCCCATAAGTTGTGCTCAGCCTTGCAGTTATTATTGGGACAACCTTCTTCCCACTTGGACTCCTAGACATCAGAGAATACTTTGCAGTCTCCTGCTGTCAAATGCATGTTTTCAAAAAGAAAAAAAAAAAGTTTCCCAATTCTGTGCACAACCCTAGCCTCCTTGTGCTTAGAGAAGCTGAGCACTCATCCTTTTCCACACAGAGCTCCCCCTGCACTCCTTGCTTTCGGGAGGAACTAGCATGTCACTGATCTCTGGTATTTCCAACCTGGTTAGAAATCTGGCCTGTTGGCTGCCAGCTTGTCTCAGCATCTCGCTTTTCTGAAGCCTGTCTGCAAACCATGTGCCCCTTCCCTGACACTGTGTTATAAAAATAGGAATCTGGTTCCAAACAGATCTAGAACAAATGAAGGGAATATGGCTTAGCAGATGTGGAGACTAGAACAAAAATACATTTCTGTGTGTATGCATTTTATGCTCCTATTCAAGTACAGCACAAGGAACAGAGCAGGCCCACCACCATATCTCATTTCAAGTAAAATAAAGAGGATGCAGTCTCCAAGGGAATCTTGGTGCCAGTCTTTCCTTGGCATCTGAGGCCAACAAGGGGGTCTGTTTTGAAGGACATACTTATGGGCATTCTTCCCCTTAGGTACCAAACTGAAAATCAACTCTTTCCACATGGGTGGAACAACAGCCTTTGGAAAGGAACATCTGTAGGATCTACTCCTCACTCGCTATCAATCGGTCCAACTGTGGAGCAGAAGCAGCACTACCAGGGCAGAGGTCCATCCCGGTGAGACATAACAGCAGTGCCACCTCGTGGTACTTCGCTGAAGTATGAAGTCCATTAAAATACAGATCAGCTTTTGCATTTTTGCACTCCTACAGATAGCGTGTCAAATTTACACCATCAGTAGAGCTTTCCAAAATTTGAATTATTTGTTATGCTTTCTCCAGCTTATTTCTGCCACATGGCTTTAAAAACTCTTTTCTAGTCTACAGGGAGCCAAAACATCTCTCTAAACACCCTTAATGCACTAGTATCTTCATGATTTCCCAAAAGTATGAGACTGCCTTTTAGCTATGTGTATGGCTGCGTACAGTTGTGCTTACAGCTTAATAAATCAGCTGGGTTAGCTCTGAGGACAGAACCACTATGGCTTAGTTATTTAATACTTCACAGACACATTTAAAGCATCCTTGCAGATCCTTTGATATATTCCCTTGATTGCTCCTTGGATACACAGCAGCTGTTGTTGTGGATAAAAATTCTGTAACTAGCAGCAAGGGCAAATACTTTGTTCCAAGTTTAGAAGGTAAGTGTCTGAGTGCTGACTTCTGTCTAGGGCTGCTATTATAGTCAACATTTTCCTTTTGTACATGTTCCCAGATATTTTATGTAGGGCTAATACTGGTACTCGATAGTAGATCAGCATCACATCTAAATAGCACAGCCCAAAATAACTGCAATCATGCATCTTTTGTTAGAAGCCCTCTTCTATTACAACACTGATACAGACCGTTGCAGAAATGGTGAACTGTGTGGTTTATCATTTTGATGTCCTCAGTAAGCATTCAAAAGGCTGAACCAAGCAAAATTTTTTCCCCAGAGCCAGGCATTCTCCTTTCTTCAATATCCTACCACTGAATGCACGATGGGAGGTGCTAAGTAATCCATGCCAATATTGCCTCTGCAGCTACAGACAAACATCAAGCATGAAAGCTACTTAAATCCCCCCCCCCCCAAAAAAAAAGTAATAGCATTGAGACAATCAGGATAAAAGTTAGAGCCTATGTTGTGTTTAAACCCTGTTGGGTCTCTTCTTCAATAGCAGATATTAGATGTTTCATTCTTGCTCACTCAGATGAGCAAGGACTGTTCAAAACATTGGTCTTGATAACATACCTTGTTGTTTAGAAAAATAGTTTCCCCAAGCTTAAGTTGGAGTATCAACTATGACCAGTTCTAGCAAAGGGCAGTAACCAGTGCTACTTGCAATAGCAGTATATGGCACAACTTGCTAGGACAGCTGCAGTTTCCAACTGGGAACAGAGTGAAGCAGAAGACTTCTGGTCAGCTGCCTTTGCTGGGCAGCTGTGCAGACACGCACATACAAACAGGAAAGACTGCTGTATTTGTTTATTGTAATAAAAAAAAACCAGACCCCCCCCCCCCAACATCACTTTCTGCCTAAAGACGTTATTAACATTTTTAAAATGGCATGGGGAACCCCAACAACACAAGACAGAAGAGTAAGTTGGGGCAAATGGGTTCTGCTCTCTTTCAGTTCAGCTTCCCTGCCCCTTTGTCAATCAACTGGCTGAAGTTCTTTGCTTATATACACTTACATACATTTCTCATTCTAGCTTACAATCCTATAAATAAGTATGGCTGGGTGGAATGTTGGGTGCACAGTTTTGCAATTTACACATAACCATCTTTGGAGAAAATGGGTTTCTAAAAGGCCTACACAGTATAGGGATCTCACTATTCAGTAAGTTCAAGCAAACAGGATTCCCTCCTGAAAGTCCTTTGCCACAGAACCCAGTGTAGGTCCAGAACCTAGGGGGCCCTTTGCAAGCTCCTTTCCGAGCTCCATTGCTATTGCAAACAGAATATGGCTGAGAGAAATTTTACCTGGTGATACTGAAGTAGCAGCATTATCTCTGCAAAGGGGCTACTCGGGAGGGGAAAAGGCAGACTGCAAAATGCATACAGTGAACCTCTTCCTTTTCTTTCCTCTCTCCTGACAGGATGTAACAGGTCCTGAAGTAGGCAGCCAAGCAGAACCCAGGCTCAGGACCACCAAGTGGTGGATACACAGGACACATCCACACTGTGCAATGGAGTGTGGGGCAGACACCATGGTGCCAGAGCTTCACCTGAATGGGAAGCAGAGCAGCCATATCAGCTGAGTGCTGTGCCTGAAGTAAGTAGCTTGCTAAAAGACAAGCAACCACAGCTGTGCTGCTTTTGGGTGCTAAACTAGCATATCCATGTTGGGCTGCACCCTATCAAACTGGGTATACCTGTTTGGCTGGGGATGGTCCAAGATCTCTAATGCTACTGCATTTTGTTGGATATTCACATCTGTCTTAAGATGAGAGACCAGTTACTCTTTACACAATAGGTATGGGAAAAGACTGGAGAGGATATATAGAGAGAACAAGAACATTAAGCTATGGCTTAGTGGAAAGCAAACACTTACCGATTCCTCCTCCAACAGCACCAAAAGGTGTTCACAAATGCTTTATTATAGAGGTTTTTTTTTTCTTCAAACACTGACTTTTAGTGGGGAAAAGGGGAGAAAGATTGAAAGCTTTTGTATAAACCAGAACTAACTGTTAAAGTTGTTTCAGAGTCCAGTACATCAAATGAAACACTTAAAGAGAAGTTGATGGCACAAGCAGAGAATGACAGAAGAAGAAAAACATTCTGGGCTGCAAAGACCACTGCTGTTCACTGAGAGCAGGTACATACACACCTGTGAAATGCACTGACAGTGCCTTATTTTCACATACATAGTGATTTCACAAGGTGCAGGGCAAAAGAATATTTGATGCAGCAAGAATAAACTGTAGTTTTCCTCCATTCCATTCCCACAAAAATATGAACCATTATAGTCTTCACTGAATAATAGCATGAGAAAGTTATTAACACATTATTTTGGGAGAAAGAGCCCCACAGAGAAAAGACATCTACTTTAGGTACACAGGAGGTTTCCAGTGCAGGAAGTTTAAGATGCAGGACTGAACTTGCTGCAATTCTTTTCACAATAAAGCACTGGACAAAGGGCTATACACTTGCATAGACGCTTTATCAGCAGCATCCAGGATGTGCAATCCCCCTTTATGGAGAATCAGCAGCACTTTTGGGTTTGGGGAATGTTCCAGTTGTCTGATGACTCTTTCTTGTGTTCCTTCCTAAATGTAAATGCTACAGAGTTGTCCAGGAAAAGTGAATACACATGCATGAAAAGAAGTGAATGTGCCTATTCTTTCTGTTCCCTAATCTTTTCCCACTGCAAATAATAGTGAAGCTGTAAGAACCTTAAATCAGGAGATGCAGTACTGATGCAATCTAATGTCAATCTGAGGATAAAACTGCCTCTGTATGTATCCTGATAAATGCAATTGTTCCATAGAAAAGATTAATTTTAGTCTTGCTCATTCTCTTTAAATTTGGGGAGACCTATTACCTATTTCTCTTACACTTAATCAGAGTCCTGTCTGTGACATGACAGCTTTGGAAAGGACAGTGATATCTGAGAAAGTTGGAACTCCTACTGTGGCAGTAACTGGATATTGAAGGCAGAATTGGTCTACCTTGTATTATTATGTAGCTGCTATGCTATTCCTGCCTTCCTGTACTGTAACTATGGCATAGTGAGCAAAAGCAGCTCTTGTGTGAAAGTAGATAGTTAACAAGGCTCTACACATTTGCTAGTAAGCTTGCTTGAGAGAAAAGGAAACGTTTCACTTCATTTTGCTCTCACTTGAAATGCGTTTCCACCACTTCTGCTCATGAGATTCTGTTCTTTCAGCTTGTTTCCTCTCATAATTCTTGGATCTAGCAGGAGGAAGTTCTTGGTAATTTTCAGTGGCAGCCTCCCCCCCCCCCCAATCCCATTGAAAGTTGCAATTTTGAGAGGGACACTTAGTTCAACTAGGCCACCTTTCCCACGTAGTTGTGCCATTTCAAATATTCTAATCAGATGAGTTCAGCTTTTCCCCTGAGCAAGTAACACAATGTCAATGAAATACACAGAAGGCTAACACTGGGAGACCTTCACTTTCTAGGCTACAAACACTTCCTTTGTCATTCTGCTACAGACATGATCAAATGTCCCCATAATACAGGCAGCGACAAGAGAAAGATGTGAGCCTGGCAAGGGATAGAACATCCCCTTATTTACCCCAAATTGCATAACGGGCCCTTGAATGTTCATGGAATGAATCCCCACTTTACTGGCATGGGAGTTGGTTCAAAAGCGACAGCCTACTCAGGCAAGACAGCCTTTATAAGTTAGTATAATACTATTAGAAATTATGGCAATCTTTTTGGTAGCATTGTCTTACATGCACCCTGATAAATCCTCTCCCTAGGAAATTTGAAAACTTATCTTGTCATTTCCATAGAGTTAATTCTGATGGGAAATTATAAAATAGAAATCTGGTAATTCATGATTAAAAAGGAAGAGGCCTGGTGAGGCTGGGCACACCGGGTCACTCCTGTTAGCTCTGTCCATTATGTCTGCTGAAGGTATTTCCACCAGGTGGCTGGATCTGGATGGAGTCCAGGAGGGGCCTTAAAGCTTGTCCGAAAGGTCTGAGAAGGCAAAGAAATAAACATCTCAAATAGTTCCCTGATGAACATTTTCCCCCATTTACTACTGAAATGTACTCACTTCCTAGAGTAGAATCAAACCAACTTTGTAGAGGCAAATTTGAAGAACAAAATTTCACTACAAATTAGAGCAGACTAATTTAACTTGTAAAAAAGAATATACTGTTCAATAACTAAGAATCTTAAACATGGTTTCATATAAGCTAATGTGGAGCCCTAACATGTCTGCACTGCTAACATGATAATACCACGTCTGAAACCAGCTTTTGGTAACTCATTCTACTCAAGTGTGTGAACAAAATCCCAGTTATGCAACTGAAGTTCTTCATTAAATACCACATCAAAATTAAAGACTCTACTAGAAGAACAGCCTCTAGCCCCCTTACTGAACAGTGGTTCAGTACCTGCAGAATAATTTCTGCTGCAGTCTGTGGCACCTGGTTTATCTTTCAATATGACTCATTCAATTACAGATTTAATCTGACTTTGAGACATTTGAGGAGACCACAGTTCAGGGTAGAAGACGTGTCTCCCAAATAATGTTGTATACCATTGTTATGAGAAATAAGACCTAAATGATGGAGCTTAAATCATTGCATTGGGTTCCTCACTCACTCAGAGTACACATAAAGAAATGCTGAGCTGACCTACCAGGCAGGAAACAAACTCTTCATTTTCTGTCTTCCATACCCTCTTTGCCTACCCAGTCCTAGCTTAAAGAATTGCAGTGTTAACTTTAAAATTACATCTTGCCTGCCTCCTCAGAAGGGAAGAGGGGAGGAAAAAAAAAAAAAAAAAAAAAAAAAAAAGACATCTCCGCTGCAATTATGGTGCCTGGAGTAAGAGAAGTGACTCTTGAGAGGTACTAGTTTCCTAAGACAGCAAATTTGCACCATTTTCTGAAATTTTCTATACTTTTCTGGTCATGTAAGAGAGATGATAAAATAATTAGTTTAAATTAATTCAAAAGACAGAAGAACAACCTTCTTCCATCTTCTGAGCAATTCCAGTGCCAATTAGCATCTGTGGTACAGAGTGTTGTAAGTGTTAAAAGTAAAGCAAATGGCATCCTCTCCCTCATCTCATGAAGCACAGTAGAGAACCAGCAGAAACTGGCACTATTGCATCAGTGAAATATTTAAGTGTTAGCATGAAGCAACATACTACAGAGAGAAGTGGAACTCATACTCACGTGGCAAGCACTTCAGCTGGAAGGTCAGTGATGTAGGAAGGGATCTTTCTTCCTGTCAGGAACTGTGCCACTTCATTACTGAAGGTGTTGCAGTTATGTTCAAAGAGGTTATAAGACTCTCCTCTGTGCCACAGGAAAGGAATTGAAACACGAAAAGACAGGTTCAGCAATAAATCTAACAAGGAGAGAAACTCAGACCACTAATGCAAAACATCTCCTTACATTAGCACTTTTCATCCCAAAGGTCTCTAAGGCAAATATGCAAAATACAGAAGTCAGTTCACCTTCAAATTCAATTGAATCAGGGTGGAAAATGACATCACCGCATCATTGACACCATAGAATGTTTTTTCGGAGGATAAGTGAGGTCAGGTTTCTTCAGTTAAAACCACAGAAGGAATAAGGAGAAATCACAGGAATTACTGACAGTGAAATGTAGCCAAAACAATAAATGCTACAGTTTCCTATTCTTGCAAAAAGCATACTAGACTCTCCAACAGTAAAGACCTTGATTTTACTCATCTGAAGGTTGGCAGCTCCCCTACAACATTTTTGCCTCTGACTCAGATGGTAAAGCACGATTTACTGAAATATTTCATACACTGCCTTCATTTTCCCTGGTGATCCTCTCAAAGAGATATCAGGCATTATCCCATTTTGCAAAAAGCATGCAATGTGAAAGGCTTCCTGGCAGAATGCTTTCCCAGCATAGCTAAGGGCTAGCACATCAGAGGGTCACTAGCTGGCAGCTCATTGTGTACCACCACATCAGTTCCAGCCTTAGATTTAAAGAGTACCAAGTATTGTATCAGGCAGCCCTTTGTGAATAGGATTGGTCTCCAAACACCTTCCTCCCGTCTACACCTCTGCCCCTAGACACTCTTCTTGGTACACAGATTTTACAATAAAAGCTGCTACTAACCGGAACATAGATTCTCCCAACGAGGAAAGATATTCCAGGAAAATTTCCTCTGTGACTTCAGTGTTCCCCAGGTCAACAACTGAGTCTGGGGGGCCAAGCAGTGTCCCCCCCTGCAAGAATTAACAGCCAGAAGAAAATGTTAAATGGACAGAATAAATTCTTTTGAAGGACTCCATGGAATAGAGCTGTCATGGCTTGCCCATGCACAAAAGGAGGAACTTTTAGTATGCTTGTGAAGTGAAGAGCCCTACTGGCCTCCCTCATTCTGCACTCGGAGAATGAGAGGTAACGTGCAACTTACACTTCAGCTTGTACACTTGGTTCTTTAAGCTGAAAGCTCTAAACTATGGCAAAACTTCATTTTAGAAGAGCAGCCCATCAGTTTGCCTCTCCAAGAACAGAAAGGTCTGTCAAAGCATTATGGATTTTTTATTTTTAAAAGGATGTCTTGAGTTGCCAAGTCTGCAGGCAAAAACTGTCCATATAGAATTAGACAAGATGTCAATCAGGCAATGCAGCTGCTGACAGTGTCTCTCTCCCCAGGATACCATCACTGAAGTAACCCCCAATCTCCATTTAGTTGGGCTTAAATCCATTGTTCATGTTCCCTTTTCCTCAGATGCCCAGGGCCACCATGCCAAGCAGCCTTAGCTGGCTGAATTCAGAAGTCTCTTCACTTGCTGCTTTTCTAAAGGACAGCAACAAAATTCTGATCAGTTAATCCTATCACAAAATTATTTTATCAGAAAAATAAGTTTAACTTACAGGCGCACAGCTGGAGATTCCCCCGCTGCCATAGAAGAACTCATCCTTATGGACTATAATGGAGGTGTGCCTGCCACAAAGGACAGAAAGTAGGTGAAACAAAGCAAATATTTAATCTAACATAAAAGTCACTGGTAAATTCATGTGCTCAAGGACATCACAGAAGTGAGTAACTTTGAAAGAAAAGGTCAAGGTGTTTCTGTGACTAGGAACAGTATCTGCCGGACACTAACAAAAATGGAAGCAATGATTATCAAGCCTCATGTAACACTGCAGATGGTTGAGAGAAAAGAGGCTTAGCTAGGTGTCCAAGCATGAAGGAACATGGCAAGAAAAGGACTTCCACTCCTACATTTGATCTCCAGTGGCCCCTTTCAGCTAAAGGGACAAGGATATAGTCACAGAGATAGTGCCAGCCCCATTACTGTGTTGATGGAGGGAGTATGTGTCTGACTGATAGACACGACCTGGGAAAAGGTTGGAAAATCACTGGAGATGGATGATTACAGAGGCAAGATGAATGGGAGATGGATGGACAATTTTTGCTTTGTTTTGTTTGTTTTACTCCTGGATGCGAATTATAGCAAACTGGAGAATGTTTTGAATGTAGTCATAGCTCCTAAGTATCATGTGGCCTGATTCTGTAATACCCTCCCCTCCCACCTCCTCTTGTATTGTCATGTTTAGTCATGCCTGAAATTAGAAGACAAAGTGTTTGTGACAAAGACAAGCATCCTAGCCTTGAAAAAGGGTACAAGAGCATTAAAACGCAACAATCATTAGCAACACTGTTTTCATGGGGTCCACTGAGCTCTGACTCCAGAAGTTTAACAGGCACCTGACTGTACACCATCTTACTGTCAATCCAGATTCAGGAACAGAAAGTACCTTGGTCTATCTTCAGCACCAGCTTTCTTAAGATCTGAAGCATATATAATCTCATATTGAAAATACTTCCTACGCCACACAGTGTTTAACATACATTATGTAATTTAAATCTAGTCACTTACCAGATGCCATCCAGCTGTTTCCCTGTAAGCACAGAAAAGAGTTATTAGCAATGTATTTTCCAGATTTCAGCCTACTTTCTGTCAATCACCAAGGAATCTTGCCCATTATTTCACCATGATAGTAACCTGAGAGATACAACTTTCATCCCAGAGTTGCTTCAAAAGAAGCAGCATGTCTTTCTTTCAAGTAAACTACTCTGCCCACACTGGTGCCTTACTTTCCTCCTCCTGCATGCAGAGCTGGCAGTGCCATCCTATCCTGCCAATGTTCACCTTCCTTGGACTTTTATCTACAGACCAAGATGTGGGGGGACATTTTCCTAAAATTAAGAGTACTCAGGACCAGAAGAGTTGAGTTTCACACTCATTTCAGAATTGCAGGCAGTTAGCCAGCCAGCACAGAGTACTCAGTTTTCCTTTTCAATAACTGATGAGAAATCAGACTTGAAACAAGGATCTGTGGGTGAAAGTCTCTGTAATCCATGCTGTGGCTTTCTCCCCCTCTTAAAAATTCACAGTTTAGGAGAGAAAACAAAATCAAATCAAGTACAGGACTGAAATTTACACAAGCTATAAAACTGAATTAAAAGTTTTGTACAACACAGGCATCAGCAGCAAAGATTTGTTTTGGGCACTACTAAATTGATAATATCATTGTGTCTTAGATAAAAAGTCCCTTCTGAAATGCTTTTCCAGGCCGCTGGGTACATCTTTTTCAAGTGGGAAGCCTAAAGCTCTCCTCCTCCTTCATGGTGAGATCTCAAGATCAAACCAGTCTTTAAAAGGTCACTAGCTGGTACTGCTTCAGGCTTGATTACTTTATCATAACCTAAGGGTTTGGTCCCTGGAATAGCATCCCTTTGTAAACTTTTAGGCAAAGGCAGCATGCTACGACACAGACATGGTTTAATTTTGGTTTGCCAAACAAGGGGCGCAACACTCAGAAAAGTGGGTTTAGAACAAAATAACTGTGTATACTCATATTTGGCATTTCCCTGAACTCCTGGGTAGACTGAGCACCCCTATGCTCTAGCAGGCCCTTGTTCTTTTTAGTCATTCTTCATGTGTCAGCCCCCTCCCCCAGCAAACTACTTCCCACACCATTGTCCTTTACAACCAAGCAGCACCTTTTCCTAGAAATTTTGTTGTTGTTGAACCTTTAGATGCCAGAATGGGATCTGAATCTGCTAAAGCCAATTGCAGGTTTCTTAGAGCTAGGTCAAGAACAACACAGACAGATAATAAAAAAAAAAAACAGCCCCCAAACTGAATACAAGATGCACTGTGCTAGTAAAAATTTGTTTTGAAAGTCCTGATGAGTTAACTTTGGGCCAAAATGCTTTATTCTTGTTTGGACACCACCCACTTTCATCAGATTAGTATAAGGCCTCCCAAAGCCAGCCACTGATCTTGTCAGTCAATTTTTGCTTCCCGAATTCTGTGCCATTATGTATTAGATATCATCCTCCTCTTTTAAATGCAGCCTCAGAACTCTGAAGAGGCATTTTCTTTGAATGCTTGTGACATCAGGCTTTCCTGGGTCATCATAAGGGCCTCTGCCTTGCCTTTTCTCCCTCTCTTTACCTAAACTTCTGTTTAAGACTGCGCAACAGCAAGTCAAGGACAGGCCTTGAGCTAGACCTGCTGCTAGCCACACGCACATTGCTTCCTTGCATCTTCCCTTGTTTGCCAGATGTCAAACCAGCCACAGACATCAGTGCTGGAGGTGACTGATCCGGACACAGACCCCTGCACAACAGTCTAACTGATCCCATCTACCATGCTACTGCTCAGCAGATACTTTACACTGTGCACCACAGGGAACCAAAACATTGCAAAGACAAGGCTCTGGAAGAGGTTACTAACAGCCAGCGTGGTTCAGTGAGGGTGGTATGGTCACAGCACCCTGACTGGGAACAGACATGAAGTTGAGTGTAGCTGGGATTTGGCAGTAGAGCAGTTAGGCTTCTGCTGCATTTGATGAGTTTGCTGCAGTTTCTCCTTCAAGGAGGGAAAATGTGAAGTGTTTAGTTATACCATCACTGTAGAAGAGACTCTCAGTATACAAGCAGGCAGAAACTCTTCAGCTCCTAGCTAAGCACCCCTGAACAAGGGACAGACCAATCTTTGTTACGCTGTAATATAGCAAGGCAAGGAATTCACCACACTCTGCCTCTCATCCACCTGGCTATGATGCTGTGAGGTTTGGGGGTTTTTTTTGACCTAGAGGTGGTCTGTCATTACTAACTGTCCCATTTCTTCTCCTCACCTCAGGTTTGGCTGCATTCCCTCTCCACGCTGTCAGCCTTGCCCGTCCCTAGCAACTATACGACCAGCCACTCCACTTATGATACTGAAAGTGCATTGTGACTGCTTTTAAAGGTCTGAAAACAGATGCACAGAGTAACAATGAATTATTCTGCTCATAAAAAACGTTTGCTAAAACGAAGCTCTGGGCACTTCCTAGAACAGCTGGCTTCTCTGTTGAGACATCATGGATCACTTTTCTCACACTGGTGTCCAACTTCCCCTAGGACACCTGGTGCTTGTAGCAGTGATGGGACGTGTTATCCCAGTTCCACTTGGCTTGTGGAAAGAGAGGTTCTGTCACTGTTCCTACTTAGATCAGTGCCACCGCATCAATGGTGTAGAATGAGGCAGGGACATTGCCTCTCCCTTTCTGTAAGCAGTGGGTCTTGGGATACTTATCCCCTCCTACTCCTCTGTCAGAATAGCTTTCATCTGGGTGTGTCAGGCAGCAGCATTTCTTCATGAGTCCTTTTTCATAGGTAATAAATAAGAGGAAAAAAAAAACAACCCAAACTTTCTCCTGTCATCAGAACTGGATAAAACAGGGAGCAAAACTGATAAGGATAATCCTTAAAGAGCTCTGAGAAAGGGATGCTTGTGTGTCCAAGTAAGGCATGAACAATGATTTTTTTTTTTTTTTTCTTAAAACACAGAGATAGTTATCTGCTTCAGATAAGGGTGATATAAGAGCGCAGGCAGGGAAAAGGCTGTTGTGACAATAGAGACATCAGTCAAAGTGAGCATGCGGAGTTTTGAAGTAGGTGGACTGATCTGTCACTACCATGGATTGCAGCCAGTGCATTCACTGTCAACCTGTTGCACAAATACATAGGCACGGAGTAGGATGAAGGCCAGAAGATAGTAGCAGTGATGAAAGAAGTGGAGCAGCGTGTTGCAACATCTCAGGAGCATTTGCTGCCTCTTTAATGTGTCCCACACTGTTGTGCTCCTAGACCCTTTGGTCCTTGTTCCACACCTTCCCCACGAGAGCTTTCACCTTGTACTCTAGAGCTGCTAGAAACCAGCTCCTGATGGGGTATGGCAGTTCGTAAATGACACTACGGACTCATCAGCAACAGTCTACGTAGGGTATCATGCAATGAACTAACTTTAGCAGCTAGCCTATGATAGGTCCTACCACCTTGGCTCTGCATCTCTATGAATAAATTATTACATATTTGTTCACAATAAATTCCTGTTTTCCACTAGAACTTTATCCTTCAGGGCACAACTAGAATCATATCTGCACTTTTGCATGCTAAATGGAAAAAGGACATCTTAGTGTTTACTTTCACACACACGTGCATGTACATTTCCAGCAAAGAATGATGAAGGGTTTTCCATAAAGTTGCCAGTTTCTGCTTCTAAAACTGCAACACCCACTTGTCGCCTTTTGCACTTACAAAGATCATTGTAGCAAAGAGGGCCAACAAATATTGCGCTGTTCTAGCAAGACTATAGCCAGCAAATCAAGGGAGGTGATTCTTCCCCTCTATCGGCACTTGTGAGACCACATCTGGAGTGCTGTGTCCAATTTTGGGTCCCCCCCACCAGTACAAGACACTGACATACTGGGCTGGAACACATGAAATATTGAGGAAAGGCTGAGAGAAGCGGGTTTGTTCAGTCTTAAGAAGAGAAGGCCAAGAGAACTTCTTGCTGTCTACAACTACCTACTTGGTAATAGAGAAGAGGGAGCATCTCCCTGTTAAGAGGTGCACAGTGGAACATGGGAAGTTCCCAACTCAGTAAAAGAAAAACAATTTTTTCTTTTCTTTTTTAAGAAAAAAGGTGGTCAAACTGTGGGACAGAAAGGATGTGTGATTTCCATCCTTGGAGATATTCAGAACTCAACTGGATAAGGCTCTGAGGAACCTGCTCTGACTGGACCTGCCTTGAATAGGAGGTTGGACTAGAGACCTCCAGAGGTTCCCTCCCACTGATGCAAGTCTCTGATTGTATGAAACAAAAAACAAACAGAATTCAGGAAAGGAACTTTGCATCAGATTGTAGTCTGACCCTGGAGGGTTCCTCTCTGGCTGTTACACACCAAACCCATACTCAACATCAGGCAGCAGCTGCCAGGGCAATAGGTCATTTTGTGCCAAGTACTGGTTTGGGGATATTAATGGAGCTGCTGACCAGCTATTTATGCTTAGCTCCTGAATGACATCAACAAGCTGGCACTGTGGAAAACACATGCCAGAGCAGCAGCACTGATAACAATAAGGCATCCATGGTAGCTCTCCAGCCTGTTGCAGACAGAATAAAATCCTTTCCTGGCAGTGGTGGGTTGTGCTCAACCAGATGTGCTGCTCAAATGCCATGCAAGCCCCCACAATGCTAACACACTTGGGAAATCACAAGCCTAAGAAACCTAGCACTACTAGTCACACCAGCCTCTTGAACATCATCATCTTCCTCCTGAAGTTTTGCCTTCACTGGTGATCCTCCTGCGTGACTATTACCCTTCTCCCAAACCCAGACATTGCACAGAACAGTTGACAACTCATCTAGACACAACCATTGCCACTGCTGAGCAGCTCGAGCAAAGCAATGAGGACAGCCTGCACTAATGAGTTATGTCCTACCTGCTGCTTGACATTGCCCATAATATAAAAAACACATTGCTCACAGCCTCTGAAGGCTCAAAACACATATGACACAAACTTTAGCAGATGACCAGTTTCCACAGCCAGAAGCAAGAGTACCACATTGTTGTAGCAGTGCTAAGACACAAGTTGTGTCCAGACCCACCAGTGACACTTTCCAATAAAGCTGCTTCTGGGGGCATTGCCCAACTTCGAAAGTAGAAGATTAAGCCAGGGATACTCCCTAAATAATCCTACAGTGCAATAGGGCTTACATCCCATAGTCGACTGAGTGGTCTAGGTGAGGGATGGTGAATGCCAGCTGGGATACTAGCAGACATTATCATGTTTCATGCTCTTCCACTCCTCACCACAACACTCCAAACTCCTGTAGCACACTGCTAAGTGAACAGAGCTGCTGTAAGCTTGTACTGCCACCAAAACCAACACGTTTACCCATAGGCTGTCTGTAACTACACAGAAAAGTCTGATTCTCCAATAATTTCTGTTCAATCTGCAAAAGCTGATGATTGCAGGAGCTACTCTGCACTCAATACCTAAAGCAAAGGTAATCCAAATGATATGCATGCATATAATGTATGAACAGGAATGTCCAGATGGGATGGTAGTCTTTTGGACACCTACCATTCAGTCAGGTCAAACAGGGAAACAGCAAGCTGCCTGGAAAGTTTAAATATATCAAGGGACATAGGGCTGTTGAGCAGGGAAGGGTATCACAAATTTAGATTTAGGCACTTAATCATATAACAATTAATACACATCGCCAAGCCACCAGGTGTCAGCTATGCCACAGTAATTGTCTGCGTGTAAGCTCAGTCTGCAGTAAATGTGAAATAGTTCAATTTAATTTGATCTGCTTTCATTACAAGCTAATGTGAGTTGAATTACCTTGCATTTGTCACAGTCTAAGAACATGGTCATGGAAGTTACTGTGTGGTAGTTGTGAGAGTTTAGGGTGATAGCTTGTCAAGCTTTGAAAGTTTGATCACATACCTGAAACATTATTATTATTATTTTTTAATTGCTTAAGTGCTTGTATGGATCTTTTCTGAAATTACTCAGTAGAACTCAGGAAGCGATGCCAATTCAGCAAAGAGTTGCGCTTAGCAGTATTAGCAATTACAATTGTTTGAACGATGTGATGCATCATCTGACAATTAAACGCGTTTTTTGTTTGCTGCTATTATTTTTCTTTATAACGTTCATAGCTCAAATAGGTTTCTTGCTGATGTAAACATCATGGAAGTATGGGAAAAATACAACATGCAAATCTTAGAACAATTCCAAGACCCTCGGCTTAGACACAGAAATGTGAAGAATGAAGTAGTTATATTTGCTTGTTGTGCAACTGATTCAGGACACCGTCACTGTTAGGAGACAAGGTTATTTTGAAAGAAGGTGGCAGCCTGCATAATTTTAGAATAAAATCAAACCAGATTACTTCCCTGCTTGGATTTATCTGGAAGGCCAAGCAGAAGGAAGATTTGATGCTTACCAATCTATTTTTCTGGCACAGTTAATTTGATAAACTTGGGGGCCATGCAATGCAGTGTATTCCTGCACATTTTAAACATCAAACGAAAGCAGAGTTTGTACATTAAACCAAATCATCAGACTGAGGGACAGCAGAGTTCTGAGACATAAAGAATCACATAATGAGAGGGCACTTAGTTTATCCCATTCAGAACTGATGTCATCTGTCCCTCAGCGCTAGAACAACACCTGTTCCTGAGCTGTAAAGTAAGGAATTAATATGCATGGAAGCTTAGTATTTTTAATAGCGTGTCTATACTCTGCAATGGAGATGGTGTAGAAAACCCCAGAAGAGTAGCGAACGAGCTTCCTGTGGAACTGGAAGTGATACAATTTTGCCAGCCAGCCTGGGTATTTCTAGCAGTGCATTGCTTTGCGTATTGCTGAGATTTCCTTAGGCCAAGCCATTAGAACTCCTGCCCTTTTGGGATGGAAAATTATCCTAATTAGTCAAGCAGTTTCTCCCATGTGCTACTCAAGGTGTTCAACTGAAACAAAAGACTAACCTGCTCCAGTTCCTTTCTCCCCGAGGTGGCTAGGGAGATCAAGAAATAGGCTGGATTGGGGGAGGGTGATACACTTGATTTTCAAGAAATCACTAGTAAATGCTCTGGAGCCAAGCTGATCTCATCTTGCACTGGAGCCATTCAAAACTCTTCAGAAAGCACAGAGGAAGTGGAGTAATGTGTTGGGGTTGGAAGCAAGGAACAAAGCAGAAGGTGTCTCCTCCTTTTAGTATTTATCTTTTACTCTGACTCTTATTGGGCTGTTTTTAGTCCTGCCAGTTGAAGGCATCATTTAAGAATCCCAACTAAAATATACTCACATTGAAATGACTGTTAACTCATACTGCACTGAGCCAAAACTGCTGTGGTAGTATAAAGTCCTGCCCATCCAGTGAATCACATACACAATAGGCTCAGTTACAGAAGAGGAGAATTTGGGAGGCTGCAGGACATTTTACTTTAAGCCCATGATATAATGGAATTTTAATCTTTGTTAAAGACTTCTGTGCCTTTGGATATTTTATTTAAAATCAATATTGCAAGTTGAACTATTCTGTTATCCTCTCTACCTTCCACAGAATCAGGTGAGATGCCCTGAGAATAGAAATCTCATCACTTTCCTGTTAACATTTATTATTTTATTAGATCATGCAATTGCATAGGCTAATTAGTTAAAAATAAAATCTCACAGACTGAGAATGGGGGGAGAGAGAGGAGAGAGTACATGTAGAAAAGGACCATGTAGAGCAATAGCACACAAAAATTAAACATGCCACAACTGATATTGCAGGTCAACTGAACTACAGCATTCAGTCGCATATATCTCAGTAATAGAAATATTCACGGAAAAATTACAGGAAGCTCACAGAAGAGTAACAAGAACAAAAGTAGTCTGGGCACAAAAGAATGAACTTGCCAAGAAAAGTGAAAACGTGCACAAAGGGCATGACTAAGTCACTCCAAAGCCTGCTATGAACAATGCTGTGTGGCACTATAACTTTCAGGTTCATCATTCAGCTGCAATGGTGACAACTGATATATAAAGTTAAACTAATTTTTAGTGGGGAAGGCTGATCCTTGAACATTGTACTGACATAATACATAACACCTCTGGATCCCATTAGGATAACTGAAGACAGCATGTGGCGATACCCTCGCAGTGGTCAGCCCTGTAACGTGGAATTCATCCCCCTCTGACAGTGGGAACTGAGTTTGTTTTCTAATATGCTAGGAATTGGTTTTAGCACAATTACTTACCAAATTTGTTTCTCATCTCTAACACACCTCTATTTCAAGAAGGCAATATTAGAGAATTATCACTCAAAGCAAAAGCATTGTTTCAGTAAAACTTAGTATCTATAGAAAGAATACTGTAAGTAGTGATCTTGTACTGCCCAGAGATGACAAATGTTTAGCACTAAATCATACAGTAAGTCATTTCTTCTGCAATTTTTATGATTTTCCCCGATGATGTGCATTATATACATACCACTGACAAAAACTGGAAAAATAGCTATCGACTTTCTGAAAGTTAATGTACAGAGAAGTATCAACAGTTTTTGTTGTCCTTTGACGGGGAAAAAAAAGATATGTTTAAGAGGAAAGAACGGTACTTTCTTCATCACTTTGCTCTTGTGGAGATTTCTAAAATAATATGAAGGCGCGATAGAGCTGAGCAGAAATGCACAGAAGGCATTTAAACTTGAAGGAAGAAAGGAACAAACAATCATTTGTTTTATGGATAATCCAGTTGCTGGATCTCCATAAACCCAAGTATTCTAAAGTCTGCCTTGTCACTATGACCAAGCAGGCCTAGTTGGCCCTACTCCACAGACATGTCTGAACTCAGCTAGTTATTGGGCAGTGCTAGCAAGAAACACTCCCCACACTATTGTGAAATGTGTTCAGATTTTTAAGTTTCTATTACTCCTAGAAATTTAATGCCAAATTCTGCCTCAAGCACAAAGTTTTTAAGCTGTTGTTTGGATAGCATAAGAGGCACCACAGATAAAAGTATGCACTGTGTGATTTTATGCAGAAATTCAGAAAGGAATGAGAGACCAAGACTTATTTTGTGGGTAATAAAAAAAGTTAAAAAGCCTTGCCTTGATGTATGTGAAGATCTGCATGGAGATAAATACATTGACAACCTATTTCCATACAGGTCTAGGCTTAGACAAACTTTAAAATAAGACTAGTTAAAATCAGCTCAACTCAAATGCAGTTAAAGATATAGATTACGTGTGTGCATGATTTAAGATTTATAACTCTTTTCTCTATTTAGCACAAAAGAAAGCATAGCCATTAAAAACTAACAGGTGAAAGTTACTTCCCTGAGGGCTATGACAGAAGTGACTCTGACCAAAGAAAAAAGGTTTGATGTTATCCAATGGGGGAAATGCACACCTCGCAAAGCCGTTGCTGCTGTCTGCCTAATAGAGTATATCACATGGGATCCCTACAAACTTTTCTTCTCAATTTTGCACACCTATTATTGACATGTATGAAACTTCATGCTAAGAAGAATCTGGATTTTTTTGTTTTTTATGCTTGCAGAAAAGCACAGAATCTCCTTTCAGGAGAAATGAATGAAGCAAACACCAGCAAATTGTATGACAATATTATACGGAGCCACCTGTTCAGAGAGTGAACCTGTTGAGAAGGCTTATCTCACACAGACTGCTGGTCTGATGTGGGCCAGAGTCTGTAAGAGAAAGGTATAAACCATTCTCTTCTTGCACCTCTATTTTACACTTCCAAAACTTTGAGCGAAACCTAACTTTCCTCAAAGTCACCAGTCCAAAGCTCAGCTGGAAATGCACATATTCTTGATGAGACGTACAATGAACTCTTGCACACCAGCTAGAAGGAGTAGGTGGTTAGCTGCGCATCGCAAACTGTGCAACACATGGCTCAATCCCGTCTCACACCAACACAAAGCCATTCAAACTCAATAACCTTGTAAAAGGAGAAGGCTTTCTTCCCGCTGTGCCTTTCTCTCTCGGAGCATAATAGAAGTGTGGCTGTCAGGAACTGAGCTTTCCTTCACTTCAGGGGATAGCCAACGCTTTCAGTTAGGCTTTAGGAAACAACGTCAACCAAAAGACAAAGGGGAGATGGGGAGAAGGAAGCTGACCCGTGTTCCCCTGGAGCCACCCCACCGCCAAAGCCCGCTCTCCCACTGCGCCGCCTTCCCGGTTAAGTCCAGTGCCCGGCTGCTGCCACCAAGCCCCGGGCCGAACCCCGCGCCCTTGGCTCCAAGACGGGCCAAAGTTACGCCTCGGACACCAACCGCCGCCAGGACCGGGTGGGGCACAACCCCCCCTCCCCACCCCGACGGAGCCCCGCGGGGGCCCGGCGGGCTCCGGCCGCCCTCGCCCTTACCCAGCATGAGGGGGCTGAGGCGCCGCGCCATGCCCTTGGACAGGTCGTACACGTAGAGCTTCACGGGGTGCAGGGCCAGCGGCTCCTCCATGGGGGCCGCGTACGGCGGGACGCCCGCGGCCGGGCCGAGGGGCGGGCGCGCACCGGGAAGGAGGACGGGGGGAGTAGGGAAGGGGAGGGAGGGAGAGAGGCGCGGCCTCAGCCCCAGCCCCAGCCCCGGCCCCGGTCCGGTCCGGTCCGGTCCCGACCCCGCTGCTCCCGGCTCCGCGGCGACACCAACTGTGAGGTGACAGAGGGAACGGAAGGAGCGACGCTACCCCTACGCATGCGCGGCAACCGCCGGCGGGCTGGGCTGCCCCGTCACTGCGCCGTTATACAGCGCGGCCGCTCGGGCGAGGGGGCGGGACGGGGCGGAGCTTCGCCGCGGAGGCGGAGCTAGCGGCCGGTGGGCGGAGACGAGGGAAGTCCTTGTATCATTGGCTGACGCTTGGAGCCTCTTCCGGCTTGAGGGCCGCGCAAGATGGGCGGATCTCCCGCCTTCTTCCTCCCCCGCAACCAATCCACGCCGAGGAGAGGCGCGGCTTCCCGCGGGAGGGGCAGGCCGTTGCGCCCTTCCCCTCTCGCCATTGGCTGGAGTTCCTGCGGGAGGCGGATGCCTTGATGAGTGACAGGTGGCTGTGAGTTGCGCGTGTCTGCGGCTGTTGGGGGAACGTTGAGCGCCGGTCAGGGCGCGCGGCGGCGGCTCGCGTGGGCGCTGCGGGTACGGGCAGCCCCTCTCCTTCGGCCAACGGCTCCGCTGGCGCTGCCCTCCCCCCGTCGCCGGGGACTGACGCGCGTCTCCGTTGCCTCCAGCCGCGCTCGGAGCCATGTCGGACTGGGTGTCCTACTACCGGAGCGAGGGGGCGGAGGAGGAGGACGACGAGCAGGAGGAGGGGGCTGAGGCGGTCGGTAAGGCTCCCCCCGCCCCGAGGGCCCGCTCCCCCGTCGCCCTCGGGGGTTTCGCTGCTCTTGGTGCTCGCCGGGCTCGGCGCTGCCCGCCTTCTGCAGGCAAAAGAAGGGAGGAGGTACCTGTTAAAACTGTTTTTCCTCCTTTCCATAGTGGAGCACAAATTCGCAGGTCGGGACAGCTTGATTTTCTTAGTTGATGCTTCCAAGGCCATGTTTGAGTCGTACGAGAATGAGGAAGTATTCACTCCCTTTGACATGACCATGCAGGTAAGCTTAGTCAGAGAGTTGAAGATCTGTGACCTACACTTTTCAGGGCCTCAAGGTGTTTTACAAACCCACTACAGATTGCTGTATCTGCACCGCTACAGATACAGCTAGCTGGTTGTCTTATCTTTTTGCCACACCTGTTGGTGTAAAATTACTGTGAAACCTAAGTGACAGATTTCTGAATGACTGTGGGTTTAGAAAGATCCATTGGATGCTGGGCTGTGTCCAGACTTTGGTGGTGGAATTTGTATAGAGTGAGTGATAAATCCACATTCAGGGTAGCAAGTCTAAGAAATATTTTTTTTTTCTTGATCTTACTCATAGAAAGGGAATGATAATGAAAAATACCTAAGATTGTGTAAGTGAGGAAAAACCCCAGTGACAAACAAGAACCCAAATTCTTTCTCCTGGTGAAATATAGCTTAAAGTAATTGTTATAGTTCTTGATATTGCTTGTATAAACTGTTAATTGCCAAAGACAAAACTTTTGCACCATTTTGCAACTAATTTTCTTTGTATTTTGACCTGTGTGCATTCTTTCCAGTGCATCCGGAATGTGTATACCAGCAAAATTATTAGTAGTGATAGGGACCTGCTAAGTGTTGTGTTCTATGGCACAGAAAAGAACAAGAATTCTGCAGACTTCAAGCGTGTTTATGTTCTTCAGGAGTTGGACAATCCAGGTAAAAGGCAGTGAAGCGATACAAAGGTTTATGTAGAAGATGGGGAAAGGAAATCTGTGTAATACCCTTGTCAGTGGATGGCCTATCTGAAAAGAGAGAACTGTCAGAAAAACAAAAATGTTCCTGTTTCTGTTTTTTTTTTTTTCCTGGTAGATTTAGAAATTTAGTGGGAGCTTATCCTTTTCTGTTATAGTTGGCTCAGATCTCTTTCCTGTGTCTTTTTCTGTTTTAACATGGTGATTCACCTGCTATCTGTTAAAGCTAAGAGGATTTCAATAGAATTCTTGAAAGAGCATCAGGTCTCTGCTGCACTTCTGAACAATGTATGTACATGCTAAGGCACCACAGATTCCAACTGAAAGCAAACATGCTACCTGTTTGGGGTGTTCTGACTGTGACTTTCATAATAAGTTTTACAATTCATGAGTTTATCTCCTCCTTTTTCTTAAGATTACCTAGCATGTGTGTGTTACGAGAGTGCAAATAGCTGAATTGGAAAAGGTAGCAGTAGTAGGAGGAGTTCAAACACAGCATGTTAGGAGTGACAACTTCCCTGTGAGCTGAGAGTATTGTGGGATAATTTTGTCTACTAGCTTTTAATAGCTGCCTGTATCTCTGAGGAGGTTTTATTTAAATCTCTTAGCCTGGAGGTGCAGGTTAGCGTTCTTGCTATCATACTTTAATAAAGCATGGGGTTGTCCTGTTGGAAGTGGACCTTCAGAATTGCTTACAACTGAGACCTGATGAGACTGCCCTAGGCTCTTCTCTCTTCTCTGCCAGCAAGTACCTTAGGCTTCTCACTTGTCCTTCCTCCCTCTCCTTTTTTAAAAAGGCCATTAACACCTGCCTGGCATGTTGCTGTGCTCCATCAGGTCATCTATAGTCTGAATCTGGCCTTCAGGCTGATGTCATCGGGCTTGTGGGTAAAGGAGCAGGAACAGTTCTCCACTTTCCCAACATGCCGTGAAGATACAGAATGTATTTCAGCCTCCTCTCCTTTCTCAGGTGGCGCAGCAGTCTGCCAGTCCTCTGGAGTGAGTGGAATTGCTGCCTTTCTGGGGGACAACCTGCAGTTTCGGCACAGAGAGCTTTGACGCTCTGTTCCCTGCCTGTTTTCCTCCCCAAAAGAAAGTGTCCTGTATTGGTGCCAGGGCACTTTGAATCCTTTTGGCTTTAGTAGGAGCTTTCAACTGGCAACCAGCTTGCAATATTGCAAATGTAAGGCTATCCTAAATAATTTTCTCAGCCAAGTGTTGGGAGGGCACTGCTACAGAGATGCCAGGAGAGGTTAGTCAGGCATCTGCTGCAAGAGACTGTCAGTGCTTGTTTGGAAGAGTTTGTGGTAGTTCTTTTAGTATTTCTGATGCATGCAAATGCTGTTACTCTCTTTAGGTGCAAAGCGTGTTCTAGAACTGGACAAATACAGAGGAGACCAAGGACAAATACTTTTCCGGGACACCTTTGGCCACAGTGCCGACTATTCCCTGGGTGAAGCACTCTGGGCCTGCTCTAATCTCTTCAGCGATGTTCGAGTGAGAATGAGCCACAAAAGGATCATGCTGTTCACCAATGAGGATAACCCTCATGCCAGTGACAGTGCTAAAGCCAAGCTGGCCAGGACCAGAGCTGGTGATCTTAGAGACACAGGTCATTATTTTCCCCTTTAACTTAGGCCTGGAATTTAAGGCAGAATAAAAGTGATGTATCCTTGCAGTGGATGTTAACTGCGCTGCAGTTTCTTGATGGAAAAAGAATGTGAAATGATCAGAATGGAGTAATCTTTCTGAAGCTTTCTAAATTAGAAAATCTGGTATCCAGTCTGGTATGCAACAACTAACTTCTGCTTTTTAAGGCCTCTTTTTCTACTTCTGTAGCATAAATCAGGATTTGTGAGGGCCATGGAGAAAACACTCTAGTTTACTTCATTGTCCCACCATTTTCTAGGAAGGGAATAATAACACTAAATCAACACAAAAGGAAGATTACTTTATTGGCTGCATTTTGAATGAGCTGAAGAACAGCAACCTGAGCTCAGAAACTAGAGAGAAAATGCTCCGTTATATGCAGCTGAGATAACCGGTGGTTTTGGAGTTCAGCAGATGTGCTAGATCCAGCAGCTGTGAGGCATCCTTAATCCACTAGCTCATATAACTGGGAAAGGGGAATTTCTGAACTGTCTTTGCTTCCCTCTATGCCAGAGATGAGATTACATTTTATAGGAGCTTGTCAGAGCTGTTTCATGCACAATATTTCCCAGCTTCTTAATTAAGGAGGGAACTTTCTCCGTGCTCTGTTGTTTTGACTGAAGGTGAAGAAGCTCTTTTGCCCCTTTCACTGAGAAACTATCACATCCAGTGCAGATGACAATTTGGAGCTTACTCTTTCTCAAATTCTTTGCATAGAGAAATCTAAGAGTGCTGAGGAACACGCTTATATCTAACTTTTACTTTGTCTCTAGGTATCATCCTGGACTTGATGCACTTGAAGAAGCCTGGAGGGTTTGATATATCCTTGTTCTACAGAGACATCATTAACATAGCAGAGGATGAGGACCTTGGGATCCAACCTCATGAGTCAGGGAAACTGGAACATCTCATGAAGAAAGTACGAGCAAAGGAGACAAAGAAACGGGCTTTAGTCAGGTGTGTGCCTAGGTCTGACGCTTTATTCTGTGTAGGCACCTAATGTTATTTTTTGACTGCATCTTACCTCCCTCTTCTGGAAGGATTGTTCTGTAAAGGCCTCAATGCTTTCATTCCTCAGTCTTAACTGGGGGACTGCAGTGGAGAGTAAAGCTAGGCCTTCTTTTTTGTACTGTATGAAATTTCCTGTATTGAGCTTGGCCAGAAATTATTCTGAAAAAAAAGAAACCATCACCAAAGTAAAACATCTACCAAAAATCTGCATTTCATAATAGTAAATGTTTAGCTTATAGCAAAGTCTGATTGAAGTGATGCTTTGCTTACCAATGTTAACTTAGAGAGAAAAAAAAAAAGCATTCCAGTGTGGCTAATAGGTGTTTTGACTTATTAACTAGTCATATGTGGCCACAGGCATTTGGTATTGTGCTAATAGAGTCGTACAGCCTTGATATTTCTTATCTCCAACTGAAAGATTAGAGATACTTACAGAGAGATTAAAGGGATCTTGACAAAGAGGACAGAAAATTTTCTTTGGAATCACCTGCTTCATATTGTTTTGTTTTTTAACAAGCAAGTTCATAGCAGAATGATTTGGGTGCACAATACGTGAATGAACCTCACAGCCTAGTGGTTTTTTTTTTTTTAATATATATTAAAAAAATCCCACCTTGGGTTGTTGTCACTGGTGTTCTTGCTGCTCCTTGCAACTTTATTTTCCTCTTCTGGGAATGCTCCTCAAGTTTTCTAATTCTTGAGGAGGAAGAATTCTACACCAGTAATATCTTTTAGAAGGGAGGAAATAACATTCACAGTAATTCACTGTTCTGCCCTCAGAACTTAAAGATTATCTCCAATTTTAAACTTTATTCTTCTTCTAAATTTTTCTTTGACTTCTGAAACTTCTGTTTTTCTTTTCATGGTATTGTTTATCTTGATGGGACTCTTTTGGGGGAATTTTGCCTTCTGCTTGAACAGCTATGTGAATTCAGAGGCCACATTTGCATTAAGCACAAGTGGGTACATAACTGTGGACTTGCCCTGTGCTCTGCCTGAGGATAACTGCTCTTCAATTTAAAAAAGGATGGAAAAAATAGGGTAAATCATTTCTGTTTAAATATATATATATATTTTTTATGACCAGGACTGACAGCATTGCAAGAATGCTTTTATAGGAGTGAGATTATGAAGCAAATAATAGTATCTTTTCAGAGATACATGTGGTTTTGGGGGGCAGAATAGGAGGTCTGAGAAAATAAGTTATTTGGGGAAATGACTTTCTTTTAAAAAATTATCTTTCAGAGTCTCAAGTCTGCATCTGCTTTTTTTGTACAGGTTAAATCTGTATCTGAGCAAAGATCTGTCTCTTACTGTTGGTGTGTACAGCCTCCTTCAAAAAGCTTATAAACCATATCCAGTAAAGCTTTATCGGGAAACTAATGAGCCAATTAAAACAAAGACAAGAATGTTTAATGGGAAAACAGGCAGCTTGCTTCTGCCTAGTGATACAAAAAGGGCTCAGGTAAAGTATTCATTATGTCTCTGTTTTTCCTGTCACTGTGATTTGGTGGGCGGAAGAGAAGCGAATGCTAAGCATCTTACTGCTTTTCTTGTATTTCACTTTCATGATCAATTGCAGAAATATTTGCATCCACATGCCCCTGATACAGTTTGGTCGCTTTTTAAGCTAAGTAGAAGGAGAGTGGGTTGTTTCTTGGGTGAGACTCTCAAGGGAAAACATAGCTACTGGTGGAAGTGTGCTTGGGAACTCAGGTCACATTCTTTCTGTATGGCAGAACCAGGTTGTCAGAACCTGATCTTATGTGGCCTTGTGCTATTGGTGCTGGTGCGATCTTCTGGATTACTAGAAACAGATTTTGACCATTTTATTGCTATTGCTGTAACCTTTTACTGTTTATTGTAAGGATGCAAGTGTGAATCGTGGGTTTTCTTGGGTTCTTTTCCAAACCAAAGAAAAAAGGCATATTTGCTCTATTTTTGTTATTTTGTTACTTGCTTTCCCTTCTTGCTTGGTAGTTTGGCTGATACAGAGTGATTGACTGTCACACTCTGTTCAGGCACAGCCTCATTTCAAAGCAGGTTATGCTAGGTATATTGTCACAAGCACACTTTGTGTGTCCTTCCATGCCAAAGTCTCTTAAAGTTGTCCTCTTAAGATGCGATATTAGGCTTATTTATACTGGACACCAGTTTCTTGAAATAAAGTACAGAAGATGAGCAGAAGGGTGAATGTTAAGCCCCTATTGGGCTAACCTTTATAACCAGACTACAATATGTTTTCATTTATTTTGTGACATATGAGTGATGCTTCAATAGCTTGAGTTGTTAATCACTGTTTCTGCAAGGAGCAGGTAGCTGACATGCTTCTGCTGAAGCAGGTTAGGAGACATAGACAGATCAGATGGGGCCTCTGGAGGTGTCTGGTCCAACCTTAGCTCAGAGCAAGACTCGCCTCTAAGCTAGATCAGGTTGCTCAGGACTTGTTCTGGCCAGCTCTGAGTAACTCTAAGGATGATATGCTGCAGCCTTTGTGTGCCAAGTCTTAACCACTGTCTTGGGAAACACTCAAGAAATGTTTTCCTCGTGTCCAGTCCGAATTTCTCTTGAAACTGTGGTCACAGACTGCAATTTGTCCTTTCACTGTACCTTAATGAGGAGAGTTTGGCTCTGTCTTCTCTATAACCCCCTTTAGGTAATGAAAGACGGCAGTTACATTCCCGCCCACCCTTGACCTCTTCTCCTGGATAAAAAGCTCAGCTCCCTCAGCATCTCCTGATGCATTGCATGCTCCAGCCCCCCAGCCATATTAGTGGCCCACTTGTGGACTTGCTCCAGTTTGTCAGTGTCCCCTCTGAACTAGGGGGACAAAAATGGACACAGCACTCCTCATGCAACCTCATGAGTGTCATGCAGAGGAGAATAATCACTTCCCTGGACCTAGGGACTACCCTCTTACCAATGCAGCCCAGTGTGTGGTAGCCTTCATTGCTGCGAGGATACACTGCTGACTCCAGTTCAGCTTGTCCATCAGGACACCTAGGTGGTTTTCTACAGAGCTGATCCGTAACCAATCAGTCCCAAGCTTGTACAGTTGCAGTTGCAGGGCTTTGTATTTGCTTTTGCTTCATGAGTTTCCTGACAGCCCATTCCTCCAGCTTGCTGAGGTCCCTCTGAATGGTAGCCCTGCCCTGCAGCAGAACGACTGCTTCCTCGCAGTTTGGTGTCCGTGAAAACTTGCTGAGGGCGCAGCTGGTTCTGTCACTCAAGTTGCTTATGAAGATGGTAAGAAGCGTTGGCCCCAGTACTGACCGCTGAGGAAACACTGCTTAGAGCTAGCTGCCAGTTAGACTCTGAACTGTTTATCATCACTCTGATAGTCCAGCCAGTTTTATGCACACCAAACTGATCTTCCTCTACTTTTGGTAGTAGCTCTTCCCCAATTCCTCTACCCCCAAGCTTTGCTACTAGACATGGAAATCTGGGAGGCCTGAGAGCAGATCTTGTCAGTAAAATCCAAGGCAAAGAAGGCATTTAGTACTTCAACCTTTTCTGTTTTCTTTATCGCTAAGTTGCCTGCCTTATAGGAATGATCCCACATTTTTCCAGATCTTTTTTTTGCTGCTGATGCACCTTTAGAAACCTTTTTTGTTGCCCTTCGCATCCCTTGGCAGTCATTTTCTCTTAGAGTTCCACCAGGTGTGAGAAATGCTTTAAGAAATATTGTGTACTTTTAATACTGTGAAGTATTAAAAACTAGTGCAGTGGATTCTAAAAAAAATTAGATGGAGGATGAAAATGGGCATCTTTCTCCTTGCTCTCCCTGTCCTTCCACTGTCTTTTAGTAGAACAGATTTTATTATTCCTAATGCTATTTTTGATCAGATTCTATCCCCATGCTCAGCATTACTGTCTGCTTTTCCCTGCCACCCTCTACTTTAGATGTATGGAAACCGTCAGATTGTGCTGGAGAAAGAGGAAACAGAAGAATTAAAACGGTTTGATTTGCCAGGCTTGGTTCTGATTGGCTTCAAACCGCTTTCAGTGCTAAAACAGCATCACTACATCAGGCCTTCCCAGTTCGTCTATCCTGAGGAGGCCCTAGTAAAGGGTAAGCAAAGACAGGAAGAGAAGATTCAGAATATTCACCACCTTGTATTATGGTAACCAGCTAATTCATAGTGTGATCAAGTGGGGATCACTGAGATTCCATTTGACATCTTTGCCTAGTTTAAAAACTTGTTAATGTTAAAAAGCCTAGGTTTAAGTGTTACTATGCCTTCCAGTGCACTTAATTCTTGTTTTCTTCAATAGCAGAAGTGCTGATCCTGCTTCATGTTTCATCCATTGTGACAGACAGCTAATCAAACTAAACAGATGTGGCCCTGAAATATTTAGTTTAGTCATTCATAAATATAACTAGTTTTTAAAAGTGAAGGATCCTAGTACCCCATAAGAAGGCAAAGGTGGTAAAAGTGTTGCAATTTCTGAGTCCATATCAGCTAGGAGCAGAAATGCATTGCTAAGGAAGTGTAGTTGAATTAACAGCATCTTAATGGCTTGTTTTAATGACAGTGGTAGCGAGAAGGAGAAGACATTAAGGACTGCTTTTTCTCTCTTTTTTTTATGTGTGTACACAAGTCTACTAATCTAGAAATATAGTATTAACCCATCACAAGCTGCAGTATCAAGAAAAGCCTCTATCTCATAAAGAGAGTAAAGAGGGATAAGTTATGACTAGATGCCTTGCACTGTCTGACTGAAGAAGCACCTCTACCCTGGCTTTTCCAGCTTAGCAAATTCCTGAATCAAACACATTATTTGTATGTGAGTCTTTTCCTGACTGACCTATCTGATCAAATTTAAAGCAAATATGCATAGGCCTGGAGGGAGGAATATTGCAGTCTGAATCCTTAGCGTGTTACTTCTGCAGTAGGTCCTATGATGTGCTGCCGCTGCTACTATTGTGTCCCACCAGACCAGAGAGAGGCTTTGTATATACCCATTTCCAGTTCTCAGTCTTATTTCATTTCTCAGATGCTGGTGATTTCAGTTCTTTCACCAGAACTCTCACTGATCTGATCAGGAGAGACTCGTTTTCAGAGGCTCCCTCTTCCCAAAGTCACTTTTTACCTCTGGAACATTGTAAGCATTTCAAAGAAGTCACTGGCATTGAATCTGTAATACCTAGAGTTATATTCCTGAAATCTGGGAGAGGAACAAAGCCCTTAATCTGACTAATACAGTCTTTACTTCGCAGGGAGTACAACACTTTTTAATGCCTTATTGATGAAGTGCTTGGAGAGAGAAGTGTTGGCACTGTGCAGATACACTCCCCGCCGGAACACTCCCCCTCGCTTTGTGGCGCTGGTTCCCCAGGAGGAAGAGCTGGATGAACAAAAAGTGCAGATAGCCCCTCCAGGTATGGCAAGAGATGCTGCCTTTCCTTGTGTTCTTGGAAGCAGTTGGCAAAACAGCCTCGTGTACTGCGTTAAAATATTCTTTTTGCTGCCTTAAAAGTTGGGGAGAGTGCTTTCCAACATCCCCCTTCTTCAGTTTTCTCATTGTAAGTATCTGATGTTGAAGAGGATGCTGAGAGGTCTTGGGCTGTAGTTCCTACTTGAAATCTTTGAAGGCTTACGTGGAGTAAATACATCTAATTGGAAGAACGTGCGGTGATGTCTGTGGTGATGCATTTGTGAGGCAAGGCTGTTGCTGGCAGTGTTGTGACACTGTGCAGCTATCTTGATACAGCTGAAAGAATGATAAAAGTAAATGCTTTGCTATCTGTTTTTAAAGCCTTAATTGCATCAGTGCTTGCTCATGTGTAACATGGCTACGGTATTTTCCCTGCCTCCTAGCTTTTTTCTAGCAGATTCAAGTAACTGACCTAAAAATGAAGAACTTTTTTTCAGTTGGCTGACTAGGCACTCACATCCTTCCCTGATTTTATTGTGTCCTTGGATACTTTCTAAAGCATTAAATAAACAGTTTCACATACTGAGCCTCACACCTTATCAGGGAGCAAAGGTAGCTCTAGCTCTTTTGCATTGTCTGTCTTCTAGAACTGGAACATTCCTTGCTGGGAGAATGTAAAGTACAGGAATAACACCGCTTTTGTACAGCATAAGGCATTTCAGAAATAACATATAGACTTTTATTTAATATTTAAACAAATTGTTTTCAAGCTCATTTCCAGTGAGAAATAGGGAAGGTGGACAAGTTGATTTCCTGCATAAAAAGCAAGTCACAAGTTTCCAACTCTTAGCTATGCATTTAGTTTGACTCTCATTCAAAAAGCCATTAGTGATGTTGGCTATTTACATTAGGATTGAGATTGAGTGTTGTTTTGTAGGTACTAGAAGGTATTACTGGTTGGTGTTGTTTACTACAAAATAGCTGGCTAGTTTGGTAGTCATCAGACCTGCCTAATCAGCATCTTGGGCTTTCCCATAAAATGTTTTGAGGCCGTGGTTCTACATAACTGTTCTCTTGGTCTCTCTTTTCTGTGTAGGTTTCCACCTAATTTTCCTACCGTATGCAGATGATAAACGGAAAGTTGATTTTACAGAAAAGGTGCCAGCCAATCGAGAACAGGTGGACAAAATGAAGGAAATCATTCAAAAACTCAGGTTCAAATACAGGTAAGTGGAGATAAATAGAGTAGCGGGGGAGGGGGAAGGAGAGAAGCACGACACTATTGCACAACACTGCTTGTTGTGTTATACACATTCTTCAACTGTGGTGTGCACAGGATGAGATTTTTGAAGCACTGGGTGGTTATATAGGTATAACTTGTAATGTCATTGGGATACTTCTTTATAATTGCTAATCTAGTAGGCTCTGTGGTTTCACTTAACATGTCCACAGTAAATGTTTTAGAAAGTCTTAGAAATATGTCAACTGTGAAACTATCAGTAGCTTAGTGGCCCATACTCAGCAGCCAGGCCGGGCACCATAAAGGCTGTGATGATAGTAGTTGTCTATAAGTAGTTGTTTGTTCCCAAATATGGCAAACCTCACTGTGCAAATGTTGCTGTTCTTGTTTAAATATCATACAATGCGTGAATTTTAAGTCTATGTAAACTTAGGGAGCCTTGCTTACTCCATTTCATAATGCAGTGTCTTGCATCTAGAAATTACATGTAAGCTTCTACTTGTAGGAGCCAAGTATACCTCAAGTGTGGGAGAGCACCTTGTCTCCAGAACACAAATGGCTACTTGTGGTGCATACAAAAGTTTATTGCCCTTGCCCTGAAGCCTCACCACTGCAGACACACACGTCAAATGCATTTAATGAGGAAACTGTCAGAGATGATGATTTGCATAAACAAATTGCTTCCCTTTGCAATAGCCTTGTCTAAACATTATTCTTAATCATTCTGAAATATCCATGCATCACATGCCTAATGCAGGGTGTTCTGGAGCTCTTTATACAGTTAGTCTTGTTCTTTGGGCTGTTGTAATTTGTTGCAGAGGTACCACATTTTATTGTGGTTATGAGACTCCATACCCAATCTATTGCAGATCAGACCTGTTTTTTTTGGGTACAACAGAAATAATAGTCAGGCCCTTTCATCACAGCTAGGATAAATTTCATGAACTGCTTTTATGGGAGATTTGTTTTAGGTATGTGGAAGGTAGCAAAACTGGTATTAATGCAGAATGCTGCCATCTCCATTTGGTTCATGCAGTTTTCTAACACAGTTGACATGTGACAGGATGGTGATTCGGCAGATAAATTGAAAAGAGGAAAGGCAGTTCTTCCACTGAGATAGATTGTTATGTGGGAAAGAGGGAAGTGTTTTATTTTGAAATAAGTTGGTGGCAGATCTTATGCATCTTGCCTGTCTTCTTAGCAGCATGCATTGAAATTCTGGGGGGTTCTTGACAGGACTGACAGCTTTGAGAACCCAGTTTTGCAGCAGCACTTCCGGAATCTGGAGGCTTTGGCACTGGATATGATGGAACCGGAACAAGCTGAGGATTTGACAAGTGAGACCTATTGGTGGATGCAAAGGGAGGTGGCATAGAGGAGTCTTGACTTTCTTCAAAGTCAGAGATGTGTTGCTACAAAACCAAATATGTTTAAATTTTTTTTAAATTATGTGCAGTTCCAAGATGTAGAACTCTGAATTTGTCCATTCTGAAATACCTTACTTTCCAGTGCTGTAACTGTTAAGATAAAGGAAAAAATTGCTCACTTTACCCTGCAAAATTATAATTGAATCATCTTTTTCTTTATGGTGATAAATGTTTTCTCTGAAATTCCTATCCTCAAGAGCCACATTAATATTTCAGTCTGATAACTGGCAGAATTATTTAGAAAATTATTCTGCTGGGAGGAGATGATGCCATCTTGTGGCTCTGAGAGTTTCTGGTTACCTAATCCTTATGGGGGAGTTAGCTCTTACTACTTTTTAGTACTTCCGGAAAAGCGTTAGAGTAACTACTTATCTCTTGTGAAGTGATACCTAACTAATAACCTAGGTCCCTGTTCTAGATATCATGCAAATGCATGACAGAAACAAGCTGTCCTGCCTCAAATTACTTGCAACCTGAGATAGTGAACTGGCATGTTTTAAATGTCTGACATTAGCTCTAGGTAACGGCAAGATCGGTTGTGAGATCTCCTATACCACTTTCCCCTTGTCAATTTTATTCTTTGTGTATATACTCCCTCTTCAGATACATGAGCAAGTCCGTTACATATGAGTAATACAAATTTTTGACCTTATCAAGAACTGTAAATTTCTCATTTGTGATTATCATAGCATAGTTCTTTGCATTTTGCAGGCTTACAAGACACATCTGTGATAATTATTATGTAAGCATGATTATATCTGGTGATGAGCTTGTTTAGACTTTCCTGTGTTCACTCCATTTTTTAAGAGGGCAAATCTTTCTCTTTTGCCAGTGCCAAAGGCTGAGGAGATGAGCCGCAGGCTGGGCAACCTGGTGGAAGAGTTTAAGCAGCTGGTTTATCCTCCTGACTATGATCCTGATAGGAGGGCTGTAAAGCGAAAACAAGGTGAGTAATGACACTGCAGGCAGACAACCTGGAGTCTATATTCTTTGTTTTGAGGTTTATGCTTTTTCAGTCTGTCTTATAGTTTAAAGAAGCCACTTGTACAACAACTCTTCTTACTCATCTCCACAGCAGAGTGGACTTATATCCAACTGTGATTCTTAGGAATCAGAGGGTATTGTGGTATCCAGCTAGAGAATTGCTGGAATGAGAAACTGCATAGTGGTAACCCAGAGTGACATGGGAAGTAATGTTGGCAAATTATTGTAAACTTTTTTTTTGTGTGTGTGTCTAACTGTGCTTTTTTTGACAGAATAGTAAAATCCTTAATGCTTTGAATTTGTTTTCTGGGTGAGGAAGCAGATTTGTTATGTATGGACTGTTTAGCAAGTCTATAGTTAGACATCTTTAGGACTAAATTTTAACCAATGCTCAAGTACATGTGTGGTTTGGGAGTCTATGAAAGTCTTCATAAAGTGGGAATGTCAGTTAGCTGAATTCCATGTTGAGTAATTGCAGTCTGCTGCCTAGATGAGAATCCCTTAAAAGTTTCACTTGTGAATGATCTTTCCATCAGAACACAAACTTGCATACTTGAGTTTGAGATCACTCACATCAATGACATCAGTGTAGTAAGTGACAGCTGCTATATAGAACAAAATACAGAAACTAGATCTGTGAGTGTGTAGGTAGCCATTAAAGTGTCATGTACTAATGGCCATTAACTGTGGGATGAGAAAAGTTGATATCTTCCTTTACATTAAGAAACTCTTTTTTTAAACCTTGGCAGTCCAAAATTTATCTTTCTAACAGGTGATGGTGATGGTCAAACTGAGAAGAAACCCAAGACAGAAATCTCAAGAGATGAGCTGAGGAGCCATGTGCAGAAGGGCACTCTAGGCAAGCTCACAGTACCTGTTCTGAAGGATGCATGCAGGCTTTGTGGGCTCAGGGGTGGTGGGAAGAAACAGGAGCTCATGGATGCATTAACCGAATACTTTAAGGACCACTAAGCAGGAAGAGAAGTCCATTGTTTGACTTCTATCTGCTTAAAGTTTTAGTTGTCTTATGTGGAAGCTGAGTTTGTTTAATCTTGCTATAGAGGAGGAGAGGACTCAATGTTGCTGAATATAGCAGTGAAGAAATTTTTTACTCTTAGTTGTGAAAAATCTCTGCAAACTTGGGTTCTGTTCATAGCAGCCAAAGGCAGAATTAAATTCCCTGCCAACTCAGGTCACTCACTGAAAATGAACACAATTGTGCCTTTATGGTTTCTTAATAAAAGTTTTTTTGGACTTCTTGCTTTGCAACACTGGCTATAACATCTTTTTGCCATAAAGACAGCAAAACTCATTTTAACATGAGTAAGAAGACAGAATGATGTGTTAATGGCACCACATTAATTCATGCAACAGGTCAAGTCTTTGTGCTAACAGAAGGTATAAATGTGGTGTGTTCCTGTGCTACTCTCCAAAACTGCCAATCAGTATCACTACTTGTAATCAAACTGGGTTCTTTTCCACTATCAGCATTATAAAGATCATCAGCAGATCTTAAAGGAGAAAATCATTATTGCTAAGTGGTATCCAATCTGTTGTACAAAAAGCCAGCACTTTGTGAAGGTGTTCAGCCCAATCTTCCATTTTTAAACAGTAACTGCAAAAGCTGGTTGGAGAAAAAAAAAAAAAAAAAAGTCATGTTCCCTAGAGGGCTGCAAGCACTTATCCCAGTTAAATTACTGAGATAGCATAGAGCTTTTCCACCTCTGTAGCAAAGGTGAGTCAGACTATTTAAAAGCTTCTGTACTTTAACCTGTGCTTTAAAAATAGCAAGTTGTACAGAGTAGCTATTGCTTGTTACTTCTGGTATTTTTTTGAATCCTACTCATGTAGGCTGTATCTAGGGGTGTATATGTTTTGGTTTTTAAACTCCCACCCCTGGGTCACCCCACTTGTCTTGCAGTGCAAGATAAGTAAAAACAATATGTGGATAAATAGTCCTTCTCCTTGCCATAGAAAGCAGTGCTAATTGTTTAGCTAAATTGTAACTTTCCACTGGATGCAAACATGCAATACATGAAGCATTTATTTTGGTATGGGCAGTGTTTTTGTGTTCAGCATAGAGATTCCTGTGTTTGGCACAAAAACAATTAGGCAACTTCTTGTACAATTAAGTCATGTGTTAAGGTCATGCCCATGCTGTAGTGAGTGCAGTGCACACAAATGTACTGGAGCCAGTTGTGAATGCTCTCTTGGCACAGTGACCACTTTGCCAGCACACTGCTTGCTTCCACCTGTACAACTCTTCTTAAAAGAGCAGCTAGCCCACATTGAGCACCACAGGACTGAAACTAGATACAGGCATACCTCATTTTATTGCGCTTCGCTTTATTGCGCTTTGCAGATACTGCGTTTTTTACAAATTGAAGGTTTGTGGCAACCCTGTGTCGAGCAAGTCTATCGGCGCCATTTTTCCAACAGCATGTGCTCACTTTGTGTCTCTGTGTCACATTTTGGTAATTCTTGCAGTATTTCAGACTTTTTCATTATTATTATATCTGTTATGGTGATCTGTGATCAGTGATCTTTGATGTTACTATTGTAATTGTTTCGGGGCGCCATGAACTGCACCCATATAAGATGGCAAACTTAATCGATAAATGTTGTGTGTGCTCTGACTGCTCCATCAACCGGCCGTTCCCCCGTCTCTCTCCCTCTCCTTGGGCCTCCCTATTCCCTGAGACACAACAATATTGAAATTAGGGCAATTAATAACCCTACAATGGCCTCTAAGTGTTCAAGTGAAAGGAAGAGTCGCACGTCCCTCACTTTAAATCAAAAGCTAGAAATGATGAAGCTTAGTGAGGAAGGCATGTCAAAAGCTGAGACAGGCCGAAAGCTCAGCCTCTTGCGCCAAGCAGTTAGCCAAGTTGTGAATGCAAAGGAAAAGTTCTTGAAGGAAAGTCAAAGTGCTACTCCAGTGAACGCACAAACGGTAAGAAAGCAAAACAGCCTTCTTGCTGATAGGGAGAAAGTGTTAGTGGTCTGGATAGAAGATCAAACCAGCCACAACATTCCCTTAAGCCAAAGCCTAATCCAGAGCAAGGCCCTAACTCTCTTCAATTCTGTGAAGGCTGAGAGAGGTGAGGAAGCTGCAGAAGAAAAGTTTTAAGCTAGCAGAGGTTGGTTTCTGAGGTTTAAGGAAAGAAGCAGTCTCCATAACATAAAAGTGCAAGGTGAAGCAGCAAGTGCTGATGTAGAAGCTGCAGCAAGTTCTCCGGAAGATCTAGCTAAGATACTTGATGAACGTGGCTACACTAACCAACAGATTTTCAGTGTAGTCGAAACAGCCTTCTATTGGAAGAAGATGCCATCTAGGACTTTCATAGCTAGAAAGGAGAAGTCAATGCCTGGCTTCAAAGCTTCAAAGGACAGGCTGACTCTCTTGTTAGGGGCTAATGCAGCTGGCGACTTTAAGTTGAAGCAAATGATCATTTAGCATTCTGAGAATCCTAGGGCCCTTAAGAATTATGCTAAATCTACTCTGCTTGTGCTTTATAAATGGAACAACAAAGCCTGGATGACAGCACATCTGTTTACTACATGGTTTACTGAATATTTTAAGCCCACTGTTGAGACCTACTGCTCAGAAAAAAAGATGCCTTTCAAAATATTACTGCTCATTGACAATGCACCTAGTCACCCAAGAGCTCTGATGGAGATGTACAATGAGATTCATGTTGTTTTCATGCTTGCTTTCAAAGTTTTACTATTTAAGAAATACATTTTGTAAGGCTATAGCTGCCATAGATAGTGATTCCTCTGATGGATCTGGGCAAAGTAAATTGAAAACCTTCTGGAAAGGTTTCACCATTCTAGATGCCATTAAGAACATTTGTGATTCATGGGAAGAGGTCAAAATATCAGCATTAACAGGAGTTTGGAAGAAGTTGATTCCAACCCTCATGGATGACTTTGAGGGGTTCAAGACTTCACTGGAGGAAGTAACTGCAGATGTGGTGGAAATAGCAAGAGAACTAGAATTAGAAGTGGAGCCTGAAGATGTGACTGAATTGCTGCAGTCTCATGATAAAACTTTAACAGATGAGGAGTTGCTTCTTATGGATGAGCAAAGAAAGTGGTTTCTTGAGATGGAATCTACTCCTGGTGAGGATGCTGTGAACGTTGTTGAAATGACAACAAAGGATTTAGAATATTACATAAACTTAGTTGATAAAGCAGCGGCAGGGTTTGAGAGGAGTAACTCCAATTTTGAAAGAAGTTCTGTTGTGAGTAAAATGCTATCAAACAGCATCACGTTACAGAGAATCCTTCATGAAAGGAAGAGTCAATCGATGCGGCAAACTTCACTGCTATCTTATTTTAAGAAATTGCCACAGCCACCCCAACCTTCAGCAACCACCACCCTGATCAGTCAGCAGCCATCAACATCGAGGCAAGACCCTCCATCAGCAAAAAGATTACGACTCGCTGAAGGCTCAGATGATGGTTAGCATTTTTTAGCAATAAAGTATTTTTTAATTAAGGTATGTACATTGTATTTTTAGACATAATGCTATTGCACACTTAATAGACTACAGTATAGTGTAAACATAACTTTTATATGCACTGGGAAACCAAAAAATTCATGTGACTCACTTTATTGCAGTGGTTTGGAACTGAACCCGCAATATCTCCAAGGTATGCCTGTAGTCTATTACGATACTGTAATTCAGGTTGATTCAAAGTAGTTATTTCTAAAAAAGTTTTGTCTAAACAAATTTTCTTTCTAGTAGATCCTTTAGGCAAAGAAGCTGCTGTAAACGCTTGTCTTAACGAGACCTTAGTCTCACAATTTTATCATTTTCAACTATCTTGTCCTTATTTCTGTGAGTTTTCTCTCCCCAAATGCCCTTTTTCAATTCCCTCTTGGCTTGCTAACCTCCAGGTTCTGCATGTGCCAGCCTGTGGATGATTATGGCATGTTTTGTCTAAGTTATTAGAGCCTCTCCTTGATTTTTTGGGGCAGTCTATTGCATTAAGCAGAATTCATCAGAGATGGTGATGGAAGGTTTCAGAGCAAAAAATTAAGACAGTTTTGCTTACTCAAGAATCCTTTATTTCTGCTGCTCACGCGCTCTGTCTTACACATGTTGTATTGGCACAGTATTGCTGGGGCAAATCCTTTGCAAAGTTGTGGTTTTGAACACAACTAGCCCAACAATCAGCATCATTATAAGGGAACAGCAGTTCTGCTAACATACATACAAAGGAAAGGACTCAAGCTTTTTAGTGACTTAAGTTCATCTCATCAAGGATATTACTAATATCAGACATTTACAAAAATATAAAATACAAACATAAGTTGTCTTCAGTCTTTCATGAGCTGATTTCATCTGCTTAAGATGTATATACTATAGGTAAGCAGTTGGTGCGTCTGTGGAAACATTACAGGAGAAATTTATTTTCCCTGCTGTTACCTACTGCTGTTCACTACACAGTTCTTCCCACTCTAGCTTTGCTTTCTACTTTGCAAACATGGGGAGGCCCACATAGAGTGCAGCTAAGTAATTCTGTAGGGAGAGACAAGACTCTGTAGAAGCTTCAATATTTAAAGTCCAGACTTCCTACAACAGAAGAGAGGTTTGGCATGACCTCCACTGCAGATATTTTAGACTCTTCTGCTGGAAACAGTAACTGGATTTAATATACAGCATGTATTTAACTAAAGCTAGCTCCATAAAGCCACCATTAATCCAAAATGCTAGTGGTGCTTCATGCTTTTCTGGAACATAGGTTAATCTATCATTCTCTTCTTGTGTTGCAAGTTGTTTCATCTGAAAAGTGACTTGTTTTCTACTGTCTTGGCTATGGCTTGAAGGGTAGATCTTCAGTCATATGACTATATATTGCAGTAGCTTCTGTAAAAACATGAGATCCTTTTCATAGGTATTGGCCAGATATACAGCACTATTTATGAGCCACAGCAGGCTGCTTCCTACCATGTGTTTTATTACTTAAATATCCTAGGAAACCCAAGCTTTGCAGCTCATTGATGCACTCCACACAAAGAAAACCGAAGGAGCATGAACTACCCACACTGCATTAGCCTTTAGCCAATCTCTGATCACTTTAATTTAGCAAGCACTAACAAACACTTCAGTTAGAGCAAATGTCTCCTAGAGTATGACAATTATGGACATTCCTGTATTCATCTTTGTCAGCATTTTTATTTTTCTTAAAAAGTCAGTATTTAAAAACAAAAGCAAGATCAGAGATTTCACCTTGTGCATTGCCATGAGGTTTCTGCTCCCCATACACCTCTTACAGAAGTCCCTTGTCTGGTTTCAAGAAGAAAAAAAGGTTGTGCTGTGTGTACTGGCTTGATCTTGGCTCCATCTGCTGCTACACAGTAGCCACCGTCTGCCTTATACATGGGCTACACTGCTTCATCACTTTAAAGCAACACCTCCAGCAGTCTAAATGCACAAGGTGTGCTGCGGATCTACATTTGCTAGCTGAACACTTAGCAGAAAATTGCAGCACAAAGGAAGCTAATGGGTAGGTTAAAGCCCTGAGCAGGCAGACATGGAAATTAGGGTGGTGGTGGGGTTTTTTTGTTTTTGTTTTTCTTTTAAACATCAAACAAAATACAGCTGTACAATCACTTTTCAAGAAGTAATACAATGAGAATGACTGTGTTGGAGTGGAAGAATAGAAAAAAGGGGGGGGGAAGAGGCAGAAACACTTTCAGAGTTAAGTCACTATTAAACAAATAAACAAAGAAAAGGTGTTTTAAAATGAAACATTGGTATCAAAACTATTACTTCATCAACTACAGCTAAACATTATTTCCCCCAACTCCAACTTTTCCTATTCCACATAAACTTAAACTCATGGGCATTTAGACCAACAGTCTTTCTATAGCTTGCTGGACAGACTGGATCTGAGGCTTTAGCTGTGATCCCTCCTTGATGGTGATCGAACAGGCAATGACAGGCCGGGAGACACCACATGCTCGGCCCAGGGCCTGCTTGGAGCGCACAAAGACATAGGGCACATTCTTGTCCTCACAGAGAAGAGGGAGATGTAGGATGATTTCCAAGGGCTCAGCATCTGCAGCCATCACAATGAATTCTGCTATTCCTCTGTTCAGTGTTTTGGTGGCTGCAAAAGAAACTTACAATTAAGTCTAGGGCTTTCTATAAGGCACATTAATGAAAAATATTAACAGATGTTGAAATTAGCATGAGCAAGCAGGAAATCTAGTGGTAGCATGAGGACAGCTCAAGGAAAATGGCAGCTGCAGGGCTATGGAAGAAGTCCAGACAGCAGTGCACCCTTGCAGGGATGAAAGCTGACCTTCAAAACATAGTCAGCAGGTCCTGGGAAGGGATTATTCCCCCTGCTCAGCACTCACAGAGCTGTATCTAGAGTAGTGTCCAGCCTCACCCTCAAGCGTAGGGGGGAGACTGACAAGCGGAGCAAGTCCAGCACAGAGTGGCTAAAGTGGTCAGGGCACACAATGGACAAGGAGAGACTGAGAAATCTGGTTTGTTTAGCCTGGAAAAGAGAAAGCCAAGGTATGGGAAGATGTCCTTGCTGTCTTCCACTACTTAAAGGGTAGAAAGGATAGAGCCAGACTGTCCTCATGGGTGCATAGTGAAAGGACAAATTGCAGTCTGCAACTGTTGCCTCAGGGAAATTCTGATGGGACGCAAGGAGGGGGGGGGAACACCATGAGAGTAGTACAAGTCCTAGGACAGGGGCCCAGAGAGACTGTGGAGTCTTCATCCTTAGAGATTTTTTAAAAGCTTGAGTAGACAAGACTCTGAGCAACCTGATCCAGCTTTAAAGGGAGTGCTTCTCTGGATAGATTGCACCATAGACCTTCAGAGGTCCCTTCAAACCCAAGTTATTTTATAATTCTAAACTAGCTAGGCATCTGGTAATCCCAGTGCCTCACCACTAAAGCATGCATGAACACAATACACCAGGAATACAGTTTGAGCATCTACCAGAACTGTATATAAATGTTGAAAAGGTTACAGTTTAATTCTGTCTGTGAATATTCCCTAAGCAGGCAAAGGGGAGGAAGAAAGCAAGGCACATTTGCAATAGCCAAGATGGCCCCCAGCTGAAGGGAGAAGACAACCTCCAGACACAGCTTCTCGAAGCTCTTTCTATAATTCAAACAACTCTAGCATACTTTATAACAGGCAGGTCTCACCTTCATTGGCTCCCTTACGTAGCTGCTTATAGTTGCAGGATTGCTGCACAAGATCCAGTAGTGTTTTGGTGAGCTGTGCATCAGCCAGTGGGTAAGCTTTGGGGTTCACTTCTGCCTCACTCTAGTGAAAAGAAAGAGTAAGGAGTATTACAACAGGAGTAAAGGAGGCTTTGTTCTGAACAACACTACGTAGGCCTTAAGTCTCACATATATCAACTGCTGGGGCCAACTCAGCTCCCTATTCTCACCTGCTCAGCACATGCACTAAAAGTCCCATTGCATTTCATTTCTCATGTTCAAAGTAAACAGCATCTCTGCCCCCACAGCTGGGCCAGGTAGAATTGGACAATTTCAATCCTGTAATCTAGCAGCAGTGAACTAACAGCGGCCTCAAGCATGCGCTACCAAAGATACTATATAAATGAAGGATTGCAGAGCAAGCTGCTGCCACCAACAATTTAACAAGTTTAGACCTGAACTTTAAAGAAAGCCTGAGAAGAGTAAGATATCAGATTTACTCCTGCAAGTTACAAATAGCTTCTAGATTTGAACATCAGTGGCATATTGGAACAGTAATAACATCATAACAGGCATTAATAGCCAGTACTGGCAAAACTAGAATTCTTTCAATATGTGCATTCAAAAGCTGACAATTTAAACACGATTAATATCTAAAAGGAAGTGGTCCAGCGTCCAACTACTGCTATGTTCCGCCACCAGCCCTAACGGGGAGTTAGGGCACTGCCCCCAAGCTGCTCTTCTGCACGGAGAGCACATGCTTCTGCTTCCGAGGGAGCCAGCAGAACACGGGAATAGGGTCTCCTGGCACAGGCGACCTCACAGAGCGCCAGCCCCCCGCTCTCTCCACGCGTGGGAGAGCCCCAAGCCCCCATGTTGCAGATGCTGCGCGAGTTACCACCATTCCCTCGCGCGTGTTAAAGCGGCCAGCGCGCATGCAGCAGCCACCCGCGGCCCGCACGGCCTCCCCCGCCGCACCCCGGGAGGCAGCGTGGGGCGGCCCAGAGGCCACGTGCTCCCCCTGCTCGGTTCCGCCCGCCAGCCCCCGGGAGGCAGCGCGGCTCCTGGCAGCGGGAAGGCGGCCACCTCGCCGGGGCCGCCGGCGCACGCGGCGCTGCCGCTGCCCCGGGCCCTCGTGGGGAGCCTCGAGAGCGCCCCGCCGCCCCGCTCACCATGGCCGCGCCCTCGGCTGCCCGCGCCGCGCCGCACGCGTCCGGTCGGTCCTCTCAGCCCGAAAGCTTCACGGAGGAGGAAGAGGAGGAGAAACGCGTCACTACCGGAAATGAGATGTCGGTGAGCCCGGGGGGCGGGAGAAGGCGGCGCCGCGCCCCTCGGTGCCGCGCTGCCGGGGCTGGGACCGAGCTTTGGGGTCGGCGCTACGGGAAAACAAGCCTGGGCGTTTCGCCCCAGGCGCGTGACTGCTCCGTGACGGGATGGGGAATAACGGGATCAGCTGCGGATAAACGTCTGTTCGTTGTTTCAGCCGCAAACGTGTTTCGTCTGCAGGACCCCCTCCCTCCCTCCCTCCATCCCCACGAATGTTGCATAAAAATGATGCTAAATTGGCCACCTGTACGTGAAAAATAAGCAGGAGGTTCCCCAATGCCGACTGACTGCAGATGCACTGAAATTCCCGGTGTTAAGGCTGGAGGGTTGCAGGTTGAAGGATACGCAGGAAGCACAGCAGCACTGTGCACACCAAGACGGCTCCGATTCTGCCGAGCTGAGAGATGGCTTCCTGTTCCCTGCCAGCTGGTTTATTCCTGCACAGACACATAATACACCAATATGCAGACAATTCTACATCATACAATATTACGCGAGGCAGGGAGTTGTTAAATTTGCAGCATACACAGAGACATACACTCATACTTTTTCTTGAATTTTTCTTCCCACTTATATTCCACCTTTATTGGCTTTGTTCCACTTCTAAGTGCGGAAGAGGATAAAGTGTTTGACTTAACTACCCAAAATCAAGTCCTGAAGACCTCAACTACATCTAAAGCTAAAGGCAGAACTGCTGAACTTTGGAGAGGCGCTAACTACAGCTAAGCATCTTCTCAGTGGGAGACTGCTTGTCTGCTCCTGGCCTGTCAGGACTTCTCTGTGCTTCAGTTCTTCATCTCTAAAAATGAGGATGACAGCACAGACCTATTTCTACAGGGAACTGTGGGGATGCATAAAGCATTATTTCAGCCCAGACTCTACAGCGATGCATCCTGTAATATAAAATATAAATGAAAGGATATTGAGAAATCATGACTTGTTCTTTATTTGTCCTCTGCCAAATGAAGCTGAACATCTAAGGGCTACTTACCAATTTCCAGGGGTGCTCGTACTGACCAGTAACATGTTATGATGAACATTATTACTAAATGACAAGGCTGTGCAGATGGGGGTGACAGACCATATCGTTCTATGGCAGGTAGATGTCTAGCTGGCAGTTTTGTGAATATGGCTTGAGCATATTCATGAGCATCTATCCCTGGATATAGAGATCTCCCAGATGTTTACATTTTAAAGGGGCTTTGATGCTGAGGAAAGCTGGCTTTCCCTATTATTCTACACTGCATATAGACAGCAACAGTTTAAGATTCTCACACACACAACCAATTCATTTTGATATTGATTTCAGTGGAGGAACCACCTCTGTAAAGGATGAAATTTTTCTCTTTTTAGAGCTAGGTGCTAGCCAGGCCCTACAAAGTATCAGCCCCTCTTGGGAGGGGAAGGAGCTAAGTGAAACAGAAACATGAGGGGAACAGGCAACTAATGACAGGGGACAACCAGTGGAAAAGGAAAAGGAAGGTGTGTGAAGGCTGAGGGCTCACACATGGATGAAAGGGTACCAGAGAAGAGGTTGAGCTGTGCCCTCCACTCAGAAGGGGCCCATGCAACTAGAGGACACTGCTCAGAGGTGCTCTGCTCAGAGACATGAATGGACATGGGAACAGATGTAGGCCCCTTGTGAGTCTTACCTGGATGAGATCACAAAAATTGGATCAAAATTCACATATGCTTCTTCCATATAAATCTTCAGTAAAAGGTGAAATATTTATCTGAAAATATGGAGAAGAGAAATAATCAAATAACTATCAGATATACGGCTGGCTTTATACCTGCTGGTACTGTAGGCAAACCCCATCTCTTACTCTTTCCTCTTATATGGGAAAAAAAAAAAGTCTGGCTAAGCTTGTCTAAACATACCATAAATATATCTGGGGTCACCTCTCATACCAAGGGGAAAGTCAGTACTCTCTCAAATCAGTGTTACTAACTGAAATCAAAGGTCCTGGGTTTCCTTACTCTTGGTCTCCTCCCACCTTTCCCCTCACTCTCCCCTGTGCACATTTAAAACAGTGGCTCTGAGTCTGGAGTTCCTCCAGTCCGTTTCCTGGCTTTATCGGCTCTGCTCTCATCTCTCTTTTCACACCATTTTTCTTCTCCCACACTCTTTCTATCCCTGCTACTCCCATCCCTGCGGGTATTTTATTTCCCCAGTGCTGCCATCTGGTTCCTTTTCTTAAATTCTCGCTCAGGCCCTACCCCACCTCTCCCCATACGACAGCGTGCGGGGAACGTCCTCCCCCAAACTCCTACCGCGTCCCCCTCCCTGACTCTAGCGGGACCCCTGCCCTGCCGCTCCCCTTTCTGCACCCACTTCCAGGGGGCTACATCGCGCACGCATTTCCTCCCTCGCCCCCGTCTTGCAAGGTGGCACACTCCTGGCAGGCGGCGGGGCGCAGCTCTCACGCCCTCCTTCTGCCTCCGCAGAAATCCCCGATCCCGGGGGAGGAAACGCTCACTAGGCGGCGCAGCGCCGCCGCCAACGGCCGCCGCCCTCAGGGGCGCCCCCGCGCATGCGCACTACGCCCGCGCGGCGGCCGTTGGCGGCGGCCGTTGGGCGATGGCGGCGGCGGCGTGCGCGCGGCAGCCCGGTCGCCACGGCGCGCGCTGGACCCTGCCATTGCGCCCGCCGCTCTGCCTCGCTTGCGCTGTGGAGACCTTGGGTGACAACGGCGCCTCGGTGGGCAGCGCCCTCGCCGTCTCTCTTCCCCGCCCCCGGGGGGGACCCTCTGCCTGTGCAGGGCCTTGCTGGCCTCCGAGAGCCTCCCCCGGGCCTCCCCCAGCCTTGGAGCATTGGGCCCTCAAACCCTTCAGCCTGTGCTGGCCCCGCAGAGGGGCCTACCCCACCCCACCCCACCCCACCCCTGGCTTTTCCATCTCCTGCTTCCAATTTGGGGCTCGAAGGTGGCTGGGTGTATCTTGGTGCTAAGCTCTTGGGCCCAGATGTGCTGGGATGCTCTTCCCCCTAGGATGGCATGAGCAGCAGCTTTGTGTGGACCTAAGTGCTAATGGCACATTGTCTCCGATCTGTAGTTGGTGCGTAAGAAACACACGCTCTCCCGTCTCCGTGATGCCTTGGCATGGCAGGCGCTCCCAGTCATCCGACTGCTGGCACCAGATGAAGGGCTCTGTGTTCATTTGATAGGAACGCTCTTTGGTAAGAGCTCCCTTGTGGCCTTATACAGTAGCAGTGAGAAGGCAGTTCTCATCTGCTTTTGAATGGATGAAGAAATGTGAGGTTTCTCCATGTTAAAAAAAAAAAAAAGAATATAGAGACTACTAATAACTACTTCTATACTCCCACTTTTCCATGTTAGATGTATTATATTCCCTGTGGAAAACTATGCCTGTCATTTGATTTAGAATAGGTTAATTAATTTCCTTATTCACCAAAGAGCAGAATTAGCATGCTAATGAAGCTCTTGCACTTTTCCTAAGTATCTTAGCTTGTCTTTAAAGTCTTGTCAGACACAGTGCTCTGGCTTATGGCTCTTCCCAGAATGCCTTCTGGTCTGCTGTCACGCCTCAGTGCTTTCTAATCTTGCTGAACTGTAGCATTACATGAAGATTGGTACAGAAATGAAAGTGTGAGTTTGAAAAGATGCTGTAGGATTTAATATCAAATGTGCAAAATACTTATCTACGTAGTGTTTTTTTACACCATCGCTTTATATCTGTAGAAATTCTTGTAGCTGTAGGACTGTATTACCCACTTCTTTCTGGAGGGTCAGACTCACAGCAGAAGACAGTGTTCAGAGGGATGTCAGAAAGTGCCTTTCCAACCACAGTCTCTGTGATCCTGAACATCTCTTAGTGGTTTTTGTTTGCAGAGCAGTGCTGGGGGAAAGGTCTTTGAAATGTTGACTAAACTCTTGACAGAGAAGGAATAATGGTCTAAATGAAGCAACAGCAAGGCAGGAAGAGAAAGGTGGAGGATATGAATGCAAGAGCCTTCAAAGAATAAATATATTGGATTCCATTAATTCCCAGATCTCATTTGCACATCACAGATGTTTCTTATTCTTTCAGGGGGAAGTGACTTACAAGCCCCTTCCCATGCCTTGACACAATGAATAATTCAAACAGTGTTTTCCCAGTTGGTTTGCACAAACTGTGCTGTGCATATGTTGGAAACAGAGCTATGTTAGAAACAGAGTTTTTTTGCAGGTTTAGTTCTCGTTTACACTGTCTGCGTACATGGTCCTATACAGATGTGGAGGGAGCAGTGCTTATGGCCAGTCCAATCCTATGTTGTATGACCCTAACACTTAATACCCCAGAAGATAAGGGAGTTGTGTTTGCATTTCAATGCTCTTGCCTATTTTTAAATAATAATTCTGTCTCTCTCTTTAAAGAGTTTACAGTTGAATGGTTTTGGGATAGCTTTGGGTTTTACTGTGCTTGCTATAACTCCTAGAGCAGTTGGGCTCCCAGTCCAAGTTTGGGGGTACACGTAATAATATGTAAATTTTGGATAGAGCTTGAGTGAACCAAGGGTGCATTTGGTGCCAGAATGAGAGAGGGAGCTCCAGCTGAATGTCGTAATGTCCCTGTGGCCTGCTTATGGAGGCATCTTTTGTGATACTCCTTGAGAGTACCCCCCTTCATTTGACAAAATCAGGTTGGTGTCATGTGAAACAGGGAAAAAACAAAACAGTTCTAAAAGGATTTGCAGCTCTTTTTACAAGAAGACATTGCAACACTGATAATCACAAGCAGGAATGAGTTCCACAATTGATTGTTGCTTATCTTTTAGGGATGTTGCATACTGTGGAAGACAGCAGTGCCTTGGACCTGTTCCTAGAAGGTGAGAGGCAGATGCCATGTCTCAGATACTGATGGTTTGTGAAGTTGAGTCTGTGTTTAGTCCAATACAGATAGTGAGATGTTCAGCTTCTACATGTCTTAAATTGGGAAGAACATCTGTTGTCTTTCAGTGCAGGGTGGTGAGCAGACTGTTTTGATATTTGGGGGGGGAGGGGGGAAGGGTGGGCGAAGCAGACACGTGGATTTAAATATTAGTCTCATACAGGTTCTGTGTACAATAAATTTAGCATCAGATGGATAGCAGTGGTAAACAAAGCCTTGTCTTCAGGCCTGACCCAAGGCTCATCAAAGCAAATGGAAATCGTCCTGTTGGCTTCAATGAGCTTTGGGATCTGGTGCTTCTCCTCAGGATAGAGTATTTGGGATTTAGCTGTGCAGGCTTCTCTTTGCGAGCAGTCCTTCATTTGTAATCTGGAGGCAATGCCTGCAGGGCTGAGAAGGGAATCTCTGCAGTCCAATTAACCTTGGGCATCTTTGCTGAGTCTAGTGATATTAGCAATGCAATGGTTTCCTCTTGTCCAGCCACAACAGATGAAAAGAGGTATGATCAGCTCATTTCATAGAGGGTTATCAGTTTTCAAGCATGTACTTGACATGGTGTTACAAAGGTGAGAAGGTTTTCTGTCATGTTACCATTCCTCTGCAAGGTGGATGCTCTCAGACAGAGCCATTTTAACTGAGTGGTTTTTAACCTGAAGGTTTTTAGAGATTCTGAGAGTTCTGGGCAAGAAAGGACCATTAAAACATCTATATATCTATGCCTCTACTGAGCCCTGTAGCTTTTTTTTGGCTAAGGTATGTCTCCTAGGTAAACCTCTGGTATTGCCCTGGAGCTACCAAAAGATGGTGGATCTAGAAGTCCCTGTTTTGTTTTTTTTTGTTGTTGGTTTTTTTGGTGATGCTTTGCTAGAACACAAACAGCACTTGCAATTGGTGCCTGGTAAATGTAGTTTCTTGTTGATTTCCTCTACTAGGACAGAGTGGACAGAATTTTTACAGTTGCTTTGAACAAGAATAACAGCCCTGAGTTGGGGCTGAGGAGGTGAATAACACAAGGAGAGGTGAGGCCTTGCTCTCTGGAAAGGTATATGAGATAACTGCAGTGTGTAGAAATGGCTGACAGACTGCACCGTTATCTCAGGGGCAGTAGTAGAGGAGGAGCTCTCAGACTGTATCTAAGCATAGTCAGCAATTGTGATTCTCATGTCTTCTCAGGAAACACATGTCTTTAAAGGGCAATTTTCATACTTTTGGAATCCTTCCCTGTTCAATTTTCAGAAGTTTTGATGGTTTTAAACAAGGTATTTGTTTCTTTCTTTTCCTGGTTTCTTGCATTTATTTTGTGTCCTGATGCTCAGTTTGTCACTTGTGGTTCATTTCCATGTATGGTTTGTTGTGCTACTAGAACAGGACTGCTGTGGTGTTGCTGCAGAAGGCTCAGGCTGGCCTCTCAGAAATAATAGTACTGGGATTGCAGATGTTACCTTGCTCTGTCAGCACCTCCATGCTCACTTAACATTTAAGCTCTTTGCTCACTCCTCTGCTAAAGCCCTGTAGAAGATAGCTTGTGAGTGCCCTTTGATGTGAATTACTGATCCTGTTTCTTCTGCCTAGTTCTGGTGCAGCTTATAGTGGAGCTGAAGTCGGAGCAGTACTTACGCTGTGTTTTGGATGAAAGCCAAAAAGAGGTCAGTGAAGATGAGTTCCCTGCCCTTCACTTCAATCCTTCAGAGGTTGAAAGATAGGAATGAGAGGCCCTGCAAAATTGCAGCTACTGCTCTAGCAGGATGTCCTAATGCCAGCTCCCCTCCTGTGATTTCGGCAGTATTGGTGTCTGCTCTGGAGCTTTCCTGTTGTTCCTGGGAAGCCTCACAGCTGCATGGCTTCATGATGCTCTCATGAAGCTGTGGGCTTTCTCAGATTCTTCTTTCCCTCCCTTACCGTGTCAGTGATAAAAGGAGCTTTCCCAACCTGCAGCTGATCAGTGGGCTCTTGCTCTCTTCATTCCTATATTTGTGATGGTCCCACAGGGTATAAAAACCTAGGAAAATAGCAAAGGTGGGAAGTTCAGCTGGTTCATCTCCTCATATAAGAGCTGCTGATGAGAGGGAGGAAGAGGAGCAAAAAGTAAGAGGCTTCTTGGGTGAATTAAGAGATCACTGCTGCATTCTGGAGACTTAGTAGGTGTGTCCAGGGTTTTCCTGCGATTTATCCTAAATGGTGAAGAGGTCCCTACTTAGGAAAAGATCCTGTTCTGGAGCATTATGCATCACAGAGAGCTTGCTGTTTGGTGTACATTTCTGCCTTTGTATTGTGTCCTCATCGGTGAAACATTTTCTTCCTCTGTCTCATCTGCAGCTGTGCAAAGCAACTACCCTGAGAGGCAGCCTGCCCACATTCACTCTCTTGGGCAAGCTGGCAGATGCCATCCCTGTCTTAGCTGATTTACTGGTGGTAGAGCACAGTGAGTAATCTGTCATGCCCCACTGAAGTTTACATCCAGGTAGTATTCACAGCCCTAATACACATACACATGTGTGCACCCCTGCCCCCAGCAGGCCTTTGCGAAGGTCTCACAAGAACTCTGCCCCAGAAGGTAGAGTGGCTTTTGGGCCTCCTGGGTTGCAGATCAGTACCTTAATAGCATGCTTGTCATTGTACTCTTTGCCAGCCTGGCAAAACCAGCCTCTGTGAACTGAGATTTGTAGGTCTGCCTTGCAGGTGATATATATTTGGTTTTTCTTTCCTTGGTTCAGCCCCCAGGGGTGTGCTGAGCATGCTTAGCTGTTGGAAGTAGCTGGGGTGATGGATCTTCATCTGAGGAACAGTGAACTCCTCCAGCCATTTGTTTCTGTACCTCTGCTCAGAGACTCCTAAAAGCATTCCTTATGTCTGTAAATGTTTGACTGGATTAGGTGGAGATGTGGAGGTGAAGTAGTTAATCGCTTAATTGTGACATTCATTAATCTGCGTGCACAGGTCTGTCCAGTGGCCTTCTGCAGGCTTTTGAGGGAAATAGATGGATGCTTTAGAAATGTCAGTTCATTGGTGTGAATGCTTGCCATTACGTGTTCCTCATGCTAGGTAATTTAGTGGATCACCTGCTGATGGGCTTGACATATCCAAATGAAGGTGTAAAGGCTGCTGTCTGCTACTTGTATGGCAAGCTGTACTCCTCTCCTGTTGGCACAGAACGGCTCTCAGCACACTTCACGGAAAGGCTGTGTGGTCTCTTCTTGAATACTTTGAGACATGCACAGACAAAGGAGCTACAGGTTAATTGTTTGGGTAAGGCATTTCTCAGAGAAGCTGTAAGGTGCAAGGGAATGCTTAGAAGAGAGGAGAAAGCCTTGGGTAGTTTAGAGGCCATAATGTGGATTGTTTTCTAGAGGAGCCTTAAACAAACTTCTAGGTGATTAGGCTGTAGCAGGGGAGCCTTGTCTGAAACAGCTGATCCTTTCTATTACTGCATAGCAGTCTCATGACCCAGCCTGGCTGCTGAGCTTCCCCAGCCCTCTGTTGTCCCTAGAGCCCCATGTTTGCCTAGGACTGAATCTTTCAGCATTTGTACTGCAGCTTGACCCATCTCAATGTGATGTTATCATCCTAGGAACAGACCATCCGTCAAAGTCTCTATATGCAAACACTAGGCACAGACTGATGGGTTCTGTAGAGCAGTGGAATGGAGTCTAACAAATATAATCTTCTGATGTGGGACATGTGTTATTTAGGTTAGAAAGCTAATGTGGAAATAATACTTTTTTGCATTTATGCTTCCAACTGCACTTATCAGCTGTGCTGAAGAGCGCAGTTCCAGCCCTCCTGGCATTGCTTGTTTGCAAACCATCCAGGGAATTCCTCTTTCATGTAGGAGGTAAGCAGGAATTGGATTGCTCCTCAGATCATCTACTCAGCTACTGGAAATGGATGATGATTCCTTTAAAAGTTGAATTCCACAGCTCAGGCCATACCCCTTGTGAACTTGTACTGAAATATACTCTGATGATTTGCATCAGTACATGTAGCAATGCTCTATACTTTTATACTGATTTTTTGTTTAACTAAACACAACTGTTTCAGTAAGAGCCTGTGAAAGTAGAAAGGGAAGATGAACACAAGTTCTCTAGGAAGTATTCTGTGGAAAATCTGTGGTTGTTGTTGTGTCACTGACTGTAGCTTGGAGAAAAATGCAGGTCAAGAGCTCTCTCAAGAAACAGTTTAGAGGAAGGTACTGGAGCAGAGAAGACAGTGCAGCTAGGTTGTTCCTGAGTTCATTTACCATTGTACATGCACATCTCCAAGAAGGAAGAGGGAGGAGATCAGACCGAGCAAAAAGAATCAGCAACATGGGGTTGCAAGACCTGTGGCTCATGGAAGTGTCCGGGCGTGCAGTCAGCAGAAGCTCCCTAAACATGGGATGAGGGGCTTTGCAGGGAGTGCAGGATAGGGGAGGAGCTGGCAATAAGTCTTAGGCTGTAAGTACTCCTGTGTTAATGTACTCCTTCATGTGACCAATGTGATGCTTGCTCCCACTCCCTCTTTTGTAGGTTTGCTTAAGGAGCTGCTGAAATCCGACCATTTTGTGTCCATTCTTATGAATAATTCAAAGACAGAGGAGGAGTCTGAGAACCCTGACTTTTTAGAAGGCGAAAACCCACTGCCACTTGTTCTCAAAAAGGTGATGGGTGAAGTAGTCTTGCAACATGCAGCCTATGTCTTTCTAATAGGTTATCCCTTGTTCTGAGGTGAATTGTTGGTAGAATTAAAGAATTTGCTGGACTGTAATAAATCTTTGTTTCAGGCACTTGACTATGCTGTTGCCAACATTGACCAGCAAAAAAGGCTGCAGTGGAAAATGGAGACACCCCCATAGATCATCCCACTATTCATTCCTGCAGTGTGGAGGGGGGAAATTTTCCTTGTGGCCCCACCTGGTTTTACTCACTGACACTTGAGGTCTGATACAGCACTTGTAGTGCCAGCATAACTAGGCATGGGGGCAGAGCTATCCTTACTCATAGTCTTCTATATTGTGATTTTCATTTTGCATTTTTGAGTGTATTTGGCCATGTTTTATCTTGCCTTGGCAAATTTGATCAGTGAAGTACATGTCAAAAGAGAGATCTTCATTTCTTTTTTAAATTTTAAAATTTAGAGGGAACTGTTTGCTATTCATATATGCACCGTTGACTTCCTCCCTCCTTTTGGCTTTTGTTTCCCAACAGCTTTTGTTGACCAGAGATGAGATGTTACAGGCAGCAAGTTCTCACTGTATGGCAGCAGTGCTGGTTCACTCTCCCAGCAGATATGCTCCTGCCTTTATCCATGCAGATGTCCCAGGTGAAGAAGTGCAGCAACACCTGTTGTTTGTCTCCTGGTATCAAAGCCCATCCTGCTTGTTTGTATGAGGAGTCACTCTGGCTCTGTGAAATCCACTGATGGCATAATCTGTGCAGTGACTGTTTTGTACCAGTAAAAATAGCTAATGTGATTTTAGGAAGAGAAGTAAAGAATAAATTTTCAATTGAAAGTATAGAAGCAGCTGTCAACAGGCAGAATGGAGATGTCACAACAAGAATTTGGACAGGTCCTTGAGGCCAAGCCCCCGCTTGAATGATATTAGGGAATGTTTTATCAGCCATGTCTCCCAGTTGTAAGACTTCAGTTGTGCAGATGGCTTATAGTCCGCTTACCATATAGAGAGCAGAGTGCCCTTCACCACATTACATTGCTAGCTGCCTCCTGCAGCCTCTGGGTTTTCCTTTAAAACCTTTAGTCCCAGGTCTCTCCTGTCTCAAGAGAGACTGCATTTTGTTTAGATTCCAGCCTATGCAATATAGCTCCAAAGCCTTAACAGGCTGGAATCGCATCTTATCCCGCTAAATATTGTGAATTTGTACAGAATTTGGCCTAGGATTTAGCTTTGAAATCCAACTGTGGGTGATGGTTCATTATTTCATTCTGCTCTCAGAAGACAGAAATGCTTTGGTTTTGTAAATCCCTTAGGAGATGTAAAACTTTGAGAAAAAATATCACTGTGTCTGTGGTAAAGCTGGCTTTGTGGTTCTTCATTTGTGCCAAAGGCTAGAGCCACAATTCAGCTCCTGCCTGCAAAGTTTGTGCTGGGAAGATGTCTGCCTGCAGTACTCTGCTCTCTAGTCACTTTGTTTTGAAAACTAGCGTAACTCCAAGTATCCTCTGCATTCTCCATTGCTGCCATTTCATACTATAACCATTCTTCCTGTGGCTGTTGCTATGCTTCCTGGTTTCCTCCTTCTTCCTTTACTCTGTTTTAGGAGCAGCTGTGCCATGCTGCGAGCAGACTACCCCTTACCTCTTCCTTATTTGTGTGTGTTTGCAGAATTCCTGTTTGAGTGTCTCTCATGCACCAATGAAATTCTCATCTGGTCAGTATATTGCTGCTTGCTCCTCCTAACTGAAGAGCGCCTTTTCTTCTCGAAGTGTCACACAGTCTATGGTGAGTCATGCCTGTCTGACAGAGTGACTGCAGTATTACTGTGGGCACTTGCTGTGCCTCTAGCTGAATTTCAGTGCTTTAGGAACAATCACCATTTCCAGTCAGGATGGGTAAAGAACTGAAGATGAGTACCCACCAGATATGTTTGTAATGTTTTCATAGCTTGAATTTACAGTGTCTCTGACCTAATAAGTTCCTAATGAGCACATGTGCATTATAATAGCCAGGCATCATGACTGACACTACCTCAGGACTTATTAGGTGTTTCTGTGAAGATGCCAAGGATGGATTTAGGAAAAGAAGCCAAATTCCTTCCTTTCTTCTGGACCTTCCTCCAGCAGTGGAGGTTGAGGCCTATTATGAGGGAGCTGAGTTAACACAGCAGTTTTGGGCAGTTGTTGTTTCTGTCAGTGACTCAGAAGAATCGTTGTTGAAATCTTCCTTCCTTTTAAAAATTCATTTTGGTCCCATTCTGGATTTTGGGGTGTGTGTTAAAAGCCTTCTCTGTGCCTTCTCTTGAACATATGCAGGCGTTGAATCTCTGGTGAGGAGTCTCCGAGATGTCCTGCAGCTGAACAATGTAGAGTTGCACAAGCAAGGGCTCCTGCTCTTCACTGAAATACTGAAACGGTAAGGGGCTGCCCCTTGTCTGGTTTGCACCGGCAGAATTTGTGCCCCCAGGATGGAAGCTGTTGGGCTTTTACTGTTTAGGCTTTTTCTCTGAAACCAAGTATCTATGCCCCAGAGCCTTTTGTGTTTGAAAGATGTTGCTGAACAAGCACATCTCCCTTATCCTTGTGAAGAAGGGCCTGATGGTTGTTTTTGAACCTCCCAGCGTGTCCTCTTTGTACATACAGCCAGCAGCGTATCTGCTTCTTCCTGCTTCCTTGTCTACTTGAGAGGCAAATTCTACTCTCAGCAGTAGACAGGACAGAAGGGGAAGGCTAGAATGGTCCAGGTGTATGTGAGCAGGCCAGCTCCTGCTAAGTGCATCTCTGTGACAAAATGGCGCGTGCAGATTCCATGGCTTTTGATCCTGTGTCTTCATCTGAGCTAAATTCAAACAGGAAAAACAAGTTCCAGGTTGAAATATTAATGTTTTCTGTCACTTTTTTTCTCTCTTTTTCTACTAAAGGGTAGCAAAACTTGGCTTGTTTTTCTTCTACGCTTCCTGTTTCTGCCTCTGTGATTTTGTTCCTGTCTTGTCATGCTGTTGTCACAGGCTTCTTTTTGCTGCTTAGTTCTCCCAAAAGAGTCCTTGAGCTGAATTTTGGAAATGTCATCATCAATTCTGTAGCAAGTGGCAGGGAAAGAAGGGAAAAGAAAAGCAGCAGTGTTGGAACAGTGTGATGATGCCAGTGTGGGATCTGTCAAAAAGAGAAACCAGAATGTGGGAAACACTAATTACAGCGTTAATGCTTGTAAAGCGGAGAGAACACTCTGCCCAATTACTCTCATTTTCTAGCACACACATTCCCCAGTTCACTGTGGTTTACCTTAGAAGTGTAGTTTTATTTAAAACTATCTCATGGTGGGGGAAGAGGTCTCCTCTTGGAATCTCTGCTCCTTGTTTCCCTTGTAGCTGGATTCTGTTGTTTTGTTTAGGCAAGACTGACCGTCTCCATTTGCATTGTTAGAAGTGTCAGGAATGGTGGGTAGCTCTCCCTGCAGTGCTCCTTGTTTCTCCCAGCACCACTGGAGTGGCGGGCACAGTTTGGGGCCCAAAGACAAGAAGGTGCACAAAGCTGCAGGAGTGCTGTCCTTCATGCTTTTTCCCCAGGCCCCAAAGAAATCAAAATGTGCCATATTGCAAGTGGGTTTATGGCTCTTGAATGAGTCAGCAGTACTCCTCCATCCCTTCCTCCCTGCATGAGTCAGTGAAGACTTTTCTGAGGTGTTTTACTTCAGAAGGTCAGTGATTAAAGGAAAAAAATGCAGGGAATTAATAGAATTAAAGTATCAGCAGAAGAAACAACATGAGGTTCAGCATACCCCTTATCATGGCTTGGGCCAAAGACTGCTCCTGGTTCCTGAGCTCCACAAGGCCTTCTCCCTGCCTTGCCCACCTCACAGCTTTTTCTCACAGCAGAATGTGAGGCGACTGCCAAGCTGGATTTGAGCGACTAAAAGGAGGGCTTCTGCCTCTGCTAACTTTTTACCCTGCAGCTGGGCTACTAATTTAATTTCTGCTGAAGTTCACTTTTCTCTCTCAATTGTGCATGGGAGCGTGTGCTCCTGGCTCACTCATCAGGCATGTTTGTGAAAACTGAATAACAGGGAATGCTTTTGGCTTCAAGTCTGACTTCTGTCATGCTGTGCTTCTCCTTCTCTGGCTTCACTTGTTGGTCTCTTTGGTGAGGCCCTCTGGCAAGCTGTTAGTGCCCCTTTCCCACATGTAGCTGCCTGTTTCCCCCCTTCTTCCCAAATGTACCTGACTTGCCAGGAGCCAGCTGACCCCTATCTGCCATTTATACAGCTCTACCCAATGACAGAATTAATGACTCCTCATCCCTGGGTGCTCTGGTGTGGAAAACTCAAAGGTGTCGTGCCATAAGGTGACAATGAAAGTGCTCACTATCAATAAAAAAATGTCAGAACAGTTGGGTTATGTTTATTTTCCTGATTGCTTTTCAAGTTTATGAAAGTCCCTGTCCTGGCAGCATCTGGCATTAGAAATGCCACAGGACTATGAGAGAAGCTATTCTCATGGTTTTGTCCTTGTTCTAGGATGGTGGTGTTTGCATGTTTACCAAAAAATGTGAATTTTCAGATGAATCCTCAAATGCTAGAGCAGATGGGCTCAGCATAAAGTCCTAGGCAGAGGGATCACTATGTTTTGCAGAGCCTGTTTTTCATGTGCTTTTCATATCAGTATTTGCTGGCACAGTCACACAGTTATCCAAGCTGTGGGTTTTTTCACCATAGAAGGGCTCCAGACGTTCTCAAGTTTGAGACTGCATTCCTTGAGAGCAGCTGGCTCCAAATACTGAAAAGCATGGAACCGCATGGCTCAGCTATCCATTTGGTGAAATAAAGAGAGGGTGCTACAGTTATTTTATTCTGACAATATTCTCTTTGCTGTTTCCTCTTTTCAGGCAACCAGTGGAAATCAAATTATTCACAAACAGAGGTGTATGTAAAGAAGCCATTGATGTTCTGATGGAAACAGTGAACTGCCCAGTGCTGGAGGTGGCAGTGGAGGCTGTGAAAGCTGTGGCAGCCTTTCTGAGGTAGGCAAGAAGGTGTTTACAGGCTTTTTTTCAGATGGGTCTGTTGATACCATGTTGGTCTCTGTGACTCCTCTGTGGCTGTGTGGGTGAGTGTGCTCTGCAGCGGGAATTCTGGCTGAGACAGGTGTAGGTACAACAGAGCTACCCACCTAAGAGGGCTGTCAGGGCAGCGTAGCTGTGGTAGGCAGCAAGCTGCTGCAGCAAGGACCTAGGGTCCCAGGCAGACTTGTAGTACATAAGTTACTGTGGCTTTGTCACTCTGTGCCCTATCTGGATAGATAATGGCAAGCATGAGACTGTGTACAGTGATAAACCTCCTGATTGCAGTGGGGCAGACATTGAGTGCAGTGATGGTGTATTTGGGCTTGCATCTGTATGAAGGCACTGTTTGGAGAGCATGGCCTTAGTATGCTGTGTTGGAGAGAGGTGGCAATGGCATATTGCTGTTGAAGGAGCAGTTATTCCTGCTGGTCTTGCCTTACTGCCTGGACTGTCCCTAGCAGGGAATGTGCATGCTCTCTTTCTCTCCACCTGTGCAGGAAGGACCATCTGAGCTCCCCTCCAGTCCCGTATGAAGAGCTGCAGAAGCTGCTGGAGGCAGTGCTGAAGCGATGTGCTGACCTTTCCCCACCACAGAGTAACAAGAGACATGCAGTAAGTCAAGAGTCATTGTTGCCCCTTGGTAGGATCAAGCAGGGCAGGAATGACCTTCTTAGCACAGCGTGTGGATGTTGTGTGTACATTTCATACCTTTCACCTGTGTCTGTTGGGGTTGCTGGTGTTTCTTTTTGATCCTCATGCCTTGAGATGGCAGCAACCTTTGTCTCTGAGGCAGCTGAGGATGGATGCTGGTGAATGCTCTTTCTACATCAGTGAAGATACCTGGGACACCACTTGAGTGTGCTGCTTCCTTTAGGTGTCCAGTGCTCCAAAGTCATTTGAACCTCCCCTTCTTCAGGGCCCCACCTTGTAGGTTGCCTTATTCAATTTATTTATTTTTCTTTTTTTTTGCAAAGACCATGCCTTGCTGTGCCTTCAGATCAAGAGGGTCAACTTGCATGCACTGAGATGCCTCAGCAAGGGAATTATTAGCTGCTATTTGAACTGCAAATCCTTTCCTGTTCCTGGAACATGCAGTTAGTGTGATGTGGTACTGGGAGCTGTGCACCCCTGAGGAGAGCCCCCATTTCAGATGGCCGAATGAAAAGACAAGGGCTGGGCCCCGTTGCTGTGGGCTTAGGAGCATGTGGGTTTAAATCACAAGTATGTATGTAGTGGCAAGAACATCTTGCTGGAGTACCAGAGACCCAAATGCCTGCTGAACTGTCTCTAGATCTGCGGCCCAAGTTGTGTGACACCTGATTTCTGTCTTCTCTGCCTGGAGATAACGGAGTTGCTTTCCACCCGACGGGTAGACATTTGTCAGTCTGTTTGCACACACAGAGTTTGGTGTCCTATTCAGAATAAGGGGCCTTATAGGAAGGAAAACAGGTGAAGGGTAAGAACATCCAGGCAGTCTGTAATGGGAGGAAAGGAGAAATGATTGCCCCTCTGATAAGGTGTCTCAGCATCAAATGGGGAAGGAATTTATAGACCAGGAGTTTTGAATTGCCAGCCATGCGATTGGCTTGATGTAACTAGATTGCAGTGCCCTTCTGGCTGAACTTGGTGGGACGCTATGTGGGAACAACAGCCGGCACATGGATGGTTGCTTACAGATGTAAGCCTAAGGAGGCAGGTAGGAAACTTCCAAGATTTAAGTGCTGAGCAGGAAGAGGAATTGTTCAGCCTTGTCCAAAGAGTGATTGGAGGAAAATGGATTTGAAAAAATACTATGTTTTTCCTGAAAGGTTTGAAGCCTCATTAGCTGAACTGTTTAAAACTCACACTAGACCAAAACATGGCAATAGATACTGTACTATTCAAGGGACAGGGCAATGCAGAACTAGCAGCTCTCTTACTCTGCCTTCCTTCGGGAAAGCACGGTAGCCCTCTGACTCTGCCCTCACTAGGAAAGCACAATAACAATGAGACAGCTATGTGAAGGAAGTGAATGAAGTGAAATATATATTTTTTTCTGCTGCTGGTATTGGAGAAGAAAGCTATTTTGTTTCACAATGAACACAAGATCTTGAAGACTTCTCTCCTTTAACAGGGTGATCTCCTATTCTCAGTGTCTCAGAGTCACCCAGGAAACAGAAATCTTAGCAGAGTTCCTCAGAGACAGGGACAGTTCTTGCTCAACACCCTGGAAAGTTTCAGAAATGCTTGTAGGTGAGGACTAGCGGGGGCGGGGGGGGAGGGTGTTTGTGGGTGTGAGTCCTGATACATCATGACTGAGTTTCTCTACCCAGTCCCACCACTGAAGTATCAAAGGTGAGTTCAGTGTGTGGCACTTGTCAGTGAAGCTCCAGAGTGAGGGATGTGAAACACTGATGATAGTGAAAACTTTGTGGTACCTGCAGGTGCCTCCCAAGAAACTTGACTGAGACCTATCAGTTTATTTAATCTCTTTGGCCTTTGAAGAACTGCTTGAAAATAAGATTAAAAAGAAACGGGAGGGTATCATTATTGAAATCCGGTAATGATGTAAGAACTGATGGAAGGTATATGTGAAACCATATTCCATTTCTTGTGCCCTGGGCTATGCAGTCTCACTGCTGGAGAGGATTAACCATTTAACAAATATGTATCTGGTCCAGCTGCTGGCCTTGTATTTGCTTATATCTGTGTCATTTTACTGCATGTGGGTTTATACGCACCAGCTTTTCCTGTTTTGCTGGATGGGAGCCATCCCTTAACTGGCCAGGAGAAGATGGAAGATATGTTGCATAGGAAACCAGATCTGCTGCTAGGGAAGTTTGTCCAACTTAGTTATTTTGCCTTGCATCACTTGCATTTAGTTTGGCTTGGATAAAACAGCCAGAAGCCAGTGTCCCTATCTGCACTGACACAGTGTCTTGGCATGGTGTTAGAAGGCACTGGGCTTCTGTCATGGTTTCTAGAATGGCTCGCTGAATGGTTTAGCTGAATGGTTTGCTGGCTGTTTGTTATGAGGTTTGCTGTATTTGCTCTAGCCACTCTGGCCTGGTTGAGTACATTCAGTCTTGTCTCACTGAGGCCTCCCACTGAAGATATTTCCTTCAAAGAAGTTAAGTCTTCCTTTCCCAACTTGTGGTACAGTTGGACAACATTGCTAACTTTTAATAGCTTCACTCAAGAAGTAACTGTGTTACTGCCAGATGAGTTTCCAACCCATTGTGTGTTCCTGGGGTCCTTAATGGTGAAATTTGTGGTGGAAATGTAGTATCTCCCAGCTTCCTTTACAGAGTGGGGAGAATTCCTCTCTCCTCTGCTGTCTTCTGTATATGTGTAGATTAGCAGTGGAGTTCCAGAGCGACCCGATGGCCCAGGAGAACGCTTTCACTGCCCCCAGCTCTGAGAGCAGGGACACTCTAAGCAACTTCTCTGAGTTCCTGTTGAGGATTTGTGACAATCTCTGCATCCCCATGGTCATGGTAGGGTTTCTTTTGAACTTGGTCTATTCCTTGGGTACCTGGATAGACACTCTCAAGCATGGAAAGATGGTGGGAAAAGTCATTTTGAGAAGAGAGTATGTAGGATAAACCAAGTACAGCTGTAGCACTTGCTGCCTCTCTGGAGACAAGTGTAGCGTTATGCGTTCATGCAAAATGGGAGTGTATAGTGTCTGAGGGTGGAGAAATTCATAAAGCTTCCATATAGATTGCAATGTCTTTCTTCAGACTGTGCAATCCCCATAGCATACCTGACATGTTACCTAATCCATGGCAGCTCTGGCTGTTGCAGAAAATTAAGAATGCAGGAGCTGTTGTTTCCAGAAGGTTTTGGTGAGCCTGTCCAGCCTACACAGCAAGGACAGTACTAGGCCATGTGGCTCAGTAAGGCCATACAGTTTAAAAAGTAGGAATGGAGAGTCATTTGTGCTTTAGTATTCCATGCCAGCCTGTCACTAAGACACTTAGAGCAGGATTATCCAAATGGTGGGACTCTGATGCAGTCCCACATGTTGAGTAAATTTTCCTTGCGCTTTGCCACAGTTTCAGATATATGAATTCTTGCAGTTGCTGGGGGCTTGGAGATTTTTTGTTTTGTATTTTTAACACTCTCTTGGTAGGCACCAGTGCTGGCATGCTGTTCTCAGCCTTGAAAGCAGAGTGCAGTGCATGTCCAGTTTGGCAAAGCTGGAGTCAGTGTGCTGCTTCTTGCTCGTTGGACTTAGGTAAAAATTATGGACTGTGGTAAAATTGCCCCGTGGCCTTCTGTAACAGTGAGTTGAGTTGTTCTGTTCTAAACCATTTAGGGCTAGACCCTGCAGAGAACTTAAATGCCTGTATTTGCTACTACTCAGCAAAACGCTGAAGCACAGGTGTTAAGTGGTATTGAAGTCAGCTGTACTTAAGTGTATGTCCTACGTTGTATGCCTTGCTGCAGAATTAGCCATTTGACCTGTAATAGTAGTTATGTCTAGGGTAACATGGACAGTAATGTCAGTTGTTACGTCAGGGTGTAACTGGTTGCCAGCTGGAATCAGGAGGGAGTTTCTTGTTTGATGTAATGTCTTGCAGAGTTAGCAGCATCGCTCATAAACGTTGGGTGGGGGAGTGTTAGTTGCTTTCAAAATGCTCTGTAAACCTGTGTACTTGCTGCTGGGCATTTTGATAGCAGGGCTGTTAGTGCCATTTATCTGGATTTGGAAATCTAATATTCTGGGACAGTGGGAAGCAGGAAGAAAGCTGCTGCTTTCTGTATGTGTTGCATATCACCCATCTGATCTTTTCTTCATTCTTTCCACAGAGCTACCTGGAAAGGGCTGTCAGCCCGTCAGTGATGGAGGTTTTCATATCAGCCCTTAATACCTTGTTTACAGTGATGCCGAACATGAGGGATAAGTTCTCCAAAAAGCTGGGTATGGGGGTATAGGATCATGTGCTCTGTGCTGCTTTGCTTAACAGACAGAACTTGCTGCTACTGCATATTTTGAAGCAATGAGCTTAATGAGACTTTCAGTGGAGGATTACATTACATGTTTATGTGGGTAAGAACAGAGTGTGCAGTCATGTTCAGTAGGATGAAAAAGTTATTGGGTCTAGGAATGGTGATAGGACAGATTTTATTTTAGATAAGTAAATTGTGTCAGCTTTACCCCTTCCTCTGGAATATTCAGAACTGCCTGTTTCTGTAGATAGGGATTATGCTGGAATTATCAGTTGACTTTTATTATATAGAAATCTATTGACTTTGTGTTTTCCTTACTCTTTGCAGATCAGAGAGTGATGTATAGAATTCCTCTTTTCTAAACATGTAGAGCTGGCAAATCTTTCCTTCTCCTCCTGAGAAGGCAAATGAATCTCAGATACTGTCTTCCAAATCAAGATCAGAGTAGTGTGCCTTGGGAAGGTCAGGGAGAGAAAGCCTGACAAGTGCATTCTTACCGGGAAGGCTTGCCGTGTTCAACAGTTTTGTTTGCAGATGTGTGGGGATGATTATGGGACTGCGTACTCTTCTCCCTCATCAGACATACTTGTTGCTCTTCTAGACATTTCTGTCTTCCTTTCTCTCCAGTGTCTTCCTCCTTCATCCGACTGACTTTGGAGCTGAAGGCCAGATTTTGCTCTGTGCAAAGGTATTGTGATGTGTATATTGATAGTGAGTCAAAAATTTCCAGATGGGAAAGCAGATCACACCTATCTAATGCACCTGAATTAGGCAAGAATGGAGCCTAAAAGACTCAAGAGTCGTATCTTATTGCAAAAGTAAACAGTAACTGACAATGGAAAAGCTGTGAGAAAGGGGAAAAGCAGTTAGGTAGGGGGAGGGTGAATGTATGCAGCTTTGTGAGAATTCTGTGCACCATTGTAAGCTGTGCAGATATGGATACAGCAGCCTGATTTTGGAGTAGTGAAATCAGTGGGTGCTTTGGAAAGAATTGCAGTAGCATCAGTTCCATTTGAGCTCTGACTTCCTAGGCACATATTACCACTACTTATGTTCCTCTTGGTGTGATAATGTGTAATAAATAGGAGGGATAAGGAAGACTTTAACAGCATATATTGCAAATGGTCATCTCTAGCAGAGGTTATGATTTCTCGGTTGAAGAGCACTTGAGGAGACTCTCTGTGGGTCTGCAGAGATGTTTTACGTCCTCTTCCCTGTGACTTCAACTCGTTAAAAGAGTAGACAAAAAAATACAGCACCCCTAGTCTGGGTCACCATTGAGGGAGCTAAAGTGGGGATGTTTGTGCCTGAGAATGGTGTGTGTGGGGAGTGATTTAGGCCTGTGAATACAGTAGCATATGGTGCCAAGGATGTTATGTTACAGTACAAAGATGTTTGGTTATGTCCTGTTCTGCAAGGAAATCATTAGAGAGAGGGAAATGCCTGCAAATACAACTGTTCTCACAGCTTTTAGGTAATTTTTTGTCATTGCTAATTGTTCATCCCTGGAAACACCATTGCCCCAAAATCTCCTTACTGGAGTTTGTCAATGGTATCAGGTATTGGGAACCCCCCTCATACACCTCTCTTTCTCTGTGATGTTAGGGGTCCTGCCCTTGCAGGACTTGTGAGAGTACCTCGCTGTATTGACATTGTCCCAAGGTATCCGTGCATGTTCACTGTCATCACTGCTACTGTGTCTGCCACATCTGTCAGAGTTGTGACTGAAGTTTTGGCAGATGCTGTGTGATATTAGAAGTGTGAAGAGGTTTCTAGCCTTCTCCTTTGTATGTTTCTGGTGTTCTTCACAGTAATCCTGTCTTGAATCAAGCATGTTCCAGCTTCCTCTACAACTTGTGCCTGAGCCTCTACTCTGCCATGGAGAAGGAGAGAGATTCTTCTCAGGAGGGCAAGTCTGGGGAAGGAAACAACTTGCTTCATTTAAGTTGAGGTCCTGCCAGCCTCTATTTAGGCAGTAGGCAAAAAAAAAAAAGGGGGGGGGGAGGAGGGAAGGGGGAGACACACATAATTGAGATTTTTTTCAGCTTTTTTTTAGACTGGTCTGCTGAGGAGATGACACTCAGAGAATGCCTCTTGAAGAGTATGAAACCCTAACTGAATGAATGTGATTCATTTATCTATGGGTTTGCTTACCCAGTGACATTCATTAGCACAACCGTGCATGGTTTAATTAAAACAATATTACTTGCCAAGGAACCACCCTTATCTGGGGATTAAGGTCATTTTTTCCTCTGGTTTACTTTATAAAGCTTTCCTGTCTGTACTGTAACTTTCCATTGTAGGTAAGTCCCAAATAAATGAGATGAAAGTTTCCACATCATAAAAGCCACCATTCCCACTGGTGTTGGTCAGATGCCATACTGGCAGCATTGGCAGAGAGCTGGGAACCTCAAAGCAAAAGCCTCTTTTCATCCTCATGGCCAGTTCTGTTAGATCAGGTCTCAGGCCTCTATTCATGCCAAATCATAGAGGTGCACTTGCTACTTCATGTACTGTGTGCAGACTGTGGGGATAGTCAGTGGGCTTTGATATTTCTCAGATCAGGAGCTTCCCTAATTTAATATGCTTGAGTTAAGGGCAGGCAGATCCCCCCATACCTCTCTGCCTTAGCATAGACATTCCTCATCCCTACTTGTTCTGCTCATACTGGTTGCATTTCCAGAGCAGGAGATGTCTGAGCTCCTGCAGAAGGGCCTGCCTCAATTAAACTACACAGTTCCTGAAAGCCTTCTCCTCCTGACTGAAAACCCTGAATCTTTCTGTTTGGATCAGTCTCTTTGCAGCCACCAGCACTGCTTCATACTCCTCTTATACTTTGCCTACACCCTTGGGGACAGGTGAGCCAAGAGTATACAAGGCAAGTGGTTATGGGTTATTGTGGCCATCACGAACCAATTTTCAGTGGATGAGGCTTGTCTGATTTTCCTGTTTCTTCTCCAATCTCCTTGACTGCAGGTTTGTCCCAGAGGCAGAATTATTTTTAGCCATAAAAAGTTTCCTTCTATCAGCACAGGACTGTGGAGACTGTCCCCCTCCATACATATTCAGAGCTGTGCTTTACCTCCTTGCTGTGTGTCAGGACAAAGGCAAAGACCTGGACTCGGTAAAAGAAGATTTCATTCCTACATCTTGGACCTTTTCTGTGGAGTTTAACCAAGGTTCATCCCCACCCCCATCAACCCTCTTGCAGAACGTATTTTGATGTATGTGATGAGTGATGAATGAGTGGAAGGTGTGCAGTGCATCTACGCCCTGGAAAGCTAACTGTGAAAAGCCACTAGGGGATATAGATTTGATTGAATAAACTTATGTATGTGTGGGAAGTGTAAATGCGTTGGATAGGCTGTGAATTCACATACAGAATATTATAAATTTCATAGCTTCAATCTCCTGAACACATCCCCAGCCTCTGCAGCATGCTTTCTAGTGTTCCCATATGGCTTTTTGCTGCTGCACAGCTTTGAGCACTGTATAAAGCCCACAAGGTTTTTAGCCTTTGTGATGCAAATGGGCCTCATGAAATGATGTTTCACTGATCTTTTTGATTGTCTGCTCAGAAGGCAGTGTGACTTTTTCTCGCGGTAGACTGTAATCACTTCAGCTTTTGGATATTCACTATCTAGTTGTTATTTTGTTCTCTCTCTCCCTTTCCTTCCCACACTCTTATCAGAGGTCACTGTGTGCCATAAAGAGGATCCTGGATAGTCTCCCAGATCTGGGCTTGGTCTACGTTCACTGTCCTCTTCTGCTGAATTTTTTCCTGCGCTACCCTGAACTTATGGGCAGATTTGGACACCAGGTCCTCCAACTCTGGTTTTCCTGGGAAGACTGCAATCAAACTGAGACTGAAGAAGCTGGTTTTGGCATGTCTGATCAACTGAACTGTGCTAACCCTTTACTTCCCATTCTGAAGAGCAATTCAAGCATTTTACTTATTTTACTGGTACGTGACTCTCACAAGGACAGTCTGTTATCTCTGGCTCTGTTTTAGGGGAGCATTTAGGGCTTTTGGATTCTTAAAGCACTTAGTGCTTTTCTGAGCTCAAGGAATTGTGTGTATACACAGACTTTCACCTCCCAGGCAAGCCTGATACAGAAAACGGGATTGTGTGTGTGTGTGTGTTGGCTCTTCTGCTGCCATCCATCCACTGTGATAGAATGAGGTCTTTGGAAAGCTGGCTAGGAAGGGATCTGAAGAGTGCTGTGATATATGCCATGAAAAAAATTCATGGTCTCTACCCTTTCGCTGTCCAGATATACAGCTGGGTACTCTAGATCCTTCTGTGGCAGTCTTTCAAGAAGCTATTTTGGGAGCAGTGGTGTACTATTGATAGATGAGAAGAATATGAGAAACAAAGAGCTTTCAAAAGGCAGCATGCAGAGAACAGGACTTGAGGGCACAACTTTCTGTTTGCTTGGGGTTTTTACTTTGTGTTGAACTGGAGAGTCTTGTCCGAGATTTTTGCAGTACTTCAAATTTTCAGGACTGCAAATAGCATGTTGTATTGCTCTTAAAAGATAAAAAAGAAAAAAAAGGTTGAGAGAACTAATCAGTGCAGGGAAGAAAGGGGCCTTGCAGTAGCTGGGCTTGTGTTTTTGCCATTAGCTGGTGAAATGAACTCTGTTTACCTATGTAATCATAACAGAATTCAGGTCCCCATGGCTGCTCAGAGGGCTTCTCTCACTTCCACCTCTCCCATCTAATCTGTCACCCCTCCTCATCAATGGCCACTTGTCCCATGACCATTTAGCCAGTCATAGCAAATACTATGTTAACATTTCCACACAAAAACATGAGATTTGCCAGTAAGGACAAAAGCTAAGAGCTGGGATGTTTCTTTTCGAGCCTGTTATTGAAACTAAAAATATGTATCATTGAGATTAAAAAACCATCCCAGTAAACAGAGAAGAAGCAGGGTTTGGTTCTCAGTGAGCACCCATGAGGCATTGCAGACTGGCATATATTTGTTCTGATCTAAGAGGCTGTGAAATAATTTTTAATATCCCAGGATACTGAAATGACTGACAGGATGGAATGTTGCTTAGGACAGTTCTTTCATAGGTTTGGGTGCTATTGCAGAATAGGTAACAACATTCAGGCATTTGATACTGTTTGCCGACTATTAGTAAAAGCAATCGATACATAGACAAATCAGTGCAGATTAGAAGAAGTGTCCCATGAGACTTGTCTACCCTATTACCTTTGGCAATAGTTTTGGAACCTATCACTCCTCAAGCTAAAGTCGACCTATATATCACAGGTCTATAAATTAGCAAAAGAGAAATGATGGCTCCCTTTCCGAATGGTACAGCATTCCTGCTTTTCCCCTTTTCTGTCTTGCCATGTGCTCTTGCAGAAATAAATTAGTTTAGCTCTGTCCCAGTCTTTAAAGTGAACTGTAATAAATCACAGGCTTTGACAATTCACTTCTCAGTTGGGGAAGAGCGTAATCAATCTGAATTTAGATGGGCTAATAAAACAGTGAAATATTCTAGAATAAATATACTGTCAGATATAAACAAAACTTATGAGGTGAATAATCCCAGCTTGAGAAAGCAATAGTAAAAAGAAAGGTGTCTGCATGGTACAGTGAAATGAAAATGAATATCCTTCCAAGGATGATTTATTTGCTTATCTGCTTTTAATAAATGTCTGGATTAGATAGAGCAGATGGTTAGTGGCTTCATTTGAGACCTTGAGCTCCTGAGTAAGAAGAAAAATGTTAATACAGCGATGCATTTACTAGGACCAGGAGGGCTGTGACCCTTGGTTAACACCATCCTGTGCTGTGTGTGTTCACCTGGTGATAAATGTGGTAGCAGTCATGCTTTGGCCCACCTGTCTTCTCCATGGTCCAGATCTGAGCTGCTCTCCTAGGGAATGGAGATGGATTGGCTGACATTACATTACATTCCTGAATGTCACTAAAAGAGAGAAGCTGAGGAGTGAAATTGAGAATAGAGACAGGTACTTGATGCTGTGTTGGGTCCATAAAACTTGACTTTCAGAGTAGATTGTGTGTCCTTTTCTTTCGAAGAGAGAATTGAGATCATGGTTTTCCATAGCAGGCAATTATAGAAAAACCTTCCTCTGCAGAAGTTGTCGTATTAACCCCAGGAAACTACAGGTGTTTTCTGTTGTGATGTGTAAGATTGATGCTCCCCATACATATTTTATCCTCCCTAGCTTAATGGGATGTTCTCATTCAAATAGCTAGCTCATTCTGTGTGCTGAGTTCAGCTACAGTCTGGTGTAAGTTGTGATAGGAAGGCATGCAGGATGCAAAGAAGGACTTAGCTGATCAGTATTAAATGAGTCTCCTTTGTTTCCCTGAATGTCCTCTGGCCCTTGTGCTGTGAGGGAAGGTAAACAGGAGTGCTTGGGTTACCTTCACTGTGTCATTCCTTATTCTGTACCATATGGTGTCTCTTCTTCCTGTCCTGAATGCTCCCAGTATTTTTAGCCTCTCTTCATATGGAGGTCTCTGCATCCTGCAGAGGAGGAACACCCAGCTTTTTCATCTGGACTGGGTTAAGCCCACAGTCCCAGTGCCTTGCAGTTGGTCCTTGTATATGCAGTATGTCTGGCATGTCCTGGAGCGCTGGATTTGACAAAGAAGGTGCCAGAGAGCAGTCCACTGCCACTGGAGCTGGTTGTGCAGCCAGCTCCCTGCTACTTATTCCTGAAGGTCTCAGCTGTAGGTGGGAATTAACCCTCAGAGCTGGAGGAATTTTTCTGGCACTGGCAGCCTTTTCTTACCTTAACCATTTTTCCTGGGTGTGAGGTCCCACAGCCCTTTCCTCTCCCCCATCCAGTCTGGATGTATGACTATTATGTGATAAGGGAATGTAGCCAAAAAAGGCTCTAGGCTGGGTGGGCTGTCCTGGCAGGCTATAGGCTTGGCAACATTGCTCAGAGCAGTTTTCTTTACTGTTTCCCTCTTTCTGCTGTACCGTTTGCAATGCAGTAGTCAGGAGTACTGGGGGAGGGAAGGATGGTGGTGCTGACTTATGTAATATGATAGTGTCAACATTTTCTGCCTGATCTTTATGGAACTGTACTTATGCTTGTGTACTTATACATGGTGAATTTAATGTTAAACACCTTAACATCAAAAGTGTGCCTGAATTAATGCTACTGGCTGTGGTATTTAGCTCACAGATTCCGCACAGAGCTGTATTCAAGAAGCAGGCTTGTGGGCTGAATGCTGTATACACAACTCTTCCATTTTCAGTGACTGAGTGATTGCTTGTCTGGTTTACGTTTCATGCAGTTTAGCTGTTACGTTGCTACTGCAGATACTAGGCTGCCAGCCCAAGACTTCTCAGAATGAGTAACTATGGACTGACTCACAAGCTTGACTTTAAGTAAGCACCTTAATATGTGGCCTGATTTTCTAAAAACAATAGGGAGAGCAGAAGTGCCAGAGGATCTACATTCTTGAAAACCAGGCCCTGACTTTAGGAACTCATTTTCTAAAACATTGACCTTAAATTTATGTTGCTCCCAGCCTTGTATGCTGCATGGGAGGTAAAGAGCCAAATGCATGCTTTAAACAGGATATTACCCAGAGGTGCCTATCAGAGGACAGCCTGCCTGCCTTATGCAATATTCCATTTAATCAGGACATACTTAATCTGAAAAGTGCTTTATTAGGATGTTTCCCAAGGCACCAGATTAGCATAACGGTATTAAATAGCAGTGACTTCCATCTAATTGGGGCAGAAAGGTAATGCATGCTTTTTCCCTCCCAGGACTTGGTCTGCTCAGGCTCTGTGGATGTGGCTCGGAAGGTGTTGGTGACTCTAAGATCCTTCTTGGAAAGAAATGAGGATGTCCTTGTCTGTGACCTCCTCCGGAGTCAGTTCCTACAGATTCTGCAGCAGCTGCTGGTAGAGAGTAGCTCTGCCTCCTTACAAGGTGACTTCCCTTTATGTCTTGGGTCTTGCTGTGGGATCAGCTAGCAGGGGTAGGTGGCTGAAGGGAAGTTTCTGAACTGCTGATGTTGCTTCAGTACTTATCTGTATGAGGAAGTTTACTGACAGAACTGTACTGATTTAGTTTCCTTTTCCAGAAGCTCCTATTCTGAAGTGAGAGAGTCTTTTTCTGGTTTAGATTGTTGTGTTTTCAAAGTGTGAGTGTTAAGCCAAGGCAGGGTGCTATTATGCTGCCATAAGTGTTCACATGGAGAGCTGTTGTGGGTAAATCTCCCTGCTTAAACAAGCGGTCAGCTGGTGACAGAAAGGCATTCTCCTTTTTGCCCCTTCTCTGTCTAAAACAAATTGGCATGCCTGAGTACAGTTCCTGGGGCACAGAGGCTAGGAGGAGAGATTATTTGAATCATGCATGATATTGATCCCCAGAAAGGAATTGTGATATCACCAGGTTTCATAAATCAATTAAATCTTTGGAAGATTTAGCTGGGCTTTGACTTGGAGAAATCTCCGTTTTCCTTACTAGCCCTGATTTTGGAGCTGGGACTGTTGTCCCATTGTGAAAAGCCCTGTGCAAAACAGCACGTAAGCCTGAATTGAAGGAAGAAGCAATACTGGGATCTCTTTGGCTTCCCTAGGATATGGGACCCAGCACAGCCTTTGCTTTTTCCTGGGGGGGCACTGACACTTGTTACAGTACTGCTCTGCTTGGAGGTCTTTGCTGGGCAGCAGTAGTGATGGGAGCACAACCTCTTTGCCAGCCCCTTGGTGTCCTCATTAGAGGGGGAGGGACAGTTTTTTGCCTTACCTCCATGAAGGTCTGATAGGCTGGAGAAGAGAGGAGTTCAAAACAGGAGCCTGGCAGAGCATGAGGCTACAAGATTATGAATAAAGTGGGCAATCCAATCTTGTTTAGTATTGCACACATTTAGAGTTGTGGCATCCCTTTGTCATTAATCTAGGGATGCCAGGGACTCGGGGAGGCAGATTGTCCTTGTTCCTGCTGAGGTAGTCAGATCCATTTCTTCAGGACACTGGGCTAGAGGGGCTTCTGCAAGATTAGGCTCCTTCTGCTGCCTCCAATATCCTCAGCTTCTATTCATACTGCATCTTGAACTCATTAGCTGAGTTATTGGCAACCTCATCCAGAAAGTTAAGCACCAGATGTACCCTCAAGACGTGACTTCCTTGTCTCAGCACACAGGCAGCTCTCTGTGACAGCCAGGACAGATAAGCACAGGGGTCTGCATCCCTGATCAAACAGTAGCCTGCCCTTAGACAACAAGAAGACCCAACAGTGGGACTCCATCAAGAACCCATTAACATTAAAGACACCTGTAAATCTTTCCCTCTCAAAACTGAAACCTCCTGAGCCTTTGTGAAGACTTTTTCTGGAGGTCATAGATGCTTGTAATAGGTATGGCTCTATACATACAAACTCTACACCTGCATGCAGCCCTGCAGAGAAGTGAATGTACTAGGGAGACAGTGTGGTTGCCCTGGGGAGTGTGTGGTCTGAAAAGCACCATTCTCCTTGTGCACAAACCTGCTGTGCTGGAGCTCTCACCTCTCATGTCTTCTGCTCTGTGGGGTAGGAGGATCCCTGTTTCCCAGCCTCACAAGTTGCAGGAGAACAAATGCTGTGCAGCTGAGCGCTCTGAGGTGCTGGGCTGCTGTCAAGGCGAAGGCTGCCAGTGATGGCAAGTAGAAGGGAAAAGAGCAATCTGGAAAGGGCTGGTGATTACTAGCTTATTAGCAGTGTGAATTTAAATGTGTGGTAAACATGCCCCTTACATGGTTCACTAAGAGTATAAATAATGAGTGTAGCCTCCTTTTTTTGCTCTTTGCTAGTTGTCCCTAGAACAGGGTTGGCAGGGTCCAATGTATAACTCAAGGCCAACAAAGAGGCAGGAAGGTGGCCTGACCTAGAGGAGACTGTATAGAGGAGAATGAGGTTGGAAAGATATGGGTGGGTGTGTATCGAAAGGGGGAATACTTGCTCCCCTCAACCTACCCTCTTCTCCAAGCCTGAAAATTCACAATTCTTGGCACGCTTTGAGGTAGAGCAGGTTAGAGTTTGCTGAAAAGTTGTCTGTTCCCTTCTTAGCTAACAGGAACCTGCCTCTTTTGCTGAACCTCCTTTTCCTGGTGCAGCTGCGGAGCAGGGATGTGAGGGAGCTGGACAGCACAGACTTCAGGCTGCTTCACCAGGGTGAGTCTGCACATCCATCTTCTCTCAGGGGGCTTTGGTCTGTATTCATTAGCTGTTCCATATGATGATTAGGGGCTGACTCTTCACCCTTTTGGAGAATGTGTACCTTGTATTACATTTATGGTTGCTTTAAGACACTTTCATAGCCAGAATGGTGCAGAGAGCCCTTGTTACCAGTTCAAGCAACAAAACCGAGGTTCTCCACCTCTTGCTTTTACAATATATTTGTTGTCTGACACCTCACAAGGTGGTCAAAGTTTTCTCATGGCCATGACACGGTTTCAAAGCCTGTGACTGTCAGTGACTTGGCACGTGACAGTATTGCTGATGGGCTTCCTTAGGCATCCTTCTGGAAGTAACTCTTCTCTGATGAGGCCTGCATGAAACAAGCTCATAGATGGGAGGGGTGTGGGGAAGGCATGTTGATGTGTTTTTTGAGAATTGCTTACTCAGACTTTCAGCTCTTCAAACAATCTCCTACAACAGTTCCTGCTGAGCCCCACAGACCTGGATTTCCCTCCCAAACTCTCTTGCTAAACACTGTTCCTAAATGTTTGGTGCTTACAACAAGCATGGTGAATTTATTACTGATATGGGGAGAATATGTGAGAGTGGAGGAGCACAGTTCTCCATGTCATTCCCCAGACTGGCCATCTACGGCTTGAGATAGGCTTGTGGGCATCTATGGTTGATGCAGTATTAGAGACAGACTCTGCCTATGGAAACAGGTAGCTTATCTCATAGTAACTCTTGGAGTTATTACTGCCCAGTGTGATGTATTCCCTTTAATAAACCCTTTTCTGCTTTGTTTCTTGCTGTTATCATGCTCTAGTGCGGAGTGTTTGGTGTAAAGTAGACACTCTGGGGCAGAGTCCTGTTGCTTTGTTTGGGCCATGCTCTGTTTAGTTTCACTTCAGGTTGTGCTACTTGTGTCTGAATTCTGCCCCCACTGACTGACCTCTTTCTTTCGCTGAGGTGCTCTGTTATGTTGGTGTCTTTGTTACGCCCATTCTTTCGCTTCCAGTCAGTAACCTCTGTGGGAAATGTACGCCGAGGGACGCTGACCTCCTGCAGCCATCCTTGAATTTCTTGTACTGGAGCCTTCATCAAACAACACCTAGCAGTCAACAGAGAGGTGAGGCAGGACTGTGTTGATTGCTGAGCTATTTTCAGTGAGGCTGTAGCTTGGCCATCACAGATTGTGTTCTAACCCTCTCAGCAGGTAAGGTAGATTTTCCCCCTTCAGATGCAACATTACAGTTAACAAAGAACATTTTGTATGTGGGATGAATTTTTTAGGTTGTGTTTGCTTTGTTTTGTTTTTGCTGCTTTCTGATGATTCAGGATTTGGCTGCTGAGAGACAGAACCACTGTATTTTTCTTGTTCAAAAAACACAGCAGTTGGGCTTTGGTGCCTTGTTGAAATGTCTTTGTATTGCCATGGTTCAAAAAATTAAACAATAAGAGAAGCAGCTCTAACCAACCTCCCAGCTGTGTTAGCTGAACACTGGTCATTTTATTGGCTGGCCTAGCTGTCGCTCATGCTGTGGGAGATGAATACCAGCATAGCTGGACAGCCTTATTCTGATGAGCTGTGGCCATTGGGGCTGCCTCACTGCAGCAGGGGTGTGCTTTGCACTTCCCTTCTGCTTGTCAAGCTGGTTTAACCTGTGCCATCCCATCAGCCTCTCCAGTTCTGTTTCTCCTATGCAGCTGTGGCTGTGCTCCTCTCCAACGTGTCCTTGCTAGAGCTCCTGCAGAAGATTTTGCAGTGCACCTGGTTGTGGTCCTCTCCCTCTGAACCCACTTACCTGTCATCTGAAGATGCCTTGCTCTGCTCTGGGTGGCTGTTGGCTGCTTCCCTCTTAATTTATCAGCATCGTTACAATGCTGAGGTGAGAATCACTCTTGCAATTGGATCCAGGGAATGGCTAAACCTAACCCCCCCCCCCAAACCTAAATACTTAAAAAAAAAAAAAGAAAAAAAAAAGAAGGTTTGCATTGAGCTGGAATCTGCTCACCTTGATAGCTTTTTCATATTTGTCTACAAGTTATTCCTTGCTGCGCTTCTCCAGCTAGGCTGGAGGCTAGCATGCTTCTGAAGGCTGTGACATGAATCACTGGAGAGTTAGGGAGGGAGACAAAAGTCCTGGGAAAGAAAAGCATACCCAGCCTTCTTGATCAAATCACTTTCCTCTTCAGGACAGAACAAAATACTTCTTAAGGTGTTTCTGAAGGGAAGGCTGGCAGTGGGAGGAACAGCTCCCATGTTTTAAAATGCTTTGTTGGTACTAAAATGATAGGCAGTGGAACAGTCACAATCCAAATCTGTTATTGGCAAATAAGCGCTCAATATTAACAGAGCTGATATAAATGTGGGCAGCTGTCATTGTATTTGATGCTTTGCAGTCCAACAAGAGAGCTGAGCTGGAGTTGTCAGCTACTATTGGAATTACAAGTGAGAGGGAATGGAGCACTTTCTAATGCCAACACAAGGGGATGACATTCCCTTCAAAGTATCTAACCTTGCCTTTTTCTCCTCTCCTGAAATGAAGTTAAACAACATGGCTTGAATTCTGAGCTCTGTTCCTGCAGTTTTATCTGGTTGAGTATGTTCCTTATGAGTCAGTGCATCTGTTCATGGATGATAAAATCATCAGGCATGTGTGCATCTGCACAGATAGGCAAGGATTGGTTTTCTAATGCTGTGGGAGGATTTTTTCCAAAAAGCCAGACCAGATGAAGTCTGTACCTGTTGCTTCATGGGTGTGTATGATTAATTCTTACAGCATTGAACTTGTATGGACTGACAGCTGTGTGACTGTGTAGGGAAACCTGCTTGTCCCTGCTCTATTAACGTTACACACAGACAATTTACCTTTTCAATTGACAGGTCAGGGCTGTGTCTGGGTGGTCAGTGTTGTGCCAGTCCCAAAAGGGACTCAATTCTAGTGGCTAGTATTGAGTTTCATCTTCTGGGAGAGACTTTCTCAGCTCGTATTGATCCTTGAAGTGCAATCGTTTAATCACTTAGAAGCCTGTTGGTTAGTTTTGTCAGTACCTTATTGGCTTGATGCACTATGACGTGAAATCCAGAATCCGTCTTGCACCGGAGCTGTGGAAAGAAACTACGGATGCAGGTGGCAAATGGGAGCAGTTCCAGGATGCTTCAGTGTTTCTAATCTTCAACACTTCTAAGCTTCAATGTTTCTGATCTTCGGATGAGGGGGAAGGAGAGGGGATAGGATGTAGAGTCACTTCTCTTGCTGCTTGGTATTGCTGATGCTGCACAAAGCATCCTGGAGGCCCTTGCTGAGAGCCTTTGCCCTTTGTGGCTGTGCCTGTGGACTGATGCCAGGCTATCCCCCAGAGCTTGCAGTTATTTAGAGGGGAACAATGGCTCCAAGAAGTGTGAGCTGCTCACATTCATCTCAGGCTGGTGTTAATAATGAGGACTTGTCTGCCCATAGCAAGCTTGTGCCTTAACTGTGTTATTTCTGGTGGCTGTAGCAGGAGCCGGTAGCTGCTTGGGGCTGTGGATAAGCATGGGACATGGGTTGGACACTATTAAAGATTTGGGCTTGCCAGTGCTTAGACAAGTAACCACTGCTACCCCTGTTGCACTCATGTGGTATTCCCAGATCTGCTATTGAATATTTCTCTTCAGAAGACAGTTGGAGGGAATAAGCTGGGTGATCCTTGTGCCTGCCCTCCCATGCCAACTCTTTGCCTTGCTGAAGAGCAAGTTTGACCCCTCCTGGGGCTCTGTGAAACTTCATGCCATTCCCTGCTGAATGGCTGCTCCATGAGGGAAACAGTGTATTGCAGACTCTCCTCTTAAGCCCACCATTCCTGTTTCCTCTAGTCCAAGTTCCTAACCTCCTCTGTCTCCCTCGCCCACACCTTCTTGTGCTCGCCTGTAAAGTAGTTCCTAGCCCTGGGCTCTCTGTGGGCTTCCCAGCTGGAGCAGGCAGGACCAGCTGTTTGTTGTCACTGTTGCTTTTTGGCTGCCCAGCTAATCAGTCTTGCTGACTGGCCTAAGGTGGTTAAGGTAAGGCAGTCTTCAGTAATGGCTGTTCCTAGTACTCCACATGCTCAGCGATCTGCCAGCCATATGCCAGAGGGCATGCAGGGAGGTGTGAGAGTGAGACAGGCTAATGAGATTTCACTGTGGGTTGGAAGTTGTGCAGGGTTGGCAGCTAGTAATGAGTGAAACTTGAGGCCCCAGTTATGTGACTTTACTTTCTGGATCAGAGTCCTGAAACCTTGTTGCTGTTCTATTGTTTTTCAGAGTATCATCATGGGATAGTGTCTAAGGACTGAAAGTATATAAGGAAGCAGTTTTTTACCAGGTCAGACCAGCACCATTTTTTCTCTTGTATTTCATTCTCCTCTAGGTTCACCAGACGCTCTCTCTAGACCTAACAGAAGTCCTGAATGCAATCATCTTCAGGAAGAAGAAGCCCATCCTGCTGCTAGGTATTTGGTGTCTGTTATGGGGATATGATTTGAAGCAGGTGCTAATACGAGATTGAAGGAGGGGGAAGGCTCTAAGGGCAAAGTGACTATGGGATGGGGCTGTGCAGGTGATGGTGGGGATCTGGAAGCTTTGGTACATTTGGCTTAGGGAGTACATACTTGGTGGTAAGGAAGAGCAGAAGAGATTAAAAAAAAAACACAAAAAGATGCAAAATTCATCTTGGAGGTGGGCAGTGACATCTGGAACTGAGCATGAAATAGGTCTCAGCATCTCAGAGTGGGAGGTGAGCAAGGGAATTTGTTGCCATTCCTACCTGCATCTGTTGGCAACTGCTGTGCCTCTCCAGTGGGCCCTTAAGCTTGAATTTTCTCTCCTCACGTCTCCCAGGCTGCCCATAGGCACCAACAAAAAGGGCAGGGGAGAGGAAAACACTGGTATCCACTAATGAGTGGCTTTCTGTCTAGTAAGCATCCTGCAGTTCCTGAGAGCTATCCTGCGACAGAACTTCTCTTCTCTGCTGGTGACTGTCATCCAAACCACAGCCCAAGGTGCGAGGGAACCACAGCTGACATCTCTGGAGGATTCTGCCCTGCACCCCCTTGCTGTGCGGCAGGTCTTCTCACTTGTTGTCAGTCTGCAGAACCTCCTGGTGCATGTCTACTTGCAGGTATATAAAATAATGCTTTTGGAACACACTAGTGCTGCTGTGGTTCAAACACTTATATTAACCTGCGGAAAAAACACCCTGCAGCAGGACCCAAGGGTCTGCCTTTTTTTCTTTCTCCTTGTTTTTTCCACCCCTTACAGAGCTGTGATGAGGAGGAGGGGAAATGTTCTTGCTGCAGTGTATGCAGCATGGTGCAGTGAGTAAGAAGGTAAATCAAGCTATGTGGTTCTCCCTGCTGCTGAACTAGACAGCTTAAATTCTGTGTACTAACCACAATCTCTGTTATCCCACCTCCTGTGTTCTTCAGGGCCCCTACACCCATAGGGACAGAGCTGGTAAAAATGTATCAAACTCCTTCCCCACAGCCCTAGCAAGCTGCTTTGGGGAATAGTTCATCAGTTCACATTTAACTGTCTTGAGTGACATTGGCTTCCCACATTTATTCTTTGAAGACTGTTGCTTGCTTTTATAGTCAGAATAAGTCCTGCCTTTGTCTGACTCCTTGACGTGATGGATCATTTACAGCACATTGCATCCCATGAAGGAGATGAAGGGTGTTACTTTCCTGTGCTGAACACTCTCAGATCCTGCCACTTTCTGAATTTTATTCTTGCAATAGCTGTTGCCTGTGTTGTTTTTTTCTTTTTCTTCCTCTGGGCATTCCAGAAAGACTTGCTGCTCTCTCAAGCTGTGGTTGCCTGCCTGGAAACCTTACTGGAGTACCTGTATGTGAAGAACCAGGATGTTGGTAAAGCCTTCCTTAGCCCTCCGTTGTCCTGGGTCTCCCTCCTACAGTGATTTTGAGCTCTTTGATCTCCATCCAGTAGGGCCCTGGAGCAGATGCTTAATGAGTTGTGCCCAATGTGAAAAATGATTTGTATGCCTAAAGTTAATCATGTGCTCTGTGGGATGAAATCACAATGCCTGGCTCCCTTGAAGGAGTGAGCCCTCACTTTGGCTCTAGATACCAATATGCTTTCCAGAACAAAGAAAAAGACACTACCACCCTCCACCCCAATCTGTTAAGAGTGACAGATTTAAGAACTGAGAGGGAGGGAGGAATACACTGCCTTTTAATTCCAAGCCAATTGTAACAAACCTTTAAACCATAAAGTTAGAGGAAGGAGGACTCACTTAGCCTTAGGGAATGGAAGCTGGAAATTCTAGATTTCCAGGGGCAAATGCAGACCTTGGTTTCAAGAGTCCATGTCAGACTTAATGTATTCCATGTTAGCACTATAACATAATATGACAGTGTCATAAAGTCAGGGTGAATGAGTAGGCCTTTCCACTCATTGTCAGCCTCCTGCCACAAAGTACAGGTGTTGGCTCTGATCTTAAAACAGAAAGAGAATTCTCCGTACTCTGACCCATTCAAATCAATCACACAAACATTAAGAGAGAAGGGGATGGAGTGAATGAATGCCAGACAAAAGGGACATTGTTGGGAGAAAGGAAGTTGGTGAATGAAAATGTAATACTGCAGATGAATGACAGCCAGTAGCTGTAGGGAGTCTGTTAAAAGGCCTTGTTAAAAGGAAAAAAAAAAGTGGCAGGCTATGGGGAGGTTCCACTGATTTAGGATAAAGCTGAAAAAATGCCATTTCAGCAACAGCTGAACCCTTCACTTTAACTGCCTAAATTCTTATTGTGATGCAGAAGTTAACAACAGCAGTAACAAGAGTCTCTTTATTCTGAGTGGCATGAGGATCATGGCTTTGTTTGACTGAAAGAAACAACAGCATTGCAAAGAGTGCGGCCTGGACTCTGCCTGTAGAAGTGTCCTCATTTGAGGCTCTTTAAAAGCCTTTGTTGGTCTAGAGATTTTTCCAGGTATGCAGAGCAGGCTCAGTACACAATGCTGGTACCTTCTCATTTCCAGCAGCTAAAAAATACCTCCCAAACACTTTACATGATTTGTTAGTGCTGCTTTTTTGTAGACAAGATTGTCATAATGGCAATAGGGTGGTTATGTGATTGCCGGTGGAAAAGTGACCTTTCCAAAACAAAGGCCTCAGACCTGATGGTGAGTTGCTGTGGTATAACAAGTTCTCTCATACCAGCTGATCTGCTGTAATTGTCCATCACATGTTCTTAACCTGCAGTAAATACAAGGTGATACAACTTAACTTAGCATTCACTGAGAGATTTCATGCTGTCACACCCAGTGGCCTTGAGCCTTACCTCTTTATATCATCCGTGGTTCTTACTAAGAACCTTTTCTTGTTTGTACTGCTGCCATCAGCCTAGCTGATCCCCATGGTATGCTCTCTGATGCAGATCCAGTCTCAGTTTGTGGAGCTTATGTTATAGGGCTTTCTTCTTTCCCCAAAGAGGATTCTGCAGCAAAATTAAACTCTTGGTCAGGAAACACGTCCTCATATTGAAAGCAGAGTTTTTTGTTTTTTTTTTAACCCTGGGCTAAAGATATGCCCTTACTTTTTTATGACACACACTCCAGAAGAAGGTTTCTCTTCCTATAAAAGCATAAAGATGGACAGAACATATTTTCTGCTTTAAAAAGCTATGAAGCTTTTGTCCTCATGACTGAACTCTTGCCAAAAGAGTAATAGATTTAAAAGCAAATAAGAGCACAGCAAAATACCTTGTTGGTGTTTTACAGCTTGGGGTCTAGGAGAGAAGAACTAGGGTCAGTATGGAAGACTGTCCTTATCTGGGTCCAGTCTATCTCCTGGCAGATTTTAAAGCTGTTTTTGATTGGCTTCTCCTTCTCTCCCAGCACTACATGTTGCCTCACAGCCCTGGCACCGGTTCCTGCTCTTCACGCTACTCAGTGGGGGACGGAAGTCCTTTATGCAGCCAGAAATTCTCAGGGTCATGACTTTGGTGAGCAGGGGAAGGGTAGGCTGTTCTCCATTTCTGCAAGTATGTTGGTATAGTGCATGTGGGTTGGCTATTGGAAAGTACATCATGCACTTAGCCTCTACACACACACACACACACACACACACAAACAAACAAACAAACATGCAGTCTTAGACGCTGCTGTCACGCTGTGACTATACTCATGTCCCATAGTAATACCTTCAAGCAAACTTCCCTTCTGCACCCTACAGAAACTGACTGCTCTAAGTGAGCACATCCTGTTCTTCTAGTGTTTGTAGCATTTATTCCCATCATCTAGCACCCCTGGGGAGGAGAGGGGAAGGCTACAGAGAACATGCAACCACTGTTGCCAGACTGGGAGCATGCTATGGTTCTTTGAAGAACAGAGCTGCTCATGATATCACAGCTTCTCTCCCACTCTTTGGCCTTATGGACCTGACATTTCAGGTCAGGGAATTACAACAATCTACTACGTAGCTGTGTGTGGGGAGGCCTGGCAGCAAGAGAGGGATGGTCTTGCCCAGTAGAAATACTCAAGATAAAGCTCTCATGGCAGTGGATGAGAAGAAGGGGTTATTAATATGCACCTTCCCCTTCCAAATACACAGTGGGGTCTGTGAGCCTTTCTTGTTATTATTTCACTTTTAAGAGGTGGTCTGGTTCAGTTCAGTTCCTTCCTGACCTAAACCAAAGTAAGTCTACGTATAAGTCAGAACAATGTCAATAGAGGTATTTGCACCAGTTCTATTAAAAGTGGTGTAAAAATTAGGCCTGTGGTTTGGGTGCTGCAGCATCTCTTCACAAAGAGGAAGTCTTTCCAGGAGATGGGTCACTTTTGGAGTCTGTGGGTCATTCACTATTTATTGCCTTTCTTTTGCCTTTTGTTCAAGTTTGTGAAATACCAGAGCAGCAATATTATTTCTCAAAAAGAAATAAGCCAGATTCTCCAGGAGGCAGCAGAAGCCAAGTTATCAGAGCTGCCTGAGGCCACATGTCGTGCTCTTCGTCTCTTTCTTCGTCAGGTAAGAGTGCAGTGGCTGTCTAGGAAAATGAGAACGGAGTTTCCTAGAGGATTGCTCCCACCTTTGTTGGGAAGCCATAAACTTCCTTTAAGGAGGTTATAGCAAGGTGATGGGGAATCCTGCAGCTGCTAGCTTGGCCTGCTGCTGTGAGGGATGTATGGTGGAATGGGAAAGTGAGTGATGCCAGCAGCTGCTTAAATTGTGTCATTAGTATTGTCATGGGCCCCTTGATTTTCCCCAGAGTAGTCTGAAGGTTTCATTGCTCTGTGTGGAGATGAGGGAGGGAGGTGTGAAGGAACAAACACAATAGTTTGATGATGGTTTGGAAATCATTCCTTCTTCTAATGGCTCAGATTCAGAGCAGTTGTCATCAGATGGAACCAATGCAGGCAGGGACTGTTCAGACCTTGCTGGAGAGCCTTCTGGGACAGACGAGGACTCGTGCAAAATATCAGGACATTGTGTATCCTTTTGCTGGGCAAATGCCTTTGATAGGTGATACTAGGGTGGTATATGTAACAAAGGTAGAACTCAACACCATTTTCTTCTTCTTTTCTTCTTTTATTTCTTTCTGTGCTTCTCCCCACTTTCCCGCTAAAGTTGAACAAAAGTGCAAGTAAAACACTCTTAGTGTTTACTATACAGGCATACCTCGGAGATATTGCGGGTTCGGTTCCAGACCACCGCAATAAAGTGACTATTGCAATAATGCGAGTCACGTGAATTTTTTGGTTTCCCAGTGCATATAAAAGTTATGTTTACACTATACTGTAGTCTATTAAGTGTGCAATAGCATTATGTCTAAAAATACAATGTACATACCTTAATTAAAAAATACTTTATTGCTAAAAAATGCTAACCATCATCTGAGCCTTCAGCGAGTCGTAATCTTTTTGCTGATGGAGGGTCTTGCCTCGATGTTGATGGCTGCTGACTGATCAGGGTGGTGGTTGCTGAAGGTTGGGGTGGCTGTGGCAATTTCTTAAAATAAGATAGCAGTGAAGTTTGCCGCATCGATTGACTCTTCCTTTCATGAAGGATTCTCTGTAACGTGATGCTGTTTGATAGCATTTTACTCACAACAGAACTTCTTTCAAAATTGGAGTTACTCCTCTCAAACCCTGCCGCTGCTTTATCAACTAAGTTTATGTAATATTCTAAATCCTTTGTTGTCATTTCAACAACGTTCACAGCATCCTCACCAGGAGTAGATTCCATCTCAAGAAACCACTTTCTTTGCTCATCCATAAGAAGCAACTCCTCATCTGTTAAAGTTTTATCATGAGACTGCAGCAATTCAGTCACATCTTCAGGCTCCACTTCTAATTCTAGTTCTCTTGCTATTTCCACCACATCTGCAGTTACTTCCTCCAGTGAAGTCTTGAACCCCTCAAAGTCATCCATGAGGGTTGGAATCAACTTCTTCCAAACTCCTGTTAATGCTGATATTTTGACCTCTTCCCATGAATCACAAATGTTCTTAATGGCATCTAGAATGGTGAAACCTTTCCAGAAGGTTTTCAATTTACTTTGCCCAGATCCATCAGAGGAATCACTATCTATGGCAGCTATAGCCTTACAAAATGTATTTCTTAAATAGTAAAACTTTGAAAGCAAGCATGAAAACAACATGAATCTCATTGTACATCTCCATCAGAGCTCTTGGGTGACTAGGTGCATTGTCAATGAGCAGTAATATTTTGAAAGGCATCTTTTTTTCTGAGCAGTAGGTCTCAACAGTGGGCTTAAAATATTCAGTAAACCATGTAGTAAACAGATGTGCTGTCATCCAGGCTTTGTTGTTCCATTTATAAAGCACAAGCAGAGTAGATTTAGCATAATTCTTAAGGGCCCTAGGATTCTCAGAATGCTAAATGATCATTTGCTTCAACTTAAAGTCGCCAGCTGCATTAGCCCCTAACAAGAGAGTCAGCCTGTCCTTTGAAGCTTTGAAGCCAGGCATTGACTTCTCCTTTCTAGCTATGAAAGTCCTAGATGGCATCTTCTTCCAATAGAAGGCTGTTTCGACTACACTGAAAATCTGTTGGTTAGTGTAGCCACGTTCATCAAGTATCTTAGCTAGATCTTCCGGAGAACTTGCTGCAGCTTCTACATCAGCACTTGCTGCTTCACCTTGCACTTTTATGTTATGGAGACTGCTTCTTTCCTTAAACCTCAGAAACCAACCTCTGCTAGCTTAAAACTTTTCTTCTGCAGCTTCCTCACCTCTCTCAGCCTTCACAGAATTGAAGAGAGTTAGGGCCTTGCTCTGGATTAGGCTTTGGCTTAAGGGAATGTTGTGGCTGGTTTGATCTTCTATCCAGACCACTAACACTTTCTCCCTATCAGCAAGAAGGCTGTTTTGCTTTCTTACCGTTTGTGCGTTCACTGGAGTAGCACTTTGACTTTCCTTCAAGAACTTTTCCTTTGCATTCACAACTTGGCTAACTGCTTGGCGCAAGAGGCTGAGCTTTCGGCCTGTCTCAGCTTTTGACGTGCCTTCCTCACTAAGCTTCATCATTTCTAGCTTTTGATTTAAAGTGAGGGACGTGCGACTCTTCCTTTCACTTGAACACTTAGAGGCCATTGTAGGGTTATTAATTGCCCTAATTTCAATATTGTTGTGTCTCAGGGAATAGGGAGGCCCAAGGAGAGGGAGAGAGACGGGGGAACGGCCGGTTGATGGAGCAGTCAGAGCACACACAACATTTATCGATTAAGTTTGCCATCTTATATGGGTGCAGTTCATGGCGCCCCGAAACAATTACAATAGTAACATCAAAGATCACTGATCACAGATCACCATAACAGATATAATAATAATGAAAAAGTCTGAAATACTGCAAGAATTACCAAAATGTGACACAGAGACACAAAGTGAGCACATGCTGTTGGAAAAATGGCGCCGATAGACTTGCTCGACACAGGGTTGCCACAAACCTTCAATTTGTAAAAAACGCAGTATCTGCAAAGCGCAATAAAGCGAAGCGCAATAAAATGAGGTATGCCTGTAGTTAGCTAATTTGGGGATGAAAGGTTTACTGATGGTTCTCTGTGCTGGGATTGTATTCATCTATATGACAGAGATGGTTTAATGAAAGGGGCACAGGCCTGGGAGCCTGTGACTTCGAAGCAGTAATGATTCCAATATTGATCTCCCTGGAGAATGAACAATCACTTAACCTCTGTCTGTGTGCTAACTAGCATTGATATGTCTGTGCAGTCATGCAAACCCAAAGATGACTTGAACACTTTCAGAGCGTGGGGAAGGCAGTAAGCATTTGGAAAGTGCTGAGTGGGGTTACCAGATTGTATTCTGCTTGAGTCCCCTGCTGCAAATTGCATTCTTTTCTTCTCCATGGACAGGAGGGAGGTGCCACACAGTGATTACTTTTGGAGAAGGAGGGAGCCTGGTGTATGTAGCAAGTGAACTCTTTGCTTATTTCTAAAACTTTCTGCTTTTGCCTTCCTGTTTTCTTCATGCCGCATTGCCTCAGACAGGTAGTAGTCATGGAACTGGCCCCAGCAATGATTTCCTGTGGGGGTGGGGACTTCTCCATCCTACCAGTGAGGTAACACGTCATAAGCCATGTGCAGGATTGGTCTATGAGGTTTTTTTTACCTACAAGAAACAGTTTGTCCTCAGGCTTACGCCCCAGTGGGATACTACTATGTGGAGGGAAGCTCAGGGTTGTCTCAGAATGGAAGTTCCCCAGGTTCAGATGTTCTTCCCAGCCCCATGAAGTTCTGCACTGTCTTTGCGTGTCTGTATGGAGATGAAGGAAGGTGGACAGGAAGTCTTGTTACATTGCTAAAGTGGCTCCTTATTTCTGGCTTTTCCAGATATGAAGAAGCCTTCAAATCTGAGTTATTAGAAAGGGTTTTGGAGACACTCAAAGTGCAGCAGTGGTGGCTGCCTGAATAGGAGGGTCACAAGCATGGAAGACAAAATCCTCTGGTCAAAAGCAAGGTTTAAGATCAGTTTTGTCCAGAAAGAATTTTGCCCAGCTTCAACCACACAAGTGTTTCTTGCATGTTTTGGTAGGATTTCCATGGTTTCAGGGAGGGGAGTTTTAGTGATGAATACCTCCTCTCAGCAATGTGTCAAAAATGGGAATTCCAGTTTCATGCTGGAGTTTCAGCCATGCCCTTCCCTTTGGTTTCCACTCATGGTGTCACCAACAGATGCCTGGGAAGTGTGGCGGTGTCCCTCTCACATATCAGAGACTGAAATGAGAAGATGCAGTCGGTGCATGCAGCAGAGGAACAAGAAAAGAATGGAATAGGAGACCCCATCCTGCCCTTTATTCACAATGAGTTGAAGAGAGAAGATGGACAAAGGAAGTCATCTGTAGCTCATTTTCAAAAAATGGTTTGTTGAAAATCATATGTAAAACCTGGTTACTGAAGTGTCTCCTCTTTTCCTTTTCTGTGTGGGAAGAGGCCTTTTCTTTGGAGTTGCAGGGGTGTTTGGGGGGCTCTAGCCAGGACACCTGGGGAAGCAGATGTGCAGCTTATCCCACTGAGGAGAGGAGACTGATGTCTTGAAAGTGGGCAGTGGAGCTGAGCTTTCTCAGTTCACAAATGATCTACTAGGATACAATCCCAGACCCTTTTGTTGCTTATTTCCTCTAAACCCTGTAAGAGCTTCTTTCTCACTGGGGCTTTTTATTAAAGAGACTCCCGCAGCTCTTCCCTTGCAGAGCTGCCCTCACACCCTTTGCCTCTGGCATCCCTGCCCCACACCCCCAGGGCTGGTACCGAGTCCCTGTGTCAGGGAGCAGAGCGTAGAGAGAACCCAGTCGGTGCTCTGTGAACTTACCCCTTCTGTTGAATGATCTGACTTTTGACAAGAGAGCGAATGATTTCTTTCATTTTTTCCTCCCCTGGTGAGAGCTCCCGCAGCCAGAGAGGTTCCTGAGGAGCTCCAAGGCAGCGTGCTCTGGGGGTGGCTTTTCCCCGGCTTCCCGCCTAGCTCAGTCCCTTGCCTGTACCAAGGGAGTTTCCTAGGATTTCCTCCATGCTGTGAGCACAGGCTCTATTCCCCTGCTGCTAAGCCAAGTTTCTGAGACCTAAGGTGGCAGGTGCGTACGGCCGGGCCTTCGCCCTGCCAAAGGCGGAGGGGAGGAAGCTGATGCGGGGCTGCTCGCCGTGTGAGCAGCTGCGGGGAATGTTTATCTCCCCGGGGTCGGGGAAAAGTTCTCCCTCTCCGTGCCCCCGGGGCAGAGCTCCTGCCCGGGAGCAGCCTGCCCGGCTCCCTCTGACGCGGCTCCGAGCCCCGCGGCGCGCCGCTTCCCTCCGTGCCCCGGTTTTCGGAGGGGAGGGGGGGCTCCCCCCGCCCGGCAGCGCGGGGCTCCGCCGCGGGCTCGGGCACCTCGGGCCCCCCCGCCGCGGCCCGGGCCGGGGCTCAGGAAGTGACACGGCGGGGCGGGGCGGCGCGGCCGGGGAAGCGGCAGCGGCGGCAGCATGGCAGCGCGGCGGGCGTGAGCGAGCGGCGGCCGCGGCCCGGCGCGCAGGTGAGGGGCCGGGCGGGCGGGCGGGCAGAGCCCGGGGCGGCCCCGGGCTGCCGGCGGGAGCAGCCGCCGGCTGGAGCGCGGCGCGGGGCCGGGCCGCCTCCCCTCCCCTCCCGCCGCGCTGCGGGCAGCCAGGTGCCGCGGGGCGGGACGCGGCCCCCGCGGTGCCTGCGGCTCGGCGGGGCGCCTGTCGCCGCTGCTCGCTGCCGCCCCTGCCGCGGGTCCCTGGGGCGGAGCGCGGCCGGGCCGGGAGCCCCGCGCGGCCCCTTGAGCCTCGCGGCGGCGCCTAGCTCGGCTGACCCCTGGGATGCCTCCATTAACCCTTGATTAAGTGGCATCGCTCTTACCTGCAGTTAATCTTTGGCATGTGCCGATAGATAATCCCTCTGAAATGCTCGAGGGGAGAGAACTTTCTCCACTTTATTTATTTTTATTTTTTTGCCAGAATGTTACTCAGAAAAGGCTCTGCAAACAGGCACTTGAATCCCACTCTGTTTACGGTCTTTCTCTCTCCCACACCTACGCACGCTATTGCCATAATAGCTAAGTGCTGGGCATTGATTACAGGGAGGGCAGATTATCCCCCGGAGGGCTTTGCCCTGACATTGCGTTCTCCCTCCTCGCTCGTACTGTATCACCTTATTCCAGTGGGTACAAAAAGCAGGCTGCGGACAGGAGAGGCAGCCATCCCTTCCGGCTTTCCGGTGGGTTTACGACCCCCCATGCGATGCCTGCTGCTGTGTAGTTGTCACGGCTCCGTGCGGGGATGACCGCGTGGCTGGGCTTTCCAGAGCACAGCTGGCACAGTGGCAGCTAATCTGATTTTCACACCTTCGGTCCTGTGCGATTGCCATTAGTTTCAGCTGTGCTTAAAGAGAAACGCCATCTCTCTGCGCCTGCAGTCGCGTGAGCCCTTCGGGGTGCCGCTGACTCTCTCGAGTGGGATGAGAGGCACTAAAATGGGTTAGGCCAGATCCCTGGCTGATGTAAATCACAGCAACTCTGCGGGTTTGACTGGGGCTCTGTTGCCTAACCCCTGTTAATGATCTGTCCCTACAATATGTGATCTCTGATCTCAGCAGTTAAGGAACTTTTGAGGTAAGCAAATGTAAATAGTTGTTGTTGTTTTACTGAAATGGCTTACCTAATTAGTCTTAACTAGTAATATCTTATCAGGAGAAGTCTGAATAGCCCGTTTTCCACTTCTGATGCTTTTGGTTCAGCTATGACAAGGGATTACGCCTCATGCATTTCACAGGGGTGTGGTTTGGGGATTGATTCGTGAGACAGTTTTTATTCTTTGTTTTGCCATAGATTGTTTGTGTGCTTCAGGGGTGAGTTGGTTGTTTTCCCCTGGCATTTCAGTGTCTTGTGAGCAGAGGGGAAGGGGGATCCTGTGAAACTTCTTTGAATTGAAGCATAACAATGTGACTCTGCCTTGCAAGCTTGTTATGTGAATAAATGCTGGGAATGCTCAGTTCCTAAGGTGATGGGATTGTGGAATTTACAGATGGTTTTCTAGTTCTTTTCTTCTGACCTAATCCCTAGTTTGTAATTTATGGGGCTCCTGCAGGAGAGTTTATAAAGTCATTAAAAACCCTTTAATGGAAAATGCTAACCATCTATAATACAGCATCTGTTGTCATGTCATGGAAAAACACATCTCAACTGAGAGAGTCAGAGACAGTGAGACAGACTGGTGGGTTTTCCATTGAAGCTACCAGCTGGCCAGGGCTGCTAAAGAATATTAGTGGAAACTCCTTCCCATCCGTGGCATCAGGATGGGCCTTGGCTCCCCAGACTGCTCTCTGAGTGCTGGGCAAAGCTCGCTTTAGCAAGGATGGGCTCGGGGAGGGAAGAGAGGAGCAGCTCTGCAGTGTTTCTGTCTCATCTCATCCCTAAGTGGGTGTGAAGATGCAAGGGAGGATTCTCAGAAAAAGTATGGAGGAACAGCCGCAAGAAGCTTTTGCTTCCCTGCGCTTTTGTGATGCAGCCTAGAGAGGAGGGAGTATCTTCTGCTATTAAATCACGATGAAATAGGCAGGACACCTAAGGGAGGTTGTTTTGAAAAAGCTCCAACTGGTCTGTGAACTAGGCTGGGGAAGGGAGATGAAACTTTCTGAAGGTGGAGGGTAAGTAAAAATTGGGTCACTTCATGTCCAGTGCATGGTGGGGTCTCAGCCAGTTTTAGGACTGTGTGAATCAGGGAGGTCTTGAGGCTGATTTCAGTTCTGTGGGTTTGGCTGGGACGTGTAAGTACGGCAGGTGGATTGACCAGGCTCTGCAGGTGCAGAAATGCATGTGACAGCTTCTGGTGTTGAAGGAAAGGATGGATACTCTTCAGAGGGCTCAGCGGGTCGCTGTCCTCAAAAAGCCAGGTAGTGGCTTTGAGCTCCTGGTGACAAGAAAGCCAGATGGCCTCAGCAGCCTTGCTTACCCTACTGGTGAGGGCAGCCACTAGCTCCCACTTTATCTGCACTAGGGTGTTCATCCCTTGTGGACTGCAGTGGTCAATAGCTTCAATATGAGAACGCGTGTTAGCGGGGATGGGGTGAGATGCAAAGGTGATGGGACTGTGGAATATATACACAGTTTTCAAGTTCTCTTCTTCTGACCTTGTGCCATGTTGCAATTTATGGGGCTCCTGCAGGAGAGTTTATAAAGCCATTAAAAACACTTTAATGGAAAATACTAACCATCTATTACACAGCATCTGTTGTTGTTTCTTTGGAAAAGCGTGTCAAATTAGGAGAGTCCGACACATTGAAACAGACTGGTGGGTTTTCTGCAGAAGCAACCAGCTGGCCAGGGCTGCAGGCCTGTGCTCTAAAACCAGAGCTGCTCACAGCTGCATTTAGACAGTTACACTTTGCAGGCATATGAAGCCAAAAGAGCAGGCTCCCCAAAAGCTCCCTTTATTTTTATTTTTTTTTCCAATGGAGTGGTCTCTACTGTGCACCAGCCGATCATAAGCTTTTCATCTTTGCAGGAACTGCCTGTAGCCCAAGGGAGCTCACTGCTTTCCTGGACCAAGTGCCTTTGATCTCCCAAGGACAGGGCTTAGTAAAAGACTTGGGGAGTTGGGAAGCTGGTGGGACTGCAGCGAGGGAACTGGGTGTCCCTGCTGGTTGCTGCACCAGTGCAAGGAGTTAGAGCTGTTGAGTTGCTGGGGGTGTGCCTGCCCGCAAGCCCCCAGCACAGGCAGGAGCTCAGAGCTTGCCAGGGCTCATGTGGCCATGGCTAGTCTGGAGCTGTGGCTCGGGTGTAATCTGTGTGGCTCAGCACTGCTCTAGCACAGCCTGCAGCTTGTTGCCTGGTCAGTCTGGGCGCAACAGGTGTGGGTCTGGGTGCTAAGTGCTGTGCAGATGGGCAATGATTTCTGCTGCGCCTCACTTTATCCCTCCCGCAGGGGGGACCTGCTCCCAGCCCACCTCCCTGCCATGCTCCACTTCTACCAAGTGACTCTTTGCTCTGCCACTGCATTAGTGGTTTTTCACAGCTTGCTCACTGCCTCCTCAGAGTGGCCAGGCACCTTCTAGGTACACTTGTCCCGTCGGGCAGCATCGTGTCCGCGTCAGAAGCATTTCTAGCTCCGGCTCTGTGGTGAGGACGCAGGAGCCCTGGGCTCTGCCCAGGCAGGCTGCAGCCAGACCTGCCAGGACCACCGTGGTCAGCGCAGCAGAGGTGGCATCGGCAGTGTTTCTGTCCTTTGGTAGCTAGCTCTGTTTGCCTGTCAGTCTGGCCTGGAGGCCCCCAGCTGCCTCCATGCTCTTTTCCCAATTCTCCGCTGAACACAGTAAATATCCAGTCTGGTCCTTAGGGCTGTGCTCTTGCACATCAGAAAAGTATCTTCTAGCAATGGGCAGAGGCAAACAGGTGTCTGGGTCCCAAGGCAGCAGCAGTTTGTGGTTTTGAGTTTCTCTTTCTCCTCCTGTCTAAGACCCTGGGAAAGAGTTGCAGAGGCCGAGCAGCTGCAGGTTGCTCTGCAGAAGCAGTGCAGGTGTCCCTGTAACCCTGACTGAGCCAGGGCTCAAGCTGTTCAGTTATTTTTTTCATAAGGATGAAGCAGTCTCTTGGAAGCTGACTAGGCCGGTATATCAAGCAGAACATCTGCTCGTCTGGGCTAGAGAATTTCTCTTTATAGCCTTGGCTTCTCTCACTTGCGTGCTTGGTAGCCTTCAGGACGGCTGGATTATGCCTTAAATTTCACCCCAGTCCCAAGCTTGGGAGGCTTGTGTTGCTGTCCTGGTTCTGTGTCAGCTTCCAGCCAACAGGCATCGTTTCCCTACCTGAAACCTGGCTAATGATACTGCCCCCGCTTTGGGGACAGCTGTGTCTTGCTTTGTAATGCTAGTTATAGTTACTCTGATCTGTTAGCTGCTAGGGGAACTGCCTTTTGCAAAACACAGTGGCAAAACATTCAAAGGGTTTCTCATTGTGCTTTTGTTTGTTTGACACCACTTCCTTGCCACCTCCAGACCAGGGAACACAAGGGCGCTTTGCTCAGCCTCAGTGGGACATGGCACGGTAGGAGAGGGAGCACTGCTGCTCGTAACAGAGCTGTGAAACCTCCTGGATGCCTGCCTGGTTTGCCTCGTTCGTATCCCTGTGGTTACACAATTTTTTTGTTTGCTTGTTTAACAAAAAAACAACCAAACAAACATCAAATTGGGGTGAAGAAGGAGTTTCCTACCTGTCCCGTGTTATGGCATTGCCGGGAGAGTTGTGGTGGTGTCTGCTGGCAGCTTGTCTCCCTGGCGGGCTTGCTCCGGTTTGGGAAGGGAGGGCAGAGACAGCGTGAGCTGCTCTCGCAGCCTTAATGGTCCTATGTGTGTGCCTTTGCCTCAGAGCAGGAGACAGCTCTGGAGAAGACCTCGGGGATGCCACTGAAGGAGCTGCTTCGTCCATAACTGCTGGCTGGCTGGTTGGTCTGCTTCACGGAAACCTCATCCCTCTGGAGGGGCTGCCTCAGATCCCACTGCCTGGAGGAGCCAGGTACTGGTTTTCTCTTTAGGTCTAAGCTCTCCCAGTATGGCTGGCACCAAATCTGGAAAAGGGGCCCAAAGCTGTATTACGTGATATTTAAGGACCCTCTCCTCTAACCTCTCTTTTGCACTTTTGCCCTGCCTGAGGGATGGTTTTAGATGGGAATGCCTCTACCCCAGCAGACCTGTGCTCTCCTTCTGCTCTGTATGACTGGGTCTGTGTAAAGCCTGCACGCCTGCCTTTAATGCCTGCGCATGCTAGAGTGCAAGCCTGCCTCTTTACCTCAGGCACTGGCTTTGTGCAAAGGTGCTTGGGGTGAACGGAAACTGCTGCGTGACCCAATGCACCTCACTGGTCTCCTGCCTGGAATGCCAATGTGGGTCCTGATGGACTTTAAAATCAGTTTTGCTGCATCCCTCCTCCTGCAGCTGATGCCTGGCTTGTAGCAAGGGAGGAGAAGTTACATGAGGTGGCTGAGCTGATCGAACTTGCTGTTGCTAAAAGGAGAGGTGGAGTTCAGCTCTTTGTGTGGGAGGCTGACAGTCTTGAAAAGGTGTCGTAAGTCACTAGAGCGTAAGATTTGAGAAAATAAAGGCACTATTGCGGGGGGTGGGTTGCAGAGTGGATTAATTCAGGCCTTGACAGGAATAAGGAGCTGCTGTGTTGGGTCGGATCAAATTGCAAACCTATCGGTTTCAGCCTCCCTGAGCCTTGTGCAGCGTCATGCTTCTTTCTACCAGTCACTCCTGCAAGGAGCTTGAGGGAGCAGCAGTGCAGAGGGCACAGAGGAAGGAGAGTCAGGAAAGCACCTGTGTGATGAAGATGATGTGCTGTCAGTGCTGAGTGGCAGCTTTGGCCCTGCCTTTTGGGGTTGCTGGGGCATGCAGGGTTGTGTGACTTCTGCTCAGTAAGTCTTTTTGCTATTTGTTATTTTTATTTGTTCTGTTCCAAGCTGCAGTTTCTGACATGGATTTGCTCTTGATCTGCCCCTTTCTGTTCACACTGATGTTGTCCAAGGGAAGCTTTGCAGACCTGGAAAAACAGAGGGTGGACTCTGGCTTGGAAATCTGTATCCTTCTCTGCAGGCCTGTGCCTCAACTCATGAATATGTGCTTGTGCCTGATGAGGCTGGAAAGAGCTCATGTGTATGAATAGGGTTAGAGACCATGGAAGGGGGCACTAGGGGGGTGAAAGAGAGGGAATGGAAGAATCTTAAGGCTGTAATTATTGCTAATGAGATTATAAACGAACTGAGGAAGTGCAGCCATCACCACGTGATTGCCAGCCAGGACTTGGTATGACCCTGAGCAACCTGATGTAACTTCAGAGCTGGCTGTGCTCTGAGCAGGGGTTGGACTAGAGACCTCCAAAGGTCCCTTCTGCACAAATTACTGCCAGAGGTGGCATTTACTCTCGGGCACATGCGAGGCAGCGATCCCTGCTAGAGAGCTGCTCCGGTGGCTGCTGGGAGCCCTGCTGGCTGCTTTCCAGGGAGCTGCGCCGTGCAGGGGCATTGAGGCAGGCAGGGCTGTAGGGATTAGGGGGGAATTTGGGAGAGAAGGCCCCGAGCTGGAGGGTCAGCTCTTTTTTTTTTTTTTTTTTTTTTTCTTCCTCCTGACTGTCAGACAGCCCAGAACAGCTGAGCGGTTGCTGCTTTGCTCTTCTGCAGAAAAGGTTTGGCGGAGCTCCCAGGTTCACTGATAAAATGCCCAGATCAGTGCAGGAGCAGGGACAGGTTCTCTGGCAGTGTCTCACGTTCTCCCAAGTGCAGTGCTTTCCCTTTCCGTTCCGACATGCTGGGTGGAGAACGCACCTCCCAGTTTGGTCTCAGCACCAGTACGATTGCCTGCGTGGTGGAAGCTGTAACACAACATGTGCATGTCGCTGAAAGGCTGCTCAATGCGTTGAGGTCCCTGGCTAGGAGGGTGGAAGAGTTACTGTGCTTGCTGCAGTCAGTCTCACCTGTGTCTCAGGCACTTATCACCCACAAGGAGTAAGGTAGAAGTACCTGCTAATGCAAGCCCTTCCTGGCACACGCCAGCATCCCCTCATGGGCAAATGGAGCATGAAAAGCAAAAGAGGGGGTTCTGGAAACCCACTTCTAGCCCAGATGCCCTGCTCCAGAGGCCTGGCTCGGTCATCTGCCCCCCAGCCAAGGGATACTCCATGGCCCCCGTGGCGCGGGCCAGACCGGTGCCTTGTGCCCAGGGCAGAGGAAGGGCTGTGTGTGAGGGAGGCCGCTATGCTGGAGGCCATGCGTGCAGTGGGAGCCTGTGGGGAGCTCTGTGGTACCCTTGACGGTGGTGCAGATAAGAAGCTGTTTGAGGTGAAGCGCAAGGACCAGATGAACGCGTTGAAGAACCTTATCGAGCTCAACGATGTGAACCAGCAGTACAAGATCATTGACATCATGCTCAAGGGACTCTTCAAGGTGAGGCGTGGGGTGGGCTTGCCTCTGGGCTTGGCATGCCCAGGCACGAGCTTCCTGCTCCCTCCCTTCACCCCTGGGCTAGGGCCGCACTGGGGTGCCCATGGTGGTGCTGCCCTGGGCTGGGATGCCAGGCAGGGCAAGCAGGAGAGGCAACGGCAGCAGGGAGCCTCTGTGGGGCTAAAGAGACAAGCTGAGGGGCAGAGTAGGGTGCTATAGTGGTAAGGAGTCCCCTGAGGCCTGCCCATATGACAGAGGGGAGCAGGGCCTGGGTTGGGACAAGGATGGGCAAGGAGGGAGGGCAGGCGGCATGGGCAGTAACTGAGTACGTTTCAGGTGCTGGAGGACTCCCGGGCTGTGCTAATAGCTGCAGATGTGCCACCAGATGGGCCTTTTCCTCAGGAGGAGAAGCTAAAGGATGGTAGGTTCTCTCTGGTCTTCTACCCCTGTTCCTTTTTCCATTGCTATGTTGCATCTCTGTCTTTTCACGTGGGATCAGTGCCAGGGTAGCTATGAAATCCCCCGGGGCTGCATACAGAGATCAGACTGGATCATCCACTGGTCCCTGTGGTGTTTTCTATTAGGGACCCATTGCAATCTCACTGACCAGTCCATACAGGGGATCCTGCCCATTTACCCCCTGCCTCTCCGTCTTTGTCACTAGGACTTAGATGCTCCCGGGATGAAATGGAGGCAAATGACTCTGAATGAATGAATTTGAGTATCACTGGGGAGGCATTTATTCAGAAGTCTCCCAAAGGGTAGGGGGAGCAGAGGCCACATCACGAAAGAAACTTAAAGCTAGATCCCATGAAACTCCTGGAGAACGTGCTGCATGGCTAGGATGGGGGAAAGGCACTGCCTGTTGCAGTCATCTCCAGACTTTCCTGCTCCCATTTCCCAAGTGGTACTGAGTTGATGTGGTGCTTGGTAGCTTGTGTGATCTCTCCCATCCCTGATCTCTGCTGTCAGGAGCTGCTCCACATCCAACCTTGGCTTCCCCCAGCCAGCATCAGCTGGAGCTGTTCTGTCCCTGCTGCTGAGGGCCAGGAGCCAGCATACGATGTCAGCCCCCAAGGAGGCTGGGCTGGGCACACAGTGCGTCCATAACCACAGGTGGTGGGACATGGAAGGGGGCGCCTTGCAGTGTCCTTTGGAAGCAGCTTCTCCTCCCGTCCCTGTGGTCTGGCCACGTGTGGGGGGCCCTGGTGGTTGGGAGGACCTTGACTCGTGGGAGGTGGGAGCAAGGTGGTGTGCAGGGCCAGCCTGCTGACAGGGCCAATGGCTCTCCTCTGCAGCGTACTCCCACGTGGTGGAGAACACGGCCTTCTTTGGAGATGTTGTCCTGCGCTTTCCCAAGATTGTGCACCACTACTTCGACCGCAACTCCAACTGGAACAACCTCATCCGCTGGGGGATTGGTTTCTGCAATCTGACGGGGGTGTTTGAGCAGGGACCCCACTCCCAGGTCCTGGGGCTGGTAAGGCTGAGTCTCTCCTGTCGCATCCTGTCTCTGCTGCCGGGGGGGCAAAGCATGGGGATGCGTGCAAGGATAAAGGGAGAACAGGCAGAGGGAAGAGGGAGCGTTTGGCTCTTCCTGTGCCTTCAGGGCATGGTTGACAGACAGGGGAGACACTCTCCAGCCTGAGGGATGTCCTCGGGCTGGAGGGATGCAGAAGGGAAGAGCGAAGGGGGCTGAAAGGGCTCAGAAAGGAGGAAAGGCTTGGAGGGGAGGCAAGGACGTGGATTGCGGTGGGCCAGCATGGTGGTGTGAGATGAGAAATGCCACTCTCTGACACAGACCCTGCTTTGCTCTGCAGATGGCTCAGGAGCTGGGAATCAGCGAGAAATCTCCTGATTACCGCAATCCCTTTAAAACTGACCACTCTGAGGTAAGATGGCAAAGCCGCCAGCTTGCCCTGTGGGTTTTCTCCTCCTCATGCCATGGGCTCTGGGCAGCCAGCTGGGGAAGGAAAAAGGCAGTTTCGGGGGGAATGGCTGAGCTTGTGTCCATGCAGGGAAGCAGAGGAGAAAGCCTGGTCTCTAGCTGTGCTGGTGTTTGGTTACACTGGTGGTGCCAGCTGCTGATGGGTACAAAACCATACCTTTTCTCCACTCCTGCGGCGGGTACGTGCAGGCGGGCTGAGGGGAGGGCATGCACTGTGGAGCTCGCAGGTGCAGCCAATGCCGCTGCCTGGGCCAGGAGGGTCCCGGGTCTGCCCTGTAGTTGCCAGCCCTGCACGTGCCAGCCTCCTCCTGCCTCTCTCCCTGACGCTCTTGGCTGGGATCTGCTTCCTTTGCTCAAGGCCCTGAAGGGCTGCATGTCCTTCTGGCTTGGTTTCTTCCCCACGCAGAAGGGGAGTGGGGGGCTGAACGTTATGGGATCATCTGGGGTGCGAGTGGCTCAGGGCCAGAGCCGAAGCTGGCTTTAGATGCCTGGTGGTCCGGTGGTATCTCCCTTCTCCCGGCTGGTTCCCTGGGGGGAATGGGGATAACAGAGCTGCCTTGTGGGAGAGTCTGGACCCGATCTGCCCCCTGTGCTCTGTGTCATCTAAAGCCCCTTGAAACCACAGAGCTTGTGCATTGGCTTTGGTGGGTTTGATGTGGCTTGTACTTTCAGGAAGCTACGCTGCGGAAAGCCAGGCTGCACCCTGCCTACAAGGGTAGGGAAGCTGTCCTTTCCACGGCTTAAAGGCTCAATTTTAGAGCAGGAAGAAGGGTGCAACACAACCAGTTCTTCCACAAAATGATTCATTTTTAATTTCTTTTACAAACTGATGTGCATCTGCTTCCCTTCCATTACTGGACTGGCAAAAGCATCTCTGCTTCCGTGTTCTGGCACCTCCTTTAAGGCAAAATTAGCCCTATATGAGAGGCTTAATTTATTACCAGTCCTCAGCTGTGCAGGCCCTGTGCTTACTCCTCCTTGCTGATCCCGTGTTTTTACCCCTCAGTTCTTCCCCAGTGCAGACGCCTTCCAGAAGGCGCTGCGGGAGGAGGAGAAGCGGCGGAAGAAGGAGGAGAAGCGGAAGGAAATCCGCAAGGGCCCGCGGATCTCGCGTTCACAGTCCGACTTGTAGTGCTGAGCCCTGCCTTGTGGCAGGGACCCTGCTGGCTGGCCGGCCGGAGACGTACTGCAGGGTGGCAGACCGGCTCGCCCCTTCCGGCAGCCTCGGGCCGGTGCCTGGCTGTTCACTTTTCATTTGTGCAGTGGGTTTTGTTTTGTTGCATTTCCCTTTTCAGTGTGACGGCCGGGTGGGGGCCCAGAGGACGGATGGGGCAGGGACCTGGGTCTTTCGGCCCAGTGTCCCTGGGGAAGCTCCGCGGATTTTGGGGCGTACCCCCATTGCAGCCTGGTGCTAGTGGGGTTGCCCCATGGAGAAGGGGGGCTGGAGTTGGCACCCCTTCCCTAGAGCCAAAGCACAGATGGGAAGGCACCAGGGCTGCTGCCAGACCTGGCATGGATGCTCCCGAGCGCAGCAGGGATGTGGCTGTACCCGAGCCCTTGGGAGCCTCCCGCTGCTGGAGAAATACAGCGTAACGCACATTAAACGTGCCTCCTCCGTCCACGGGGGGGGGCTGGGGAGCTCGTGGCGTAAGCAAATAGCCTCATGAGCAATGCTGCTTCTGTGATTTTTTTTTTTTTTTTTTTTTTTTTTTTTTTTTTTTTTTTTTTAAATCGGTGATGTGGTTTCTACTCCCCCCAGCCCGGTAATACCTGATCTCTGCCTGGTCAATACCCCTGTTGCCTGATCAGATCTCCCCTTCTGGCAGCTGTTTTACTGAGCAACGGGTGTTTCATCCACAATGGCTGAAAAGGCCAAAAAAGTCGGTTCCTGGCCAGATCATGTCCTGTTTTCCCTGAGCGGCTACTGGAGGGGCTCCTGATGGGGACGTCAGGATGCAAACTGGGAATTAAGCTGCACTTGCAGGAACGGATGTGGCCTCTCCACCCTCCTCTTCCCTGATGCCGCTTCGAGTCAGGCGAGTGGAGGGGGGGGCGCATCCGAGGTGTCTGGTTGTGGGAGAGGGGTAGGGGCGAGGTCCTGCAGCCGGGTTTGCCCCCGTGCCTGGGAGAGCATGCGGGTCCGCGGGGGAATGTTTAGTGAGTCAGTCCCATGTCGCGCTCCTGACGCAGGAGACGCGAGGGACTCGTGGGCAGGGTAAGCGAAGGCTAACCTGGCCTCAAGCCGTCCCAGTGAGAGGATTGCAATGAAGATACCGAGCCTGGCTTGTCCAAAGGCAAAATTCCCCCTTCCCCTCTGCACGGTGGCGGCGAGCATGAAACAAATATGGGAAGGAGGGATTTCGGGTCTTGGCCCTCTTTGCAGCCGCTGGGTGCCCATATTGCAAGCACTGTTGTCGCTGCCACCTAAAGTGCTGCGAAACCACCCCTTAAGCCCCTGTTAGCCTGTGCTGCACCTGCACACCTGGCTCCCGTCGCCCTGTCCCCATCCCTGGGGGTTGGTGCTGGCTCTCGCCTACCACTGCCACCCTGCCCTGTGGGCTCCTGCAGGGGCCCCGTGTGGTGCGAGCGCCTTCTGGGCTGATTCGGCCCCCCAAATCCCCCACTGTGGGATCGGGTGACTGCCTGTGCCAGCCGCGGGACGGAGCAGCCCCAGCTTAGAAGGGGACTCCGGCCGCCAGGCACACGGGTCTGCTCCCCTCCATCGCTCCGTGGCCGTGCCGGAGCTGGCTGAGCAGTGCCTGCCCGGCGGGTCAGTCCCTGCTTCTCCGGGACTCAGTGCTTTCCCATGCTGCACATCAGGCTACTTTATGGGACCAGAGCTGGGAGACGTTCTTTATTTTTAAATACAGACATGTGTACGTTTGGTGGGGGTGTTGGGAAATTGCATTGAAATGGGAAGTGTTTTGTTTTTCTTGAATAAATCTGATTTTTTTCTTTTCTTTTCTTTTTTTTTTTTTAAACAAGCCTGTTTCTTGATTGTGTTTCCGTTGGGAGCGCTTCCAAAATGGGTGTGTGCCCAAGGGTGTCTCTAGGTGTTAGGTTTGGCCTGTCACGAAATGACTGTGTTTTAGAAGGTGCATAAGCAAGGAGATACTAAAAGGATTAGACAAACTCTCCCAGCTGGTTACCTGGGAAATCAGAGCCCCTTTTAATAAAATCTCTTCCCGTAAAACTTACTGCTGCCTTCAATCTAATGTTTCTCCCCCTTCATCTAATTTCATGCCAGCTTTATAACGGATCCGAGCTGTTCTTCCTCACAATCTCGCAATCTCGTTTTGACTCCCAGGGACATACGTTTAGGTGCTTGCAGTTGCTGGGAGGCACCTAATATGATTTTTCAAAAGCATCTAAGCAGATTAGCTGCTAATTTCCTACATCGATTTCTCTCTGGGCTCCAGGGGTTGGGTCATGTCGTGGAGAGCCTGCAGAGGGACAGGCACCGTCGGTGGCTCTGCGTTGCTGCAATACCTCAGCCCAAATTGCACTGGAGCTTGTGAAATAATATATTTTCCTCCTAGGGGCTGGGTGCCTGCAGCTCCCTCTTCATCAAGGCTTCTGGCAAATGGGCAGGGGGAAACAAGGGGCTGCTGGACGTGGTGGGGATGTGAGGGCGCGCGGGGCTGGGGATCTTTCAGCAACCTCCCAGTTTTTCATCCCCACTGCAATTTTTGCAACCTGGAGTAACTCTGCAGTCGACCTTGCTTGGAGCAGAGGGTTGGAGTAGAGACCTCTGAGGTCCCGTCCAGCCGGACCATCTTGTGCCTGGCTTTGCTGCTGTTAGCCGGCCATGCTGCCTGCTGGAGCGGCTGCAGGATGGGAGGCCACCGCCTGCAGCCTCACGCCGAGGGTCCCCCTCTCATGGTGCGCAGGGGCAGGTTTATCCAGCACTTGTTGCCAGCCGGCTGGGCCCCTGGGCCCTGCGAGGCATTTGGGAGGGTGCTGGGGAGGAGAAGAGGGCCGAGGCCAGGCTGGGCCACGCGAGTTGCATGACACAGTTTCAAGGCATGTGATGACCGCTCCCTGGAGGTGAAGAGGAGGGAGCCCCGAGGCACGAAGAAGCCCCCCGGCCTCGCACCCCTGCGGCCCTGCTCCTGCCTGCGGCGGGCAGCGCACCCCCTCCCCCCCCCCCCGGCCGCAGCCTCCGCGGTGCTCGGCGCTGCACAGCCCGACGGCGCTGCCGGCCCCCGCCCCCTCATGAATATTCTAATCGAGAGATGAGGGGGAGGCGGGGGCGGGGCCTGCCATGCTAATCAAAGCTGCTGATCGGTGACGCGCCATCACACCACGCGCCGCCGCGCCCGCCGATTGGCCAGGGGCGACCTGGTCTCATTGTCAACAAACCGCGGGGGGCGCGCGCGCCGCCGCCGTAGCGGCGGCCGGAGCTGCGGGCAGGTGGGGGCGGGGCCGGCCGGCCGGCTGGGGCGGCCCAAGATGGCGCGGGGTCGGCGGAGCTCGCCGGGAGCCCGGGCTTGAGTGGTGGCGGGGGTGGGGGTTCGGGTTCATGCCCTGGTGCGCCCGGCCGGGGCGGGCCCGTGCGCCATGGAGAGCGGCGAGCTGGGTGTGGAGAACATGGAGGCGCTGACCGAGCTGGGCGACGAGCTCACCCTGGGCGATATCGACGGTGAGGGACCGCGGGGGCCGTTGTGACCGTTGGGGAGCTGGGGGGGGAGGGGCGCCGCCACCGACACGCGTGGGAGCTCCCCGGCCCCGTGGCGAGGCGGCGAGCCGCGGCCGGCGGCGGAGACGCGCGTGGGGCAGCTACGAGCGGGGGTGTGAGGGCGTGTGGGCCTGCCACGGGGGACAGAGCTGCGTGTGGGGGGGCTCTCCTCGGCCCCTGGTGGGGAGCTTGCTTGGCTTTCGTTTGGCCGCGCGTGGGGCTGCCCACGGGTATAGCTGGGAGGAGGAGCGCTTGGTGTGGGGAAGCCGTGGGGGGACCCGAGTGGGGCTCTGCGCGGGGCGCGTGGGGCCGGCGCGGCGTGGGCAGGCGGCTGCCGATGCTCTGCCCGCGAGGTGTTCGCTCTCCGCCGGCACGGCGTACGTAGCGTGGTGGTTCCCGACCAGCAGCCCGCCTGCTGCTGGCGTCGGCAGATGGGTCCGGCGCAGGGCATTTCCCGGGGAAGCGGAGTGCTCCGCTTTCTTCCCCGCAGAGTCTCTGCTGGCCTGGCTCTGTAGTGGCTGTGGGGAGCGCGTCCCGCAGGCAGCATCCCCGCTCCTCCCTCGCTCCGGCTGCAAACTTGCCCACGTGAATTTCCCTGGGTTTCACCATATGTCGGAGCCTCGATAGTTGATGGCCGGTCCTGTTTAGCAAGTACTTTTTTGGTGTGTTTTACGGGACTGAGTCACTCTGGGTGGTACTCGGATGTTACGGTAATAAATGTAGTCATAAAAAGTGATGTAAAATGTAGTAGTGATGGCGATGCAGCGCTTTCAGCCCTGGCTGAAGAGGACACCTGTCTGAGTTTCAACAGCTGCTATACGCTGCTTCAAACTCTTAGCTTTTTGCTGTTAAAATGGTCAAGGATTGAAAAAAAATAATAATTACCTTCCATTCCTTTTTTCTATCCCAGGTCTATCCGGCAAACAGTGCTGCATCCTTTTTTATTTGTTTTTTATTTTTTCATTGGTTGCTTTGAAGTCTTTTCTAAATAATGGATAGAACTGTGCTGCCACTAGCCCCTTTCAGAGGAGATTGTTCCACATCTTCATTCTAAAAATGAAACAGATGTAACTATTAAACTTTCTTTTTGTTCCTTATGTCATCATACATTGCTTTAATATTTATGCCAGAACTCAGATAAGTGAAAAGAAATCTATTTTTCACTGAAGTACAAAGCTTGAATGAAATATATTATTTATATTTTTCCTGAACAGCTCCTGGAAACCTGTAAAAAACATAGTTGGACTAATTATCTGATGTAGACTGAAAATTAAAATAGGCCTTCAGCAGAAATAAGAAGGCTCACTAATCTGACCTGCTTTGCTGAATATCTTTTTTGGCTTTGCTTAACAGTTATCCTAAACAGAGCTCTGCTTTGAGGAGCATGTGTGTGTCTAAAGCATCATTGTTTATTAGGTGGAAAATAGAACCAAAGTGGTACTTTTAAGTTTGATTGCAATTGATTTGCAGTGTAGCCATGGGCAATTGGTAGCCATTGGTGGCCATTTCTTTTCTTTGTAGTATTTAAAATAAGCATATATCTTATCTTATGAAAATGTAACGGTCTTAATTATCACTGGTAAAGTTCATGATGCAAATTAAAGATGGTGTTTATTTTTGTCTAAGTGCAAAATAGTGTCTTCTAAGGGTCTGCATGGAAGCTGAGGCAAATTCTAATGAGCTTTGAGTCAGGTCTTCTGAGTTGTTGGTGTTTTCTCGGTGAAATGTTGTTCAGAAATGAGTAACTCGGTGAGAAAGGTGAAGGTCTTTTACCTTACTCAGAGTGGATTTTCGTAGAGATGATAAAGTAGAATTCTGCTTTTTTGTGTCTTGACATTAACTCATCTCAGGATTTAAAATTCTGCAGGGGTTTTGATTTTTTTTTTTTAACTTTAGGGTCTCTGCTTTTTGTATGCTGCCTAAATCTAAGCAATCCTCTCAATTTTGGGTTTGAATGATCCTCACAGCTTACTATACAGCTTTTTATTTTAAGTTTGGATTTTGAAGAAATTAAAGAATGAATGACCCTGATTATGTGAACGGCATTGACTGCTCTAGGAATTTAGTTCTTTGTAAAGTCAGGTTCCCAGATAGGGTGCAAAATCAGTCCAGGGCCTCAAGTGGGTGAGCACAGCTTTTGGTCAGAAGTTCCAGTAACTGAGCAGTATAATATAATATAACTCTGCATCATGTCCAAGTATAACTTTCTTCCCAAACTTTGTAGTACTGCAGTCTGACTGTTGTATATGGCTACAGAAACATCACTGGTGGAAAAACACCTTTGAGAACCAGATTATCCTTGATGTAATCTTGGTATTTCCTTACCCTAGGGAGTTTTTTAGTGTGGGTTTTTTTTTTTTTTTAGTTCATGTCAAAGTATCTTTTCAACTCTGATGTCTGTAGCTTAATCTGCTACTCTTGAGTTTCTCTGAAAAGCAGCCTATGCGCACAAATGCCTAGCAACCTTCTGGGAGCGTGGTGCCAGCAATACGTAGCTGTACTTAAGCTGTAGCTGAAGCACTGTACCTTTCCATAAGGTACTTGAGCACTGGTCTAAAAGAAGTAGTAGAAGTCATAGGTGAACTAGCTTTCACTGTATCTTGTTGACATTTTCTAGCTCTGGGTTTGCTTAGAATTGTTTTCTGCAGCGATATCTTGTTCCTCTTTAGTGGCTGAGACCTCTTCAGCACAGAAGGTGCAGGTAATCTGAAAATGATGGGTTTATCACCAAATTGATGCCTGAAGGCTATCCTCCAAAAGCACGCAAGTGTTCTAATAGTTTATTTAAGTTTGCTCTGTTCTTTGTGTTGGCAAACGGATTTTCAGAGAGAGAGATGAGTTTTTTGCTGTTTCTACAGCTTTTAATTTTCCTTGTATTGGTACTAGGGAAAGCTGTTGGACACTCCCAGAAAGTGTTTCTGATCCCCCAGTAGTCTAATTTTTGAAAGTTCATCTCTAGGCTTTTTGCATTTAGCCAGTCTCTGATAAAGATGGGATTTAACTTGTTAGAAAGAGTATTATTATTATTGTTTTTTAAAAAAGATATTAAGTGAGCTCTGTTAAACAAGATGCTCTTTAAAACACAGTGCTTGTAATTCAGCTTCTTTACTGGAATTTGCTCTTTTAGAACAAATCTTATTTAATTTTTCTTCCCACTTGCAGTAGTGGCATCTAATAAATTTTTCAGATGGTTAAAAGCTTGATAAGGTACATTGTTGTTAGCACTCATAAGTTTATAATGTTGAGGGTTATTTAGATTGGTCTTAGCTGCAATCAGTTTGAGGGTGAAAATCTGCTATAATTTTGACTAGCTTAACATCCATTTCAGATATTATTCAGAAGTGTTAATCTTTAAACAGTCCTACTTGCTTTAGTAAAGTTTCATGAAAGTTTACTGAGGCATTGCATAAAAATCTTTCGTTTGTCATGTTAAACGCTGAGACATGGGGCTGATCAGGCAGGTCTCTGAGGATAGGTGGTGGCTGTTGCCAGAGAGAACTAGGTTTCTTGCAGGCAAAGCAATGTCAACTTATTTTCAGGTTATAAATAGAGACCATGAGGACAAATCCCCTTCCAAACTTCTGGTCTATCAGACTCATTCCTTAAGAATGAAGGTAGAAGTAAAGAAGAAGAATATGATAAGACATCTGTTAAAGGAGCAAGAAGCTTGGATGAGGATTGCTCTGCTCTCTCTGGAGTGCTATTCAGATTAATTGGATAACCTGTGGGTGGCATTTTGGAGAAGCATAGTGCAGTGTAAAGGCTAAACATTAATAGCGCTTTTATTGTTGGAACACTTTCCACTGAAATATCTCATGGAGAGTTTATTTCCTCATAGTACCTTCTTAAATCATGTAGGGAATATCCATTGTATTTGCAATCAGGTGGATGAAAAAGATTCTGTTAAAGTGGTCCCTTTGCCACATTTTTCCTGTGAATCAGCAATCTGTTTTCTACTTTCTAACTTGTAATTTATTATTTAATTATAAATTCTAGAAAAACAATAGGACTTTAAGAAATCTATGGAAGAGCCCGTGTAGAGTGATCAGATCCTGGAGTGGGGAACAATATCTGACACCTCATGCAGACCAGGGGAATGCATGTACACACAGACCAGGGGAAACATTCAGGTGGCTTAAGGTATCTTACTGGATTAAATTGGTTTGAACAGAGGGAAGAGAAAGCTTCAGTTACAAACAATGATCTCCTAGTTGTGGAATTTTCCTCTCTGAGGGACAATTACAGCTTTGTGGTGGAAGCCTCTTGAAATGGGTCCGATAAAATCTGAGGGAAGATGGGACGGAGAGGAACTGTGCAGTGAGACAATCTATTTTTAATAAATTTTTTTTTGATGACTAGAAAACATATGCATGGATTTTTCCCTGCTAAAACTCTATAAAGTGTTGTTTCCTTCTCTTTTATTTCTTTGTTCCATACTTTCCTGTAAGCTTAAAAGTAAAAAACTAAGTGAAGGTGAGTTCTTGTCACCATTTCTCCATTTTCCATTGCCCCCCTAAAAGTTCTGTTGCCTCCCCAAAAGTTATGTGGAAGAAGAGCTAGTGGCATCATGCAGCTGCTTGCTTTCTTCCTTCTGCAAGTATTAGACTGGAACAGTGGTTGACCTAATTTGTAATATTTTTAATAAACTGGAGATGGCTTTAAATTCTAGTCTTTGCTTGAATCCTGTAGTCTGGGAAAATATTGTAGCAGAATTCTGCTTTTCACTCTGAGTAGTAGCAACGGTGCCCCACTACTGGCCACTTTTTTGATTTCTCTCTGGAGATATTAGTGTAATATTTTCTCTTAAGTCTTGGAACACCCAGAATTCCCTTCCGTGCATGCACACCATTTGAGTCCATGGCAGGTGGAAAACTGTATTGGGAATAAAATAACCTTAATTTTTTTTTTTTTCCAGAAATGCTGCAGTTTGTCAGTAACCAGGCAGGGGACTTTCCAGATTTGTTTTCGGATCATCTATGTGGTACCTTCCAGGGTAGCAGTGGCGGTACCAGCAATGGGACTTTGGACCCTCAGTTGCAGAGGTCATACAGCCAGGTGCAGCTGCAGTCCTTTCCACCCCCTGCTGCCTCCCCCCAGCTTCAGAGTGTTCAAGTCAAAGTGCCTCAGTCAACACCCCCTGCCCCTCAACGGTCTGCACCGCTCCTTCAGCCCCGTCCCCAGCTCCAGCCCCAGCTCCAGCAACAGACTGTGATGATTACGCCAACATTCAGCTCTGCTCCCCAGACCAGGATTATCCAGCAACCAGTAATATATCAGAATGCAGCTACAAGTTTTCAAGGTAGGGTTTGGGGTAGGTGGGGGGCTCAGAATATGGATGTATGTATTGTACCCCCTGTAGAGGGCCTGGATATTCAAATTCTAAAAGTATCCTTGGCCATGACAAGTCCGAAGATCCCTCTTTTGCAGTGTTGTCTGTGGGGAGTTCACTCTCCTGCATGGAATAACTTTGAAGTTGAGTTCTTTCCTTCCGATTCAGTGAGCATAAAAAAACTTTTGTAAATGAGTTCTTAATTCTTTTCAGCCTCTTGTGACAGTTCTCTTTTTGCTCTCCTTTGTTATGGCCTTCTCTCCTATGGCTCTTTGGAGACTTGGGAAAAAGTACATCTGAAAAATAACTGTCAGCATCCCTGTCCTCCTGCTAGTGGGTGTAATGGGCAAATCTAGTCCTGAACCTCCAGCCTGTCCCATGTGGCAGTCTGGAATGAAGGCATATTTCAAATACTGAAGTCCAAAGTGTAACACTGCTAGTGAGCAAAGACACTTGCAGGTAACTGGATCTTCCTGTGTATTTGTGAACATTAATTGTCTTGATTCTCTTTGGATAGGTGTTGATTCTTTATGTGAAAATAGGATCCTAGGGTCAGCCAAGAATGGTAGGAGTAGTGAAGTGCTGGTTAGATGTGCTGTGTAATGTAACTGAAGTAACAAGAGTCCTGTGCTATTAGACACACAGGTTTTTGACCTTATTCTCTCTTAACTGATCCTCTGTGCATTCTGGAAAGTTGCTATTCCAGATGCAGTGTCCTTTTGCAGGAGGCATCAAAGGAGTTGGAATCTTACCAACTTGTGGAGTGTGTTAGATGAATGCTGCCTACTGAGAAGCTCTGGGCAGAGGAAGAGTGAGGCTGGTAGGGTTTATGGGCTACAAGACAGAAACCTGTGTTTTTTGGACTATTCGTCACATCTTGTCTGCTTTTCAGTTCTTCAGCCTCAAGTTCAGAGCCTGGTGACGTCCTCCCAGGTTCAGCCAGTTACCATCCAGCAGCAAGTGCAGACTGTGCAGGCCCAGAGAGTGTTAACACAGGCTGCCAATGGTACCATCCAGACGTTAACACCAGCCACGGTTCAGACAGTAGCTGCACCACAGGTCCAGCAAGTTCCAGTAAGTAAAAATGTGGAGTGATATAGATGAAAGGTTATGCAAAGCACTTACAGAGGTGTGGCTGGGAGGGTACTGGAGTGAGGAGAGGGATCCAGCAGCAGAAGAAACTGCTGTTGCGGGTCTGGTCTCCTGATTTGTCAAGGGAAAGGTGGTGAGGGTTGTGGGGCAGCCTATTCCTTGCAGAATTGCTTTTGCACACGTGTTTTTAGGTGAAAGGTGTTTCTAGCCGGTCTGTTCTCTAGAAGCATTTACTTTGTGTAAACCAGGCATGAGAGTCCCTGTTGTGAGTAGTGATGTGATTTTAAATAGTGGGCAGCATTCAGAAACTTTTTGACTAAATAGAAAAAGCACCTGCATAACTGAAATTGGGCTAAAATATTCTTGTTACCTGGTGTTATCAGATGAGAGTGGAAACCTTATTTGAACAAGCTTTCTTTTACTTCTTCCTACTTTGCAAGTCTACTGCTTATTCCATGCCTTATGAGTGACTGCTGGTATGGCAATGCTTTCTTCAAATGCTTCTGCCACAGTTTCATGGATCATTTTGCTGCTACAGTGTCATATGATTTTGTTTCAAAATGCATGTATAAGAGTGAATATCTTGTTTCTTTGTATTATATGAAGATGCTTATGATTAGGGGACGCTCATGAAAATGTCACTCTGGTTCAACTGTATTATGCCATCTGTAGTGTTCTCTATGTTTGGGAGTAACCAAGGTAGTTGGACAAGTAAGAGCATGCTGTGTTATGGCAAAATAACTTACTATTGGTTCTGATCTGCCTGAAGTTTGTGTCACTGGTCCTTTCAGTTAAACCAGAGGAAAATAACTACCACTAGGATTCAATGAGAAGTACTGTAGCCAAAGTAGGCTGTTCTACCATGTTAGACTTTGAGTACTCAACCTGTTAATGTAGGGAGTTAATAATAGGTGTAATTGGAGAGGGGGAAGGAGCTTCTTCCATCAACTGTTTTGTTTTTACATATTAGTTTCTGGTCACTGATTTGAAAATCAGTGACCCTGTGGTTCCTCTGATCCGTCTTTCCAACTCTGTTCAGACTGTGTCATTGTGAGAGTTTACATTGGAGTCTGTCATGATAAAGGAAAAAATCCAGGCGGTGAAGGAAAAAATGACTGGCCCCACCCTTTTGCCATCCATTGAGATGTAAAGTTACAATTCTTTGATCACTTATCTCTAGCTACTGAGATCAACAGAGAAACATGTACCCACCCTTCCCTTCATGTGTAACTTTTTTCAATCTAGGTTCTGGTCCAGCCTCAGATCATAAAAACAGACTCCCTTGTCCTGACAACTCTGAAGGCAGATGGTAATCCTGTTATGGCTGCAGTTCAGAATCCAGCACTCACAGCACTCACTGCTCCTATTCAGACCACAGCTCTCCAGGTACCGGTATGAATTTTCCTTTTGCTTCCTCACCAATGTTACTTCCTCTTAATACAAGAAAGAGATTTGAGGTTTAGTATTCTTCAGTGATGCAAATGGGAGGAGTTTTGAATGCTGCTCTAAACATGCCCAAAGTGAGTAATACCGTGCTTCTGCCAAGGCTAAACACACAGATTGTACATTTTTGGCAGCCTCCCATGGCCAGCCAGCAAAGACCAAGGGCACATCTCTGTTTACCTTTTTCTAGTATTACAAGGAGAGGAATATGTCCTAAGAATTTCTTGCGTTTTTTTTAACCTCTGTTGAACAAGAACATACTTAAAACAGAAAGCTGACCAACTCGGAATAGCTGCAGAACTTTTTTTCCCCCCTGCTCCGTAGCAGTATGTTGAATGTAAAAACTAACCAGACTACTCTTCAAAGGGAGGAGGATTCGCTATGATCATTGGAGAGGTCAGCTGTGCATCAAGGCCTTAACTTGTTATCAACTCAAGGAGAAATTGTTCCCCCAAAGATGCTTTTATTACAGTCTGGTGCATTCTGAAAGGATCTCTCTGTTCAAACATTTACTGCTTAAGACAAACTTACTAGTCTGGACTTCAGTTTTTTTTGTTTGTTTTTTGATGGCATGGTAGACTTCTTATACCTGTTAGCAGCTAGACTAAAATCTTCAATTGATCTACTGTTTTTTAGGTGATGGTTTCACATGGAGGTGAGGTTTAAGTGGTTGTGTCTGTCTAGCAGATACACAATCCATGAGGTTTTTTGGACTCATTGAAATTTGGTGGAAACTGGATGTAAATGGAGGTTGTAAATTCACTTTATAAAATTCCAACTTATAACTAAATGTATTTCTGCTATCGCTCTTGGACTGTTTCAGAATCTAAATTGTTCTTAAATTTGGTCATAGCTAGTTTATTTTCATTTGTGTCAGTGTCTTTTAGCTTAAATAGCTTTTCCTCTCCATGACTACGTCCCTGATCCTTGATGTACTTTAGAGACCAGTCATACTCTTCTCAGTGTTGTTTTGCTAGGTTAAGCAGTCTAAATTCTTTCATTACTCTGACTGTCCTAGAAGCCGCTCTGTGCAACTGTTCTGGTGGGATTCATCTTGTTTTATTGCAGAGCACGTACTGCTTTGGTTTGGTAGAGATGGTCTTTCGTAGGCATAGATGTCCAAGCCTCTGAGCTCTTCATGCCAGTGGGCATCGATCGTTGCCTTAGTTCCTCATCTTAATGCATATTTGTAGCTTAAAAAGTAGTTATAGACCTATTTTTGGTTTTTTTCCCCACTTAATCTAATTCAAATCAACTGCACTGCTGAAGCCAGAATTTGTTTTTCTGGTTTTTTTTTTGTTTTTTCTGTCCTATCTGACATTCTTGCTACCTGTTCAGAGGTAGCGTTGCCTGTTGCTGTTTTGGTGAATTTGTATTTGCCCATGTCAAAGATGTATTTGGACACTTGTGGCAGAAGGATTCTAGGAGCTAGGAAGATCCTTAATCCATTTCTCTAGTGGATAAGTGTAGCATGGTATTGGTGAAGGAGTGTAGGGGTGATACTCCTGGAGAACGAGATCTTACTCCACAGTGACTGGTGTGGGGGGTAGCGTGACAGATTCTTCCTGTGCTGCTGTACCTGTGCTCCTGCCAGCCAAGGAACATATGAGGAAATTGGCATATCTCTTTGTTTTTGAGCTGTACAAACTTTTCCTGCATCTACTTCTGTTTACTTGTTTTGCTCTTAACATCATAAATTGTAATTAAACTACCTGATTGCTAGGAACACTTGTTATATGTGGTCTTTCTAGACTCTAGTTGGGAGCAATGGGACCATTTTGACCACAATGCCAGTGATGATGGGACAAGAAAAGGTGCCTATCAAACAAGTTCCTGGGGGTGTTAAACAACCAGAACCACCTAAAGAAGGAGAGAGGAGAACAACACACAACATCATTGAAAAGCGTTATCGATCATCTATAAATGACAAGATCATTGAGCTGAAGGATCTGGTCATGGGGACAGATGCCAAGGTAAAGTTCTGGAATGAGAGGAGATTTAGTGTCATAAATACTTGTGTCCTCAGGTGCTTGTTGCTCTACCAAATGAAGCAGTTGGACAGTGTTAACTGTAAGAAGTATGTGTACACGTATTGGGAGAAGACTGAAGAATACCTGTGAGATGGAAATAATTGGATTCACTAAGTGCTACCCTTAATGTTAATTTTATTATGCTAGTGGTAGTGTTTCTTCAAAATAAGAACAAAAGTGTAAGCTCTAACTCTATGTTAGACTTAAGTAAGTCCTCTAAGTAGAGTATCAGAAGCGCATGTTTTGATAACTCTGGCCAAATCGGAGCTTGCATAATTTCCATTTCCTGGTAACTGCAGTAGGGAAGCAGATTTCTTCCTTCAACTGCTAGCTGTCCTGTTTAAAAAAAAAAAAAAAAAGTTTCTTGCACAGAGCTTTCCAATTTGATTCCTCTAGATCTTGAGTTGTAAAAACTCCTGTTTACTCAAATATTAGAACTTTTTTTTGCAACGTGAGTGAGTGAAGTTCATAATTGTGCTGTTCACTTTACCTCACTCTGGCAGAGCAGTAGTACTTTTGATGTCTGTGTGTGTGAATGTCTCTAAGCATATGCATTAATGAAGTCATCTCCTATTGCTGGGTGGAATTGGAAGTTTAGGATTTAAAAGTAGGTAGCATGTAGTGGTTTCGTAGTGCTTTGTGTCTGTGTTTACAAGCTAAACCTGGCAGCCTCTGCAGGAAGCAGATATTTTCATGGGATTGGAGAAGGGGCTGAGGCAGTGAGAGAACTGATTACCTCAGAATTAGATAGTGAACCACATTTAACTGATAACAGCTAGTTCCATCCTAAAAAAAGAGCCACTTTGTTTCAAAACTGATACTTTCAAAAAACTGTTCATGTCTAGATTTCAACTACAAACTCTATTGTAATTTGGTTGTTAATCTGTTTGCATTGTACTATTTTTATCAGACCTTTGAAAGACCCCAGGCGCAATGGCTCAAGGCCTATTGTCCAGTCCTTGTGCATCTTTCAAAGTATAATATGTTGCCCCTAGAGTGTGGCCCTGCCATTAGTTTTGTTGCTGCTGCTGGGTAGTTTTTTACACCATTTTCTTTGTATCCCCCACATGACACATGCAGTGGGGATTGTGGTACTCTTTGTATAAACTGCTTTCCGTATGTGTTAATTCCTTGCAGATGCACAAGTCTGGAGTCCTGAGAAAAGCCATTGATTACATTAAATACCTACAGCAGGCCAACCATAAACTGAGACAGGAGAACATGGTTCTGAAGTTGGCTAACCAAAAAAACAGTAAGTTGTGGGGGCTGTGCAGGAGGGAGGTAGTCAACATGAATATATGCTGCCTCTTGCAGTTTCTTACCATTGACAGAGGCAGATATGTGCAAATTGCATTGATAGTGGCTGGTGCTCTTGCAAGTGACAGAGCCAATCTGAGCAAGACTGACATGGTGTAGGAAAGAGAAATATGTATCTAATGCACTCTCTGATTTTTCCAGAGCTGTTGAAGGGCATTGACTTAAGCAGTCTGGTTGACAATGATGCAGACCTGAAGATAGATGACTTCAACCAGAATGTTCTACTGATGTCTCCCCCAGCCTCTGACTCGGGATCCCAGGCTGGCTTTTCTCCCTATTCCATTGATTCAGAGCCAGGAAGTCCACTCCTTGATGATGCAAAGGTATCTGTGACTTGGATTATCAAATTAAAGGCATTTACTTCAGGGATGCATAAGGGCCAGAATTTGAATCCTTCTAACTTTCAACAACAGAGCCAGCAGATCTCTAGAGCTGTAGGGATCAGAGAAAGATTTGCATGGATGAGGAAGGTGCATGGGAGAAAGAGGCTTTTCTGAAGGATGGAGACTACTTCCTGAGCTGTAAGGCCTCAGTCATACATTATCTTTTAGAGGAACAATGTAGATTCTGTGTGAATTTATAGTGAATGTCCGTGATCCAAAAAGCCTGTGGTTTTCAAGATGGTATATGTTCTGTGAATAAATCAGGAGAACTGGAAAAAGGATGATGACATCAGATGTGGGTAATGAGACTGTAAGTAACCACAGTACTAGAAAGCTGTTAACTGTCTTCAGCTGACAGATTCATTTTGTAGGTATCACAGAAGTGGGTCTTGCAGGAGATTTTCAGAAGAGTAAGTGCAATGAAAGTTAATCCTGGTCTAAAACAGGGTTTTAGGGAATGTTGACTGAAATGGCTGAGAGCAGAAGGAAGGTGAGGACACTTGGAATACTTCAGCCTCATCTTACTGAGCTGAGGAACACTTCACTGGAGTTCTTGCTGATCCTAAAAGCAAATTTTAAAACTTGTTCTCCTCCTTCTTCACCACCCCATCCCTTTGCATAAGCATTTTTTGTTTTACAGATTGTTAAGCAGTTTTTTTTATCTTGTTCTTCTGTCCAATCCTAATTCTTTGAAGGTTAAAGATGAACCTGACTCTCCTCCTGTGGCCCTTGGTATGGTGGATCGCTCTCGAATGCTTCTCTGTGCTCTCACATTCCTTTGCCTCTCCTTCAATCCTCTAACATCCCTTCTGGACGTCCGAGGAACCCCAGAGTCTGACAGCCTCGTGCGCCATGGCTCTGGCAGGAACATGCTGACCATTGAGTCAGGTAACAAGTTAGAACAGCTCAGAGTATGAGGAGACTGGACCACAGGAAGTGGCCAGGCTTGCATGCTCTCACTAAATAGCATCTACACGTGGGACTGCTGCAAGTCGCGTTGCTGGGCTAGATGGACTGTTGGTGTGATCCAGTAGGGCATTTCTCATGTTCAGGGAGTTGTAAGACCTTTGTTTAATGTTTGGGGAGGGGTGGTAACCACAGAGCTGCATGTGAGAGGAGAGCTAGCAGTGGGTGCTTTGGCATGGTTACAGTTTACACCCACATTCATCATTCTTCTTGAACAAAACCAAACGTTGCTTACTGTGGTAAGCTAGAAAGGTCACCTGTTTGTAGCCCAGCAACCTAGACTTTCGGGAAGGACCCTTGAAAGTTGGTTCAGAATGAGGTATTTTTCTCTCCTCACTGATCTTTCTCAGACACATTCCTGTAAAGTTTGCTTTTTATTTGTTTTTAAGGTAACTCACCGATCTTTAGCCTATTAATGAAGTAATGTGTGAAAAGTTACTATAGAAACACTGTTGCTATGTGGTCTTGAAACTGGCTTAAAATGCTTGTTCTATTAGATGTGTAGTTTAGAGTTCAGTCAAGAACAGGGGATTCTGTAGGCATGTTGTCATTTCCCTGACTGATAAATGTGCTTCCTCAGTGTTGTTTTGTGAAATTAATGCCAGAAAATGGACATTGAAGTATTTAATTCTCATGGGTGTATGTGATAGAAAAATCAGAATGCAAGAGGTTCGAGGAAAACTAAGTGCTGACTCAGGTTTTATAAATGGATTTTGTTTAAAAAACAAACAAAAAAAACCCCAAACCCCCCACACCCCTGTTTTATTGTGGTTGGGAGTGTTGTGGCATTCAGGTGAAAAGCTGTTGATTTGCATGTTTCCTGATTAAAATGCAGTCTTTCCAGAAGTTGATATCGTGTCATATATAATGTGTTTGTGTCGATATAATGTAGCAATACATCCTTGTGGGTCTGGGCAGGCTTGTTGCTTATCTTGTTGCCAGGCTTTCAATGTCCAGATTAACTTTAACTTTCCTTTGGGATGTTCCCTTGCAGATGCAGGTGGCTGGTTTGGTTGGATGATGCCCACACTGATTCTGTGGTTAGTGAATGGAGTGATTGTCCTGAGTGTGTTTATAAAGCTCCTTGTGCATGGAGAGCCAGTGACTCGATTGCACTCGAGATCATCTGTGACGTTCTGGAGGCATCGCAAGCAAGCTGACTTGGATTTGGCACGGGTAAAGTTGATTCTGTGTTATATCAAATGCATCATCTAGGAGGGGAGTGCGTATAAACATGGCCTAAAAAGACTGTGGATTGGCACTTGCAAGAGCATAGTATTTCTAGAGTTAATTGTCCTGTATGATTTCAGAGGAGAATTTGGTGCTAGTTTGTCTTGAGCAGATCACTGTCCTCCTTCAGCCTGAGTTGGTGAGGCACAGACATCAGTGTTGGAAGAGACATCTGATTTCTGTCCTTGTGCCTTGCTGCTGCATCTTGTGACAATCTTTGCAAGCAAGGTCTTGGTTTCCGAACCTTGGTTTTCAGAATTTGGCCTCTGCTGTGATTGCTGACAGTCAGTAATGTGCTTGAGGGTGTGCTGCCTTCTTTTTTTTTTCTTTTTTTTTTTTCTTCCCTTGTTTCAGTGCAGATTTGTCCCGATTGTAGCTCAATGGAAGCTACTGAGTGGCTGCCTATCACAGATTATAGGCCCATACTGATACGGCACCCTAAGTGATGAAATGTATGTTTGAGCACTGCAGTCTCCTGTCCTCCAGCCTCTTGCAAGTCTTCCCCAGTGTTGAGGCAACATCTGGCTTTTGACACTGAAACATTCATTTTGTTTGAGAAGGCAGGAAACTGCTTTTATCTAGTGCCTGTGTCTCTCCCAGATGTCATAGCTGTTACAGGAACAGGGCCATGTGTAGGCTGAGATGTGTAGGGCCAGGTCTGAAGATGGTGTAAACTGGCTTCATGCTTGCTTTGATTGTGTTGACTTGCCTCAACTAAAGATCTTATCCTAGCTTGTACATCAGTTTGCCTTGCTTCCAGTGACCAGGAGATCCCAAAATGTCTCCAGTGCTTAGCCATGGAGGTTGGTGTGACTAGTGAGTAGGTATGGGGTATACTGAGGAAGTTTGCATTTCTTCTGCCTGCCTGCCTTGCATTTGGAGAGTAAGGAAAGTGGTTTTCTAGGCTGTCAGTGAAGTACCATCAGTTTCTTTTTGATGTTTGACTTTTTGTCATGTTTGCAGGGGGATTTTGCTGCAGCTGCATCAAACCTGCAGACTTGCCTGTCAGTTCTAGGCCGAGCACTGCCAGCTTCCCGCCTGGACTTGGCGTGCAGCCTGTCCTGGAATGTGATCCGCTATAGCCTGCAGAAGCTGGCACTGGTGCGATGGCTGCTGAAGAGGACTTCTCATCAGTGGCGGGCAAGAGAGGCTGCTGCAGGCTTTGAGGATGAGGCCAAGACCAGTGCTCGGGATGCAGCTCTGGCATATCACAAGCTCCATCAGCTCCACATAACAGGTAAGAACAGAGATGGGAAAGCTATTCTCTTCATTTTGCCGAATAAGGAGACTCAGAGCTGATTCTGTGGGGATATAGTGAGAGCACCACAGCCTCTTTTCCTCTGGAGGGTAGCTGTTGCAAGCTAAGTAGACTAATTTCAGAAGCCAGTTACTAAAACTGTACAGCTTCATATGGTGAAAGAGCTCTGTAAGAATGGCCTGAGCAACAACAGTGTCCCAAGTTGCATGTTGTTGAGCCTGTAGAGGTGGCTTGGAGTCTTTCCCAAGTGACAGATAATTGGGTCCAGTCGTTTTTCACTGGTGTTTAAGGGCTTGTTTGGTTCCTATCGCTTAGGAGTATGATGTGGAAGTAGGGGCCAGCATTAATTTTTGGAAGAAGAATTAAAATTTCTGAAGCTGTGTAAAGCACAGATTGCCAGTGGGTGATGATATGCTCTAAAAGCCTGCACATATGCACATTTACTAAATAAGCACTTGAAAGATCCTTATGATCAGTTTTTGCTGGTTTCTTGACAGACCAATTTGCAATTGTAATAGGCCACAAATATATCTGAAATCCAAGCTAAACTTCCTTCTGCCTAATCTTGTGGCATTAACTGTAGTTGTGCCACCATGGATAACAAGAAAATGTTCCTGTTTGTAATGTTATCTGCATTGATACCTATACAGGTGTGGACTGCAAAGGGGTTCAGTTATGTGGTAGAGATGAATGTAGTGAGGCGAGGTTTGCAAATGTTGTTATAACTGTTAGCTATACAGGTCTGTTTTGCAGGAGCAAAGCGGTGAATGCCAGCCTTGGTATCAGTGGAAGGAAGTTTCAGTTATAGTTGTTTTGCTGCCCGAATACAGAGTAGTCATATGGCATTGCAAACTTTTCATGTCAGTAGGTTCTCATTTGCCTGTTTAGGATAGTATCTCTGCAAATGACTTATTTAGTAGTGGGTACTACTGTGTGAAAGGTTAACTCTTTTCTTTCCCTTCTGGTGTAGGTAAACTTCCCTCCAGCTCAGCTTATTCAGGTTTGCATATGGCCCTGTGTGCTGTGAATCTGGCTGAGTGCGCAGAAGAAAAGATCCCACCCAGCACAATGGCAGAAATCCACCTGACAGCTGCGGTTGGCTTGAAAACCCGCTGTGGAGGCAAGCTTGGCTTCCTAGCGGTGAGTGAGTTCTTGTGTCCTCCACCATCACACATTTAAGCACAGCTCTAGGGAGGCCTGCAAGCTGGCGTTGCCACTAGTTCGATGCATCTGCTAATACTACAGTTATGATACAGTCTATAATGAGCTTTGTCCTTGGTGTTCTTTGTCTCTCTTTCCCTGTGGATTGTTTTCAATCTTAGTCTCTCCTTTCTCTAGAGTTACTTTTTAAGCCAAGCTCAAAGCTTATGTAGCTCAGAGCGGAGTGCCATTCCTGACTCGTTGCGTTGGCTGTGTCACCCACTGGGACAGAAATTTTTTGTGGAACGGAGCTGGACAGTAAAATCTGCTGCAAAGGAGAGTTTGTACTGCACCCAAAGGAATCCTGGTAAGAATCACTGCTAGTTTGAATGTGTGACCTCCCAGCACTTTGGGCCTGGGAATCTCTCCATCCATGAGGAGTCGTTTGTTTGAGAGCATTCTCTTGTGCACGACAGTTGCCTTCCCCTGTAGGAACCTGCTTGTCGTCTCAGCGGTTGAGAGGGGCTGTGGAGCAGAGAGATGTCTTCTCAGACTCTGCAGGAGCTGCCTCTCTTCCCTTTGTACATTGTGCTGGCTTTACATGTCATCCCGCTTGTGTTTTTATATGCTGGAACAGAACCTAGTTGTAGCCCTGAATGTCTAAGGGATGACTTTGGTGTGACCAAGGTTTGTTGTCTTTAGAACAGTGTCATAGCCATGCTGTTGAGTGGCTGAAGTGTCACAGAGATGTTTGGCTAAGGGCTGCAGCTTTAAATGGCTAATAATGAGTGGAGTGGTAGTAAAAAGGCCCAACAACTTAGTCTTCATAAGTCTTTGCAATAATTTCTCAAGAATTTCCCTATGCTACTCTTCCTCTTGCCTCTTAAAATTTGACTCTTCCAGCTGCCCTTGTTTATATCAGGAGATGGTTGGCATTGTGTATAAGAGAAGTGGTTTGTTATTTCTCTCTAGCGGATCCCATTGCACAGGTTCATCAGGCGTTTTGTGAGAATCTGCTAGAGAGAGCTGTGGATTCACTTGTGAAACCTCAAACTGGAAAAGAAATAGTGGGACAAGAGGAGGAGGAACCATGGTAAGTTTCTGTGCTGTGGCTGGGGACTGCTGTAGGTAACTGTAGACTCAAACATTTAAACTGTTAATCATACACTAAGTACCCTGAGGCAAATTGAGTGGTTAGTCTTTAATCAGGACTTGAAATCATGACACAAATCTGACTGCTGCGGTTTTAGAAGAGTGAGCTCAACCTCTTCGTATTAAAACTTCAGAAGTCAAAGGTGAAATTCTGACTGTTGCCTGACGAGATAAGGATTTCTCGTTTCGGCTGGCATGCTGCTGATTGATTCCTACATTGGATGGCACTTTCTCTGCTGATGGTTTAAAAGTTCAGTAACACTAAAATTAGCACACACCTACTGTTTTAATTGACCAGATCATATGTCCAAGACTCCGAGTGTTAAAGTCCAGCTTGTTAGAGAGAATGACCCAGCTGGCTCCCTACATTATGCATGAGAATGTTCCTGTAACTGAATAAAGTGCCACATTTACCAGCAGTGAAAAATCAAACTGATGTGTGGCAAGAGTAGGAGAACAGATGTTGGCTCAAATTGTTGTTGGTCTCTGTCAGCGCTGTGAGCAAAGGAAAGGGGTTGGAATGGGGGAATCAGAGCAGCTTTTTATACCAAACTACATCCTGTTTCTAACTGATCTCCAGATATGCCGGTGCCCAACAATGCTATGTAAATATGTGGAAAATTCTGTAATGATTGTATCCCAAAAAAGTATGGGCAGAAGCCTCAAATGGGGAAGATGGCCTAGTTTTTCTACCTGCGTAGGAAAAATAGTATATGTTTAGTTTTAATTTCAATCTCACATCTGCTTTCTAGCATAGTTGCAGAGAATGAGCAGCAGTTCAGTCTAATTGCTTAATACAGATGTGTGTGATCAGATGCTGCTGTTGATGATGAGGGAAGGTAGCAGGGTTTGCATGAGTGAAGTAGATTATCAGTATACTTGTGGAAGTTCTGTTTCTTAGTTGGCAAGAGTAGCTCTGTTAATACAGCAAGCTTTCTCCTTCCCCCAAAGACAGGAGCTCAAGATCCTTCTCTGTAGCCTATCCAAGGAAATTAGATCATTACCACATATGCTACTTTCTCTGATTAACACTGTGACTCTTTAGTAGTCACTTGGAAAAATGTAGTTCAGCCTCTTTTAGAGGCAGTGATTGAAAATAAGCCTGTAATCAACTTGTTACATGTCATGTCTGTCAGCAGATTCAAGATGCTAGAGGGGATGCTGGCAGCTTCTATTTAGTATTTGTAAAATGTGCAGTGCTGACTAAGTGCCAATGTAGATTCTTTCTCTTTATGTATTACATGCCTTAGTCTGCTTCTGTGCGCTCAGTCTAGCCCCTCCCATGACAGTGGTACCACCTCTTGTTTTTAAGGACTTGCATACAGCCTGCTCCCCTACTCCTTAACAGTAAGGCAAATGTCTGTGATGTAAAGCTCACAGTAAGTTCCAGCATCTCTGAGGTTGAGGTGAGAGTCCTGGGGTTGACTCTAATCCTGAACTGTTACCTTTCCATACAGGGAGATTTGATGATACTCATTGAATCGGTATGCGCTCTTCCACTCTCAGGCAGGTCTCTTTAAATACCACAACACTGTTGGACTACAGAGCTTGAACTTTCTGCCTCCTCCTACTGGCTTAAAGGGTCAACATTGTTTAAAAATGTTTCATAACTGATTGGAAATACCTTCAGGCTTTGATATCTCCTGTTTGACAGCATAGTGAAGGTCTGCCTTGCTTCTTGTTTCAGTGAATTCTCCAGTGCAATGGAGTATCTGAAACTGCTCAACTCTTTCTTGGACTCGATGGGAAGTGGAGCCCCACCTTTTGCCAACAATTCTGTACTCAAGTCAGCCCTGGGTAAGTCTGGTAGAACAGAAGCTCTCCCAGCTGTAGGAAATACTGCTGAGAGATGTTTCCTCTCTGCACAGCCTTTCAACCTTTCAAACTCTAGGCATGGCAGAAACACAGCCCTTGCTGGGGTGAGACATGGGTATTGAGCAGCACACCACAACATGGTACAGCAGCTCAGGATGGAAGGGGATGGTTAAGAAGGCTCTTAAATTTGGCTGTGTATGGTAACGCAGTCTGCCCAGGTGGAGTTGCAGTTATTTGTATTACCAGTTATGATGGACACTTAGGACATGTACCAAGCAGTACACAGTACCCTGACCTGAGAGCTTAATCCTGACAATGTGAAATGAGGGAAAAGTTGTAGCATATAAACAAGCATAGTAGCACTGCAGCTGAGGTACAAGACCTTTCCACTCCCCAGAGATGCCTGACCTCACTTTTACAGCAGCTGCTGCCATGTGCGTTCCTCCATCTCCAGAATCTCCAGCCCTGCAGCCCCTGCTCTGGACTAGCTTTGGACATATAATGGGAGGCACTTGCCATGGTCCCTTGCAGTATGTCTAGCGGGAGAGCTAGAGCTGTAGACTCCCTCTGAGCTGTGCACTCAGTTGGGCTTGTCTGGTAGCTGGTTGCTGGAGTACTCATCTTGCTTGGTGTTGGTACCTGGCAGTTCACTGGGATGCTTCTGGAGCTCTTAAGAACAGGACAGATTAGTCTGTGCCTAAAATGTACAGAGCAAACATAGAAGGGAAGCTAGATATCTTTTCTCCAGGGTTTACATTTTGAGGTAAAGGGTCAATATTGCCATGAAATTTAAAAGCAGGTCAGAGTAGCAGAGCCTGTGTCCTTTGGCCCTGTGTAGACTCCAGGAGGCTTTTGAGAGAATGTGAAACAATGAAGAAAATGGTACCAGGGACCTGATGAACTCTTTACCAGCTTGATGATGGTCAGTGCCGAGGCATGGTATATACTGCTGGAATTGCTACTGCAGGGTGGGGAGTGGAGATCTGTGTTGGGAAGAAAGGCAAGGAATTTCTAGATGAGTAGATGGGATAAATTCTGTTTAGGTTCTTGTTGGCAAGATACAGACTCAATATCTGAAACTCCGCTTGCTGCCAGCTGTAGGGTGTTTGCTTGCTGCCAAGTTACCAAGCTGTGTTCCTTCAGCATGTTTCAGCATTCACCCAGACATCTGTGTTCCCATGAGATCAGTTTGGTTTGCATGCTTTTTTCAGCTCATTAGTGTTGATCTTGGTGGAAGGCACTGGCTAAGGCATACAACACCTACCCATTTTCTCTGAGCGGAAATTAGCTTGGTGTTCTCTCCTTGGTTGCAACTTGTGGTTCTGTTTTCATAGGCCCAGACATGGTGTGCAGATGGTGGTCAGCAGCAGTTGCTATGGCAATCGGTTGGCTCAGAGGGGACGATGCGGCTGTGAGGTTGCATTTCACAGAAGTGGAGCGCATGCCGAAGGCCCTGGAGATGTCAGAGTGCGTAGGCATCTTACTACCTTCAAACTCCTGTTCCTTCTAGCCAGGAACGTCTGTTCCCTTAATACCTGTCCTGTGGCTGCTCTTATCTGTGTTGTGGAGTCACAAGCAGAGTATATCAGTGCTGTCCGGTGCAATAGCATGAGGTGTAAATGTGCCAAACAACTGATGTGTAGGTCAGGGCTTGCAGGCTGATGTTAGAGCTGTGGATTAGAAGAGTCTATAGGGAAGAGAATTGTTTCTTTATGGATGCTTTCTTGTTTTTGTTCTAATCCTGCCTCGCCTCCCCACCAAATGACAAAACTTGCGCGCACACACACTGACGAAAAGGCTGATGTCACCATCTTGACTCTTTCCCATTAAAGTTTCCTAGCCAGTTTCCTTCCATTTCTCTGTGGCTTGTGTAGGTGAGGAACAATTTCATCTTTTTCTGTCTTTAAGAAGTTATGATCTCCCTGATTTAAAGCTGGGAGGGTGAAAGCTGATGCTAATCATTGCTTGAGCTTGGCTCCTGGGGCTGCCCTGTGGCAGCATGACATAGTACTGCTTAAAAGCAGTGCTGTTTCTCTTTCAGGAATGCCCTAGTGAAAGCCACCTTCTATGTGTGTAAAGCCATGCAGGCCTCACTGTCTGGGAAGGCAGATGGACAGCAGAGCTCCCTGGGTCACTGCGAGAGGGCCAGCAACCACTTATGGAACAGCCTTAACATGACCAGCAGTGTCTCCAGTGCCACCCTCAACAACGTAAGGGATAAGCCACTGGGTAGTATGTGGTGGTGGTGTTAGTTCTGAAGTTGGTTTTGCCACGGGTGTATCACTCCCCTGTTGCTTCTGTTTTCATTCTCCATTCATCCTGTGTCTGATGGCAGTAGCAGAGAAAACTCTTCCCTTTCCTTCCAAAGGGCATTGAAATTTTTCTGTCTCTGCCATACGGAGGAGCAGTCCTGCAAGTACCCCATTCTGCCCTAAACAGGGTCTCAGCTGGCTGAGCCACTGCCCTGGTCCTGCCAGTACCTGTCACCTCTTCTCTGGTTCTTTGACTGCTTCTGATTTGGCCCATGGAAAACTTCCATCTCTGCCCTGTCAGTGAAGTTGCTGACACGTGTGAAACATGGACCTAGTTAAGCCAAGCCTGCTCTGTTTCAGGCAGCACTTGAGCATTTGAATCCTCTGCCGCAGAAGTGGGACTGTTCTGTGCTATTCCTGAGTTTGTGCATTGCTTGTCTCTTTTCTTTCCAGGATTACCTAAAGCCGGAGCTTCCCTGCATGGCATATGGGACACAGTTCTGGTCCCTTCTGTCACTCCTGGGTGGCAGCTGTAGTGCATTGTAGTTGCATTGCATGTTCTGGCAGTAACTGTGCAATGTTTCTGCAGTGCAGTACAGAGGCACTCTCCATTTCTACAGCGCAGGTAGAATTTCCTAAGAGTAACTAGACTGACAAACTGCTGGGGGGCAACAACAAATGGGGAAAAGGGATATGGGTAAAAATGTGGGTTGTATCAAGACTGCCTTTTTTTCCCCTCTGCAGATAGTGAGGATCTCTTTACCTTGTAACTGCTGGTTTTGGCTAGTTGATACCATGATGTAGACAGGTCTCTGTAGAAGGCTGGGGCATTACAGGTGCAATGTATTTGTGGTATATATTATCTGAGGTGGGGTAGAGGTCAGCCTTGTAGACACGTTTGCTTTCTTGGAGGAGACAGCTCTTCCTTGGGTACAGCCGGGTCCTCCATCCCTTGGGCTGCACCTGTTGGTACAAGGCCACAGAGATGCTTCTTAGGCAAAAGTATTCATCATGGATCCTGCTCTGTTCAGTGCATTATGGTGGAGGTGGTTCTGTTCAGAGGGCCAGGGAGCACCTTTTGGGCAGACAGAAGGTGTTGTAGCTGATACCATGTAGGCATCTGCGTGGCAAATGAGCTGTTACTCGCCTGATCAGTTGTCTTGTCTGGGGCCTGGCTCCTTACAGATGACCCAGCTGCTGGCCTGTGACTTGCTGCTCTCTCTTCGCACCAGCCTGTGGCAGAAGCAGGCAAGCACCAGCCAGGCCTTGGGTGAGACCTACCACGCCTCAGCCTCTGAGCTCACAGGCTTCCAGCGTGACCTTGGCAGCTTGCGCAAACTGGCCCATGGCTTCAGGCCTGCTTACCGCAAGGTAATGATGTCTCTTCTTTTCGCTTTCCTCTTCATCCCTGAGAAGAAGCAAAAGTTGATTTTAGCTAGCCCTTTGCAGACTCTCAGGGCAATGACAGGGAAGCTGCAGTGCCTAGAAGCTTAAGATGTACATGGGCTTGAGTGGTCCAGGTGCCTGGGGCAGTGTTTTCTGTTTCCAGCAGCCTCCAACCATCTTTTGGTGGGTGATGAGTGGAGGAGCCTCTCTTTCCTCTGTGTGCAACCAATAGAAGTCCAGTGCATGTGGGGAGATGTCTGTGTTAGTTGCTAACTAGAAGATATGAGCAGTAGATCTGTACTGCAAAGTGAATACCACGGCATCCAGCCCCTTGACCTGGCTCCAGGCTGTGGGTCAGTCCCTTGAGGGACTGATGGAAGGAAGCTTTCTCAGTCTGTATCCCCTCATGCGTTTGCTCTGTTGATAGCTGGAGGATTGGGGTCCCCAGTGTTCTCTTCCCTTCCCTGTAGACAAAACGCAAGGTTTTTTCTCTGGGAAACAATCCCATGCTGTTCAGTGGTCAGAAGGGATGGGGCAAAAACCTTGTGTATGTATTCTTGCTCATCATCTTGCTCAGAATGAGGCCCTCAGGAGTATTGTGAAGGGCTTTTTGGGGAAGCCTCACCTCAGAGGGCTGTAGTAAGCCACTCTGCTTTTAGCAAGACTCCCTTGTTGTGTTTTTCCTCCCTCTGCTGTTCCTTGCCTTTTGGCAATGACTGGTTTTATTTTTAGTTTTTATTTTTTTTATTCTGACTAGTTTTAAGCCTCTGTAAAGGAAATTTAAGTTTAATACCTTGAACAAGGGAATTGTCCTGGCATTTGGGCTTCAAAGTTTGATTCTGTTGTTGGGAGTGTTGGACTAGCAATTTTGAAAGAGTCATTTGCCTAGGTCGAAGTTCAGGAATTTGCTCTTCCATTTTCTGCCCTTTTTCTTGCTGTTTTTCCTCTCCTTTCCCAGGCTGCTAGCAGTTATGTGGCAAAAGCTTTTATCCTCTTTACAGTTGCCCTGACTTGCAAATTTTCTAGAGGCAGGTGGGAAGACCAAGGAGGAGTGTAGAAGCGGGTTTTTTTGTTGTCAAGATGTCAGCACTGTGCTCTTAAAATGCTGAGGGATGGCTTGAGTTTAGCTGCAGGATCATCCTTATGTGAGTTGGTCTATTACTGCCTCTCTTATCTTCCCTCCCAGGTTTTCCTTCATGAGGCCACTGTGCGTCTGATGGCAGGTGCCAGCCCTACCCGCACCCACCAGCTGCTGGAACACAGCTTGAGGCGACGCACGCCCCAGAGCAGCAAGCAAGGTCAGCCCCTGTGCCTGAATAGCACCCCACCGCATGTGGGGCTGGGCTTCCTGCTGGGATGGGGCAGTGGCCCGCTTGGGCGAGTACCAGGCTGCAGTCAGCCATGGCCACAGGATGTTGCGGGGGCTGTAGCTGCGGCCGGTGGCTTCTGCACAGTATCTTCCTGATTTCCATGTCTTTCGAGGCTCAGGAAAATGGACTCCTGCTCTTGTAGGTGCTTCTGCCATGCTAGATGCAAGCAGACTAACAGGAACTGCCAGCCCTGGGAAGGAGGTATCAGCAGACAAGTTGAAAAATGTTTGCATGTATGTGCCCGCACACAAAAAACCTCAAAGGGCTGGAGTTCAGGGCAGTAAATACAAAGCCAGAAGACAGGAATCTTAAAGGGAGAGGATCAAGAGACATGATGCTGATTATAAAATCCCTTTAGGATTTAATAAAACAGATCTGTGTTTCAGTGCTGGGATGAGCCCCATAAAGCAACTTTAGAAAGTAAAATGAAAGGGCCATTCCTGCAGAAGCAGTGATCACCTAGAGCAGCTCTGGAGTCCCTGCCTGATTCCAGATCAAACCGTTCCACCTTAGTAGGTTAAATTAATTGCTTGGTGGTTTGCAGGGTACCCCCATCTCTTTGCGCAGTTGGGAGACACTGAGGCCTTGCTTCTGCTTTGCCAGCCCAGAGATGTCTGTTAACTGCCAGTTAAGGCCCTGTTAGGGCCTGCATTGAGGGGTTTTGTAACGCATGTGGTAGCTTCAATGCAAATTTTCTCTCTCCTTTTTGTGCTTAGGTGAACTAGACACACTGCCAGGCCAGAGGGAGCGAGCTACAGCTATCCTGTTGGCCTGCCGCCACCTCCCTCTCTCCTTCCTCTCCTCACCTGGCCAGCGAGCAGTCCTGCTGGCCGAGGCTGCGCGCACACTTGAGAAAGTGGGAGACAAGCGCTCGTGCAATGACTGCCAGCAGATGATTGTCAAGCTGAGTGGGGGCACAGCCATTGCTGCCTCTTAACACCAGTACAGGGCTGTGTTGCACAAAGGCAGCCTTGTGAACCGTCAGCCTGGACTTCCCCTCTTGAGGTTTTTAAAAAAAAAAAAAAAAAAAAAAAGGTAGGTTAGGTCTGCCAGTGGGATTGCTGTGGGGTGGGAGAGGGAGAGAGGGTTTTTTAACTTGCCCCAGGTTTCGCTTTATTAGCCCCCTTGCTTGCTCTCAGGCACTGCAGCAGGAATCTGTCTAGTTGTAGTTTTGTGACTGTGCTGGGGGCTGTCAGAAAGCACTGCCCCTGCGTGGAGGTGCTGAGCCCTGCTGGGAGGAGAAGCCTGCAAACCGAACGCGTAGGAAAGCGGCACCTCCTATGTCTGTCCTCAAGGGCATCATCTTCCCTTCCCAAATGCCTCTGCAGATAGGAACCTTTTGGGGAGGGTAGAGGATCTGCTCAAACCTTGCCCTGAGGCGTTACTGGGGTCTGAGGCCATTCTCAACCTGCAGGCTGCCCCGAGAGAGAGGGAAGGCACCAGCTTTGCGTGCATCAGGAGACTGTTTTTTCGCTGAAGCCCTCTAGACCCCACTTTACAGAGGTGCTCTGGGAGTATTGCTTGGGGCCAGTCCTGCCTGGCAAATTTCTCTACAGTTTTTATACAGGTTTTTTTATAGGAATGTTTGTGGCTTTACAAAGTATAGGGTGCAATGCAGCAGATTTCTCTTCCTCTCCACTTCATGCATCTTCTTCCTGTGACCAGAGCTGCCTCCTGCCATTTCTGGTGGGGAGGCTTGGTTTGTGGCAGTCTACAAGCAGAGTGTACATAGAGGGCTGTTTGTCTTAGAAAACTTGTGAGGCCCTGGTCATTTGGTGCTGGATGGTGTCAGAGGTGGATGTGCAGAGCCATGCACTCTGTATGAAGGGTGAAGGCTCCTGTGGTGCCTTTCTGTTGGTGCAGATTGAACTTCTTTTAGAAACATTTTTTTGATTTCATTATATTCCCAGTCCCAGAACTTACCTTCATGTCCTTCTCCCTTCCTTTTCCAAGTGCTCCACAGCGCTCATGCATGCAGCAGTCTGAGCACCTGCAGGGACTGGAAGGCACTGGTTCAGGGCGAAAGTCTCCCTGCTCCATTGCCATCACCCTTCAGAGCAGTCTGGCTCACAGGTGTTGAATCATGGGACTTTCAAAGAGGGGGAGGCAGATTGGGGACAGGGAGGGAACGGTTTGCACTTTTTTCTTTGCCTTTCCTGTTGCATCTGTCCAAAGATGTGCAAAATGATTGTCCCTCTCACACCTGCAAGTAGGGAAATCAGCCTTTGGTGGGTTCACATTGCCACTTCTCCCCATGCATAACCTGCCTGTGCTCCACATGGGTAGCTAGAAGCACACAGGTACTGGCAGCAGCCTGGTCCTTTCCTGTCCTGAGCAGGCTTGTGCAGCATGACTCCTCACTGCAAAATCAGAACTCAGGCTGTTTAGCAAGATGCTTCTGTATTTATCCAGCTTTTACAGAGGGGCACGAGAGCTTGAGCTGCTTTAAAAAGCAGAAGGAAAAAGATGGCCTTGTGTCTCACTTTTGGCTTCTTGGGAGGTGTGCATGCAGTATGTGCTGCAGTAGTTGAACGCCTGTAATACTGATCATAGAGTTGGCTGGCTTCAGCAAGATGGAAACTGGCCAGGAGAAATCTGCCTCCCAGCAAAGTATGTTCATGGTGAACCTGTGCTGTAGCTAGGAACAAAATCATGGGGACCAGAGTGCCTCTTCCCGCTGTTACTTGGGGACTCACTGGTGGACTCCTGGCAGTGATCACTGGCAGCCTGTGCTTCTCACCCCTGCTGGCAGGTGTGGGGGTAGGAATCTCCTGCTTCCCAGTGTCAGAAGTTAGAGGAAAGCTTTGAGGGAGGGTTGTTGGTCTTATGTATCTTAAATCAGTATATGGGATGCTCTGGTTCAGATGACGGCAGCTACTTCTGCTTTGAGTGCATGTCCCAAGCATGCTAATTGCTGATTGGCATAAGAACAGCTGTTGGTTTTTAGGAGGGCTTTAACTGCCCATTACTGAGTTTCTTGGCTATCAGTGATCCTCTTTGTGGGGTGACTCATATCCTACCTTTTCTCCTCTCTAAGTAGCTATTGCACCATCTCCAAGCCTTGGGTCTTTTGGTCTCCAAGCCTGAGGTTTTACTGAGCTACAGAAGTGCTTTACCTGTAACACCCTCCTGAGCAATTTCACATCTCCCTGGTTCTGTGTGCAGCGTGTTGGAAGTTTGTGCTTTTGTAACACAGGGGAGCAAGGTTTGGAGGAAATGGAGATTCTCAGCCTTTGCTTGTAATTTAAAGGTGAACAGAGCTCTAGGAGATGGGCTGCAGGGAGTATCAGCTGGAGAAGGGCTTGGGAGGCTGTTGGACTGAAACACCAATAGCTAATGGCATGATCCACTGAGGGTCTTAGCACTGCTGGCATTTCTCTCCCGTCCAAGGCAAGGGATCTTTGTCCTGTCCTTCTATGCTGTTGTTCATAAATTTGCTGCCCATCTGTCCCTACAATTTTTTATATATGTGTGTGTATATACTGTAACTTTTTTGTTTGAGGGTGGGAGGAAATTGTTTTATGGATTATGTGAAGAAAGTCTATTTATCCAAATGGAATTAAAGGTAGGAATACTTTGTGATAAAAGGTGCAAGTGGTGGTGGGAAAGTTCCTAGGGGAACATATCTGCTGTCTGAAAACCCTGTTCCAGGGCTCGTGAGCATCTGTTATCTAATAAAGGTGAACGTTACCACCATGTTCCATGTGTTAGTCTTCTCCATCACAGCAGCTGCTTTTAAAAATAGATAAGCCTGACGAGTCTTTCAAACAGACCTCTGAACACAAGAGTACTTCAAGGAGTTGGGTCACAGAAGTCTCTACTACATGTTGGTCGTCTTCCAGATAATCTCTGTCTGTAAAATGGAGCTGTAAAGCTTGCAAAGAAAGATGACCAGCTAGGCAGTCCCTTACTGAAGCAAGTGTGGTGTCTCTGTACTCCTCTGAGAGCAACCTGAGGAGGAGGCTGATGGCCTGAGTTGAGTCCTGTGTCACCTAAGTTGCTGTCAGAAGCAAAAAAGGCAAAGTTGGGCAAGTACCTATTTGCAAAGGAAGCTTTGGCGTCCAGGTGTGTATAGTTGTTTGCACTGCTGGGCTCTGCCTCTTTGCTCCTGTGCCTGCAAGGTATGGTACTGGAGGGCACTGCAGATGTAGACCTTGCACCATGCTGCTCTAGAGTCAGTGCTGTTTTTTTCCTCTTGCTCTAGCAAGAGAAAAATCTGGTGCTGGAGAATGCTGCCAGAGCATAGGGGTGTCTGCTCTGCTGCCTGACTTTCCAAGGGCTGCTTGTGTGTTATGTAAGGTGTACAGTGTAAGAGTAGAGCCGTAGAGCTAATAGTACTGAGGACCTCATGCTCACAATGTGTTTCAGGGCCTTTTCTTTAAATAAACTCTGGTCTTGGCAACTGAATGCTGGTTTGCAGTTGCAGTGTGCATCCTCCAGTTTAGTGTCAAACATGTTTCATTGCATTTTACCAGTCATGACTTTCAGATTTTCTGCTGGTTTCCTTCCACCTCTGGTGTCAGTTTGTAAGATCCTTGTTTTCCTTTTTGTGCTAGCTGCTTTTTATAGCCTTTCTTTGAAAGTGAGGTGCTATGTTGCCTTATGCATAGCTCTTTGCCATGCAGCAAACTGGTCCGTGCTACACCAGCTGCTATGTGGATCAAAAGGGCATTGACAGTTTGCACAGGGCCAGCTTGGTACCAGACAGCACCTTGCCTTACCACTCACCTGAGCAGCCAGTTTCTGCTGTAGGGGGAGGTAAGTAAATTAGCACGGTAAAAATTATGGTGAACTGCACAAAGGGACTTATTAGCAGAGTCTGTGGAAGTGGTGTGTTACCCAGAGTTGAGGAGGCAGAGGTGGGGAGCACTTAAACCAGCTGGACATACAAAAGCGGGGACCAGTTGGGATGCACCCAAGGGTGCTGAGGGAGCTGGCTGGTGCCACTGTGGGGCCACTCACTGCCATCTTTGGAAGGTCACTGCAGTCATGGGAGCTGCCTGATGACTGGAAAAAGATGAATGTCTCAGCCATCTTCACCAAAGACAATCTGGGCCAATTGCAGGCTGGTTGGCCTTAGCTGAGGGAGGTTAGGGACAAAATCCTCCTAGATGCGCATGAAGGAGAGGAAGGTGACTGGGAACAACCAGCTTGGATTTGCCAGAAGCAAATTGTGCCTGACCAACTTGGAAATTTGTGATGATGTGCTGACTGGCTATGTGAACAAGGGGAGAGCAGTGGATGTCATTTATTACCTTGACTTTGGCAAGGCCTTTGACATGGTCTCCCACAGTACCCTTGTAGCCAAATTCCTGAGAGATGGACTGGAGAGGTAGATGGGTAGAAATTGGTTGGACTGTTAGCCTCAAAGAGTTGGGAGCAGAGTCCAGTTGGTGGTCTGGTATCCCTCAACAATCCATACTGGAGCCAATACTGTATTTATTAATGACCTGCATAATGGAATAGAGTCCTTACAGCAAGCTCATGGGTGATACTAAACGGGGAGGGTCAACATACTGCAAGCAGAGCTGCTATTCTGAAGGACGTCAACAGGCTGGAGAAATGGGCTAACAGGAACCTCATGAAGTTCAGGAAAAGTAAGTGCAATGTCCTGCATCTACAAGGGCATAACCCCCTGCAACAGGCAAGGCTGGGGGCTGACCAGCTGGAGAGCAGCTTTGTGGAAAAGGCCCTGGGGGATCTTGGTGGACAAGAAGCTGAACATGAGCCAGCAGTATGCTCCTGGGGTGAGGAAGGCCACCACCATGGCAGTGCAGCTAGTAGGCCAAGTGCAGCATGTCCTCTCCTGCATCTGGCACTGGTGGAAAGCCGAGGTCCAGCACTGCATCTGGTTTTGTCATCCCTGCTCCTGGGAAGATGGGGGCAAGCTGCAGCAAGCCGAAGGGAGGGCTACAATGATGGGTGGGAGGCAGTGTATGTGTGAAAGGAATGGGGCTTGTTCAGCATGGAAAGAGAAAGGCAAAGGGAGATCTAACTGCTGCCTGCAACTATGTAAAGGAAGAGAGATGAAGCCTTGCTCTTCCCTGAGGGGCATAGGGGAAGGATGGGAGGCAGTAGACAATGTGGAGGTGAGAAACTTGGCTTAGACATGAGGAAAAATTGTTCCCTGCAGAAGTTTTTAAGCAGAGGGACAGGGGTCCCATAAAGGCTGTGGGATCTCCATTCTAGAAACCATTCAAAGCTCAGCTTTGCACTGGGGACTGGACTTCGAGGCCCTCCCTCCAGTCCCCTGTGGTCCTCTCCCATCCTGCTTATGTCATGTGCCTTCCCCTAGGCTTAGCCACAGGGGGCCTGTGTGCACTGCACAGTGAGCCCACGTCTCCCCTCTCAATGGGGCTGCACCAGGGCCTTTGGGCCCCTCTTACCTGGGGCGGGGAAAGGGCTGCCTCCTTTTCCTAAATAGTCCCCATACAGCATGTCCCCTTCCCCTCTCTCTGCTCACGGGTCTGGGCCCTTCCCGGAGCTGCATGCGGGACCGGGTGCCCCCTGGTCCCTGTCGCGCTGTGGCCACAGGGCGGCACCAGCTGCCTGGCGACAGGGTGGCGAGGCTCTGCCTTCCCCTTTCGGGGCAGGCAGGGCACGCTGGCCAGGCTGGTGCTGCCTCCTCCATGCAGGGTCCCTGGGGTCCTCTGGGAGCAGTACCAGCCCTTGCTGGGCATCAGGACCCCAGCTCTGGGCGTGGGGCCGGGGAGCTGGGCGCAGGCTTTGCTGCCCCTCCTGTGTTGGAGCAGGGTGGGGATGCAAGGCCTGACCCCCGATTTCCCTGAGGCGCACTCAGCCCATCGCAGCCTCCCTCGGAGGTCAGGGAGGCCCAAAGAGTCCTTTTCCCTTGCCTGCCTGGGGGCAGTGCAGGTATCATGGGGCGCAGGGCACGGCAACCCCTAGTGACCTGGGTTGCGCCAGGCTGGGTGGCAGCCTCATCCCCGATGCTGTGTGCAGGAGCCCCCTCAGCTGCGCTCCTGGGGGTGAGGGGGGCCACCCCATCCTCTCTCTGCAACCCCACAGGCCACCGTGGCCTCCTCGAGGAAGACTGACAGGGCTCAGGCTGCAGTGCTGGCCCTGGTGGGAGGTCCCCCACAGCGAGACCCTGTCGTGCAGGCGGCTGCAATCTCCCACCCTGCAAGCAACACCCTGCTCTGGCGCTGTGCCCTGGGCTCAGCCTGTGGGGGACAGAGAACGGGTGAAACTCATTGCCCAGGTGAGAGGCTGTGGAGGGGGACAAACCCAGCCTGCTGCCCCTCCTTGGTGGCGGTACCCAAGGACCTGAGTGGGAGCAGCCTTGAGGGGCCGAGCTGGCAGCCCACGTCCCAGAGAAAGGAAAAATAACGCGTTTCCCCATGGCCATGCCTTTGCTAGCAGTCACAGTTTATGTAGGGCCTACATCATTTTGCTACTCTCCAGCCTTGAAGGGCAGCCTCTGCTGTAACCCTCTGTAAACACAACAACAAATACAGATTTGTTAAGACCGTAATTTGAAACATTCATATAAGGGAAAGACAAAAAATCTCCATCCCACCCTGAGTCGGGGTGGGCGGTGTTAGTTCAAGAAACAACAGGAGGGAGCCGAGCAAGAATGAAGGGAGACATGTAAATCGCGTCTCGAGCCCTTGACAGCTGACCCACATCGAGTGTATTTATACTTTCCTTAATTCTGATTTTATGTCCTCACCGAAGAACCACCCAGAGAGAAAGAGGGAAGGGGCAAGGACATTCGCAACGAGTTTCTCGTGGCGGGTCATGACGGTGCCGTGCGGCCTTCCCGGGCGAGAGCCGGGCTCCTGCCACGGCCGTGCCGTGGGGCGTCCCTGGCCCCTGCAGCGGCCGCTGCCGGGGCGGGTGTGCTGGAGGTGGCCGTCCCACAAGGCAGAGTGCATGCCGGCCACGCTCGCTCGGGAGGAAACCTGTCCCGCGGCGCAGCTCCCTCGCCGCTGGGGCCGGCCGCCGCAACCAAGCGGCCCCTGAGCTGGCGCTGCTGGGCCGGGCCGGGCCGGGCCGTTGGGCCCCTCTGCCGGTGCCGTGGCCTAAACTGGAGAAAGAGGGTTGGCGTCGCCTCCCCCTCTGCTTAGACGGTGACCTCGGTCTTGCTGTTGGTGGAGAGGTGCCTCTGGGGCTGGGCGTAGTGGGGCGTTGCGGGGCCGAAGACCTCGGGCAGCTTCTCGGTGCTGAAGGGTCGCATGGCGGCGTAGCCCTGGCGGCGACCCTCAGGCCGGGGGCCGGTGAGGACGCCCCCCTCCCAGCCCCCTTTGAAGGCCGGGCTGGCCAGCAGTGGTGGGGGGCCGGCTTTCGTCCCCTTGGCTTTGGGGCCCGGCACCCCCTGCCCCAGGGGGCAGCCCTCCGGCAGGGCCGGCCCCTCTGCTGGGTGCAGCCCCCCGGCGGGGAAGGGGAGGGTGCCGGCGGGGGGCAGCTCCACCGCAGGGAAGCGCTTGTAGAAGTCCTCCGGGGCGCTCTCTGCAGGGACACGGGGCGGGGGACGGCGGGACGGGGCGTCACCCTGTGGCAGGTTCGGCTGCCCCCGGTGGGGCTGCGGTCCCCGGGGGGGCTGCGCCCCAGAGTGGTGCTGCTGCCACCTCCCTGCTGCATGCACCGAGGCTGGGGACCCTGTGGGGCAGGGGCGGCTGGGGGGCAAGCAGGGTCCCATAGGGCAGAACAGGGGGGGCAGTAGGGCCCTGACGGGTGGAGGAAGGTGCTGGGGGATCTTGGACCCTGATTGTCTGGGGAATGTTTTAGGTGCTGGGTGAATCTTGGCCCCTGATTAGCTGGGGGAGTGCTGTGGGTGCTAGGGGAATCCGGGGCCATGATTGGCTGGTGGAGTGCTTGGGGGGGGATGGGGGTCCCTGGAGGAATTCTGGTCCCTGATTGGCTGGGGGAGTGTGGTGTGTGCTGGGGGGGGGGGGGGGGGATCCAGGGCCCTGACTGGCCAGAGGAGTGCTATGGGTCCTTGGAAGAATCCTGGCTGCTAATTGGCTGGGGGAGTGCTGTGGGTGCTGGCGGGTGGTGGTGGGGCATCATGGCCCCTGATTGGCTGGGAGAGTGAGGGGGGGGGGTGCTGGGGGATCCTGGCCCCTGATTGGCTGGGGAGTGCTGTGAGTGTGTGTGTGGGGGGAGGATCCTGGTCCCTAATTGGCTGAGAACTGCTGTGGGTGCTCAGGGATCCTGGCCCTTGATTGGCCGGGGGTGCGTGGTGGGTGCAGGGGGTCCTGGGCGTCGGCAGCTCTGCAGGCCCCGTGTTGGGAGCATGCAGCCTGCGCCCCAGCTGCCTGCCGCAGTGCTTGGCCACCTTGCGCCCACCCAGCGCCCAGCCCCGTCCTGGCTTGGCCAGCCCCGGCCCCACTTGGGGCCCCCCTCCCCCCCTCCCATGGGATCCCAGGGTGCCCCCTGACCCCATCCCCGACTGGCACTGAGCTCCGCTCCGGCTCAGCGCAGCGAGCAGCCCTGTGCCTCAGTGGGGGAGCTCCTGCCTCCCCGGCTGGGCCCCGGGCCTGCACGGCAGCGGCACTTACCCACGGCCTTGAGCGTGGCATACTTGGTGTAGTCAGGGGCCTGCAGTGGCACGCTGCTTGCCAGTGGCAGGCGGCTGCCGTGGGCCAGCGGCAGCCCCATTGGGTGCCCCCCGATGGGGTTGTTGACCATGGCGTTATTCAGGTGCAGCTTGTCTGGGGAGAGAAAGGTGGGCAGGCAGTGGGAGGAAGGGAGGCTGAGGAAACGGGAGCCCGGTTGCCTCAGCTGCCCCTGCCCTGGCTTGTGCTGGGTTAAAGCAGGTCACTCTCGGCAGGCTCTCCCATCCTCGCAGGCAGGCGAGTGGGGTGGGGAAGGGGCTGGGGAGGTGCCAGCTTACCTGTGCCATTCCTGGGGGGCGGGCGGCCAAGCCCCTCGCCCACCTGCACCTGGAGGCTGCCCATGTGGCCGTCGAGCTGCTCCAAGGGGCCAAGGCCTGGCTGCTTCAGCAGGTCCGTCAGTGTCCTGGGGAAGGTGTGAAGGGTGATCATGGCGCTGCCCGGCCCCGTGGGCTCAGCACAGACCCAGCGCTCGCCCCCGGGCCCACACCTCCCTGCGCTGGTTGCCTCAGGGACCTCCCCAGGTCCCTCATGTCTCCTGCTACTCCAGGTCTCTCCATAGTCCCTGGCCCAAACTGAGCAGCAGTGGCCAAAGAAGCCACATTTTTGCCAAGAACCCAAATGCAAATCCCAAGCTGAATCCAGCCTGCCTTTACCCATCCTTTTCCTCCCATCTCTGGTTCACCCAGGAAGGGCTTTTTTTTAGGCTTTGGAGGGAGAGCTGTGTAGCTTGTGGTTAGGAAATCATCACCGATGGCGATTAATACACACACACACTCACAACCCAGCTATCGCAAAAAGGCTAGAGTACCTCCCTGGCAGCAAATTAAGGTTTGGCTCAGGCTGAACCCTCCTGGGGCCAAGAGCTTCACGGTGTAAAGCCAGCGAGGGAGATGCATTGCTTGGAGTGGGCTACAAGGGGCAAAACAGAAAGAGTCGGAGAAAAACTGAACTGACGTCAACTCAAGGTACACCTCAGGGATATTTCCCCAGAGCGTGAGCCTGGTGGAATGAGGGGAGAGGTGGCTACACCTTCGCTTGAATTATTTCAAAGTGGAGAAAACCCAGGGGAACAGATTAGAGCCACTGCTTGTGCCTCTTTGGGGAGAATGAACTAACGGTGGCCTCTTGCGCATGCGCTATCCATTTGTAATGCCCTCTTTATAAGTAATAGCATTAAACATTAAACACCATTACATAAGATAAAGTGCTGTTTCTTTTAACGTTCATGGCTGGAGACACTGCAGTAATACTGTGGTGCACAGGCAGTCCCAGCGCAAGGCGCGCGCACACATTGTTGTGGCCCTCTACAGCGAGTCCCAGGGTAGGAAACAATGATTCTATTTGCATTGGAATTAGCATGAAAGAAACCCACAATTTATACTATAAAGACCAGCCTTGTGCTATCAAGGATGCTTAGGAAAGCAGAGAGAGTCCAGTTAGGGCTTTTGCTGTCTCTCTAATCCCCAGGATCCCTGTCAGCATGCCTTTCATGTCAAACACTCTGGCTAGTTTATATGGGCACACTAAAAGAGCTGCAGAAGGAGCTCACGATATCAAGTGACCGGACGATAAAACAGCAGATTAAACTCAGTGTGGATAAATGTAAATTGATGCATATTGGGAAGGAAGGTGAATAATCCTGACTTGTTATATATGTCAGCTCATTGCTCTGGAGCAGTCAAAAACCGCATCTGGAGCAGTGCCTGGCTTTGGCTCTCCCAGGACGAGAGACATGTCACCAAGCTGGGGCAAGCCCCGTGGAGGCCCACCAAAAGGGTTGGGGACACAGTGCTTGAGGAGAGGCTGAGGGAGCTGGGCTGGCTGGGCCAGAGACAAGGAGGCTGAGGTGGGTAATTGCTGCTCTCAGCTGCTGTAATGGGGGCTATAGAGGAGATGAAGCCAGGACCTTCTCAGAGGTGCACTGTGACAGAGCAAAGGTTGCCAGATGCAAGCTGGACTAATTCTGGCTAGAAATAAGGAAAACTCTTCTCCGTGAGTGTGGTCAGACATGGCAGAAGGGCCCAAAGCATCTAAGGGATCTGCATCCTTGGAGATACTCAAAATTCACCCAGGCAAGGCCCAGAGCAACCTCATCTAGCTTTGAAGTGAGCCCTGCTCTGAACAGGGGATGGACCTGAGATTCCCCCGAAGGTCTTGTCTGACTAAAATCTCTATCTGAGATTATGTAGTAGAACAGGAAAAGAGTTAGAAAAGGGTGAAATAATTGTAGCTTCCATTCACAAGATAAACAGACACTAAATATCGTGAAAAGGCTGGGTATGGGCCTGTTAGACCTGCACAGGGCTACCAGGAGAAAGCCCTGGCTCCTGTGCTCCTATGGGATCCCTGGCACAAGTAACTCAGGCTCTGTCTCCCTGCAAAGTTTTTTCCTTACTTTTTGCAGAAATGTGGAGGTTTCCTCCCCTCAGCCCTGCCTGGGCTGATGTGCCTTCAGCTGCTGCCAATGATGTTAGGTGTATCACTTTTTCTAGTCACTCCAAGGCGACACGAGTTGACCACACTGACCTTGCATGCCCACCCCCTTCTCCTCCCCCTGCATCCTGTTCTCCACAAACACTTGTCTCAGGGACATGGGGTGACTCTTAGACTAGGTTTAGCACCTTTTTCCTGGAGTGGGATCTGTCACAGTCTGGTCTAGAGCAGCAAGATCACTCGTCCACCAAGACTTTCACCCAGTAAAACAATGAGCAACCAAAGGGCTTTCTGCAGAGTCAAGTGAAAAAGAATGGTCTGATTCATCCACATCCTAGTCTGATCTCACCTTTCCTGAAAAGCCTCATCCGTGCTCCTCGCTTACTACAGACCTTGTGCCCCTCTTCTCTCTGCCCCGGCCTTTCCTCATCTCCCACAGAGATAGGCACCCAAAACCTCCAAGCAGAGAGCTCACATCTCCCTCCAACAGCTGCATAGCAGGACAACCTGACCCTCCTGCGGGGCAGGTGCGTGCACTGCCCTGCAACACACTGGATGGCCTGATGCAAAATGAGGGTGAGAAACAGCACCAGAGGATGTGGAGCTTGCAATCTGGGTGACCAGATCCTACAGCCCCTTATGTGACCTGCTGTCAATGTGTCATGCTTTGGTGCTGGCTAGGACTTTCTTATATATAAGATTTGAGAATCTTCCTTGTCAAGTAGCCATGAGTTTGGCTCGCTTTATCCACCTCTTTGAGCTCCTGTTTCTGTCATCCAGCTCACAAAGTCCTGCCTCAGGATGCACCATGTGAAGCCAGGGATGTGGTGTGTGGGATGGGGCAGTGCCTCTGAGATTGCCTTGAAGCCCCAGCCAGGATTATTGGAGGACTGTTCCCATGACATTATACCTTCCATTTTGGCTGCAATCAGTGAACATCACAGGGCAATAGTAAGAGCAGCCTCTGGAAAGTTGCAAGGGAAGATCATTCACTTTGTATTTCTTTTCCAGCATTCTGGGGAAGCTTTGATGAACAGGTCCCCCTTGAATCTCAAAATGGGCCAAATGCCTCATATAGTTCAGCAAAAGGAAAATGCAAAGTCCTGCACCTGGGGAGGAATAACGCCATGCAGCAGTACAGGCTGGGGGCTGACCAGCTGGAAAGCAGCTCTGCAGAGAAGGACCTGGGGGTCCTAGTGGACAACAAGTTGCACATGAACCAGCAGTGTGCCCTTGTGCCAAAGAGGGCCAACAGCATCCTGGGCTGCATTAGGCAGAGTACTGCTAGCAGGTCAAGGGAGGTGATCCCTCCTCTCTACTCAGTCCTGGTGAGGCCATAGCTGGAGTTCTGGGTCCAGTTCTAGGCTCCTCAGTACAAGACAGTTGTAGACATACTAGAGAGAGTCCAGTGAAGGCCACAAAGATGATTAAAGAACTGGAGAATTTTCCATGGGGGAGAGGCTGAGAGAGCTGGGATTGTTCAGCCAGGAGAAAGGAAGGCTCAGGGGGATTTTATCAATGTGTATAAATACCTGATGGGAGAAGGAAAGGAGATAGAACCAGACTCTTCTCAGAGATGCCCAGTGACAGAATGCAAGGCAATGGGCATAAATTCAAATACAGGAAATTCTTCTTAGACATAAGAATCACAGAATCACAGAATCACAGAATCACTGAGGTTGGAAGGGACCTCTGGAGATCATCTAGTCCAACCCCCCTGCTCAAGCAGGGTCACCTAGAGCACATTGCACAGGATTGCATCCAGGCGGCTTTTGAATATCTCCAGAGAAGGAGACTCCACCACCTCTCGGGGCAACTTGTTCCAGTGCTCTGTCACCCTCACAGTGAAAAAGTTTTTCCTCATGTTGAGATGGAAGTGTCTGTGTTTCAGTTTGTGCCCATTGCCTCGCGTCCTGTCGCTCGGCACCACTGAAAAGAGTCTGGCCCCATCCTCTCGACACCCTCCCTTCAGATACTTGTACACATTGATAAGATCTCCTCTCAGCCTTCTCTTCTCCAAGCTAAACAGGCCCAGCTCTCTCAGCCTTTCCTCATAAGAGAGATGCTCCAGTCCCCTAATCATCTTTGTGGCCCTTCGCTGGACTTGCTCCAGTAGTGCCACATCCCTCTTGTACTGGGGAGCCCAGAACTGGACGCAGTACTCCAGATGTGGCCTCACCAGGACTGAGTAGAGGGGGAGAATCACTTCCCTCGACCTGCTGGCAACACTCTTTCTGATGCAGCCCAGGATACCATTGGCCTTCTTGGCCACAAGGGCACATTGCTGCCTCATACTTAACTTGGTGTCCACCAGCACTCCCAGGTCCTTCTCAGCAGAGCTGCTTTCCAGCAGGTCAACCCCCAGCCTGTACTGGTGCATGGGGTTATTCCTCCCCAGGTGCAGGACCCTGCACTTCCCTTTGTTGAATTTCATGAGGTTCCTCTCTGCCCACCTCTCCAGCCTGTCCAAGTCTCTTTGAATGGCAGCACAGCCCTCTGGCGTATCGGCCACTCCTCCCAGTTTTGTATCATCAGCAAACTTGCTGAGTGTGCACTCTGTGCCTTCATCCAGGTCATTGATGAAGAAGTTGAACAAGACTGGACCCAGTACTGACCCCTGGGGGACACCGCTAGCTACAGGCCTCCAACTAGACTCTGTGCCACTGATCACAACTCTCTGAGCTCTGCCATTCAGCCAGGTCTCAATCCACCTCACTGTCCACTCATCTAACCCACACTTCCTGAGCTTGTCTATGAGGATGCTATGGGAGACAGTGTCAAAAGCCTTGCTGAAGTCTAGGTAGACAACATCCACTGCTCTCCCCTCATCTACCCAGCCAGTCATTCCATCATAGAAGGCTATCAGATTGGTTAGGCATGATTTCCCCTTGGTGAAGCCATGCTGACTACTCCTGATCACCTTCTTTTCCTCCACATGCGTGGAGATGGCTTCCAGGATGATCTGCTCCATCACCTTTCCAGGGATGGAGGTGAGGCTGACTGGCCTGTAGTTCCCTGGGTCCTCCTTCTTGCCCTTTTTGAAGACTGGGGTGACATTGGCTTTCTTCCAGTCCTCGGGCACCTCTCCTGTTCTCCATGACCTTTCAAAGATGATGGAGAGTGGCTTAGCAATAACATCCGCCAGCTCCCTCAGCACTCGTGGGTGCATCCCATCAGGGCCCATGGATTTGTGGGTGTCAAGTTTGCTTAAATGATCTCTAACCCACTCCTCCTCCACCAAGGGAAAGTCTTCCTCTCTCCAGACTTTCTCTCTTGCCTCCAGGGTCTGGGGTTCCTGAGGGCTGGCCTGACCAGTAAAGACTGAAGCAAAGAAGGCATTCAGTAACTCTGCCTTCTCTGCATCCTTCGTCACCAGGGCACCCACCCCATTCAGCAGTGGGCCCACATTTTCCCTAGTCTTCCTCTTGCTGCTGATGTATTTGAAGAAGCCCTTCTTGTTGTCCTTGACATCTCTTGCCAGATTTAATTCCAAACGGGCCTTAGCCTTCCTCGTCGCATCCCTGCATACTCTGACAACATTCCTATATTCCTCCCAAGTGGCCTGTCTCCCTTTCCACTTTCTGTATACTTCCTTCTTCTGGTTGAGTTTTGCCAGGAGCTCCTTGCTCATCCATGCAGGTCTCCTACCTCCTTTGCTTGACTTCCTACTCATAGGGATGCACCGCTCTTGAGCCTGGAGGAAGTGATGTTTGAATATTAACCAACTCTCTTGAACACTCCTTCCTTCCAGGGCCCTCACCCATGGGATTCCTCCAAGTAGGTCCCTGAAGAGGCCAAAGTTTGCTCTCCTCAAATCCAGGGTTGCGATCCTACTTGGTGCCCTGCTGCCTCCTTGCAGGATCCTGAACTCCACCATCTCATGGTCACTGCAGCCAAGGCAGCCCCCAACCTTCACATCTTCCACCAGTCCTTCTTCATTTGTTAGTACGAGGTCCAGCAGCACACCTCTCCTTGTTGGCTCCTCCACCACCTGGGTCAAGAAGTTGTCACCAATGCTCTGCAGGAATCTCCAGGACTGTTTGTGCCTAGCTGTGTTGTCTTTCCAGCAGATATCGGGGTGGTTGAAGTCCCCCATGAGAACCAGGGCCTGGGATTGTGAGGCTACTTCCAGCTGTCTGTAGAAGGCCTCATCGACTTCCTCATCCTGATCAGGTGGCCTGTAGTAAACACCCACAACAGTGTCACCCATGCTAGCCTGCCCTTTGATCCTTACCCATAAGCTCTCGACTCGCTCTTCATCCACCCCTAGGCACAGCTCAATACATTCCAGTTGCTCTCTCACATAAAGAGCAACTCCACCACCTCGCTTTCCTGGCCTGTCTTTCCTAAAAAGCACGTAGCCATCCATGACAGCACTCCAGTCATGCGAGCTATCCCACCATGTCTCTGTAATGGCAATGAGATCATGGCCCTGCGACCGCACACACATCTCTAGTTCTTCCTGTTTGTTCCCCAAGCTGCGTGCATTGGTGTACAGGCATTTCAGGGAGGTGATCGAGCATGCAGGTTTCCCAGGAGGGATACAAGAGGGTCCTCCATAGCCACATCCCATGCGCACTTCCCTGGCTGCATTCACCTGCTGGAGGCATCCTGACTTGAGCAGTCTTTTGCCAACTACCCTGTCACTATAACTCTCCCCTTCCCCCATCTTTCCTAGTTTAAAGCCCTCCTTACCAGGTTGGCCAACCTGTTGGCAAAGACCCGCGTGCCCCGCCTCGTGAGGTGGATCCCATCTCTCGCCATCAGTTGTCGATCTTCAAACAGGGTCCCATGGTCGTAGAAAACAAAACCCTGTTGCCAACACCAGCGGCGCAGCCAGTCGTTAACCTGGAAAGTCCGTCTCCTCCTCCTCTCATCCATCCCCCTCACTGGCAGGATTGAGGAGAAGATGACCTGGGCTCCCAGACCCTTGACCACCATCCCCAGAGCTCTGAAATCCTGCTTGATGGTCTGCAGTTTGCCCTTGGTGTCACTGGCGCCCACATGGAAGAGCAGCAGTGGGTAATAGTCCGAAGAATGGACGAGCCTTGGCAGTCTTTGCATGACATCTCTCACACGAGCCCCCGGCAGGCCACAAACCTCTCTAGACAAGAGGTCAGGTCGGCAGATAGATGCCTCCGTCCCCTGTAGCAGGGAGTCCCCCACAACAATCACCCGCCGCTTTTTCCGGGTGTTCCGGTAGGGCACAGGGTCTGTTGTCCCGGTTACTTCCCTGGCAGCCATGCCCATCTCCTCCTCATCCTGGAGGGCACTAAACCTGTTCTTCAGCTTCAGGTCTTCAGGAGGAGTAGGAGCCTTTCTCCTCCCACGAGCAGTGACCAGTTTCCAGCCTTCTTCTATGATGTTATGTTGTAAGAAGTCTTATGTCTTATGTCTAAGAAAAAAACTTAATGGTGAGGGTGGTCAAATACTGGAACACATTGCCCAGAGAAGCTGTGGTGTCCTTGGAGACATTCAAAACCTGACCAGACATGGTCCTGAGCAACCAGCTCTAGGTGACCCTACTTGAGCAGGGGGTTGGACGAGACGATCTCCAGAGCTCCCTGCCAACCTCAACCATTCTGTGAGTTTATTTCAGTGCTGCTCTTTGTACAAGAACTCCTTCCTTTCCCTAAATCATCTCTTCCTAAAGACCTGAATACCATTTGGCTTTGGTCTCCAGATGCACTCAAAGTGTAAGACTTCCCTATGATAAAGCAGATAATTTGCTGAGCTAAACTGGTGTGGCCACGTGCCTTCGGAAGACTTCCTTTGGTTTATTTACACCTCTCTTGGCCCAGTCAGGCTTCTCCTGTCACCAAGGCCATGCCTCCTGCTGCTGTGCCCTGTTTTGCTCTGGGCTGCCTGTCTCTGGCTCACTCTGGGGCTGTAGGTAGCAGCTGCTGTTGACCCTGGGATGCTCCAGGATCTGCTATGGGGACTTCAGTCCAGATCACCCTTACACACCGTCGTAGAGATTTTGTTTCACCCTGGATCGCTCTTCCTCCTGCAACTCCAGGGCATGCTTAGTCCCAGGAAGAGAGACCCTACTGTTTCATGGGACAGACACCCTTGGGTGCCCTCTGACAGCTGTCCATGCAGCTGCCCGGCTTGTGTCTGGGTAGAAGAGCTGCAAGGCAGCATCCCGCTGAGGAGCTGGCGCGTGTCAGCTCTCACCTTCCCTGAGGTATGTTACTGGCCGGCCCCCTCCCCACAGACTGCTGCCTCTACTCCAAGCATCCCCAGGGCCCAGCATTCAAACTGGCTTGTTTCACGGGGAAGTTCAATGCAATTTGACCATTTTTTTTTTCCTCGCGTCTGTTTATGAAGCGTCTGTTTAAGTAATCCTTTATCTGTGACTTTCTCTCCAGATAAATCCATCGGTGCTTTTTTTTTTCATAAACCTACCCTCAGCATTGACAGCACAGACGAGAACAATAACAGCAAAAGCAGCTCTTAACAAGCGATTTTGCTAAGGTAGAAACTGTGCACAGACCCTGAGCGTCAGCAACACCCCACTCACCAACTCTCCCATGCCACAAGCTGTGCCACAGGCAAGGGCTCCAGATGCAGCCCATATGGGGCTGCACCCCACGACCGACCGGTCAATGGGGCTCTTTCTGCACCCTGGTGCATGGGCACATGCTGTCGTGCCTGCAAGAGCTGGCTCTGTTAGCCTGGGGCTGTAGGAGGCTCTTCATGGTGTCACCTGGGGTGGGATCCATCTGGACACATCATGGAGGTCCAGCCAGGGCAGTCGGGGGCCTGGGATCATGGTCAGCTGCCCAGCCCTAGGAAAAGAGCTCCCTGCATGCATCCCCCATCCCCAAACCCTGTGGTATAAGGAAGGAAGAGCTGAAGGGGACACAGAGTTGTCTGCACCATACGTGTTTTGGGGTTTTTCCTTCAGACTAGCCCTAGCCTGGTCCTATGGCCTGCAGACTTGGTGGCTGGGGAAGGTTGGATCTGCTCCTGGAGCACATCTCCCAGGTTAGTTCATCCAAAAGTATGTGGCTCTGAAATGGCTCCAGGGTGCAGATCAAGGTTGGGTAGGCAGGGAAGATCAGCTGACTGGCTTTAAATCTGCACTCCTCACCTGAAATTAAACACTAATGTAGAGGCATCTATTGCCAGGACCAGTCTCCATCCACCACACTGTGACTGCAGATGCTGAGCTCGCATGGCTGCACCTAGAGGTCGGTGTCCTAATCTGGAGTGAGATTCCACTCTGAGCTACCACTTGCATGGGGGAGAAGACTGGCTTACCCAGGCAAAGTCTTGTCTGGGCTTGTGTGCAGCCCTCTCCAGGCTAAGCCTGGAAGACCAGGCCAATGAGCTTAACCAGGGATCCCCCAAAACTAGCTTGGTGCAAGCCCCAAGAGCTCTTCAGCAAACAAAGAGGCAAATCCTGGAGCAGTGACAGTGACAAGTCAGAAATAGCTCTATTGGCAAGAACCGGCATGCAGAGGTCAGTGCTCCTGAGACATTCTGGGGGAACTACTAGGTGCATGAAATGGAGGTGACCCTGTGGGATTGGGGAAACAGGGCCTGACAGACCACCCCAAGCCCAGGGTCTGACCCACTTTTGGGAGCCCTGTAGAGGAGAGAGGGATCAGTGGCTTAAGACCCCTATCTGGAAACCACAACGGGAGAGCTATTGCAAGCTATGGGCAAGGGGAGTCAGAGGAATTGGAGGAGGAGACAGTGCAACCATCAAAGGAGGAGAGAGATAAATGAGTGACAGTCAAAGTGACATTGCCCCAAGCTGGAGTGAATGCTTTGCTCCTGTGCTTGGAGGGGGAGCAGAAGGTCACAGCCCACTGGCTGAGCAGGGAGGTGAGATGGGAAGCCAGAGCAACTTCAGGTGAGCAAAGGCTTAGTAGGAGTGGAACCATACTGCACATTAAGGCTGTGGGGGGGGTTGGCACCCTGGTCTCCCACATAGCTGTCAGTGCCAAACAAGAGCTTTGCCTTTGCCTCCTGGGGAAACTTTTCCCATATCTTATACTGCTTGGGACTGGGGCCATCAATCTGTACAGTGACTGCAGGACACCTGCCTGCTCTCTCTGTAGAGGCTGGGACACCCAGGGCAAGGTGGTTTTGCAAAGCTGAAGTTGCAGCAGGGGGTTACAGAACTTGGGCAAGACATTGTGTAGTGGAGGTGAGCTGGCCCGGCTGGACATTGCTGCCAGTCCATAACCTGTCCTACTCCAGCAGAGCCTGGTGTACTGGGATCCTGAGGGGGGCCCTGCCCAACAGCATATGCTAGCAAAGGGTTGGGAAGGGAAAGCAGGCTGCTTAAGAGCAGCTAGAGCCCAACACCACTGTTTCCACGGGCACGGGGTGCCTCCCAGCCCATCCATCAGGTCCTTTCTCCAGGCTAACTGGATGGCCTCTTTGGTGGGCAGACTGCAAGATGATGTTGGCAGAGACACGATGCAGTCTGGCATGCTGTGTCCCTCCTCATGGGGAGACTGGCACATTGCAAGGCTGTGAGAAGGTGACTGCGTTTGCTTCAGACACCTTTGGTTATACCCCCAAGCACCTCTGCCCTAGGATCGTTCATGGTGAGACACACACATCACCTTCTGTGGGGACATGAAGACCTTCTCTCTTGAAGGAACAACACTTAAATGGCCTGAAATCTTCCAGAATCCTGATCCCTCACCCACCCTGTCTTGGTCAGTGCTACCGCCAGCTGGGAAAGGACAAGACAAACATTTTTAGTTCGTCTGGGTCTCATTCTGCTCTGGCTCAGCAGGTCAGGTGAACAGACGTGGCACAATAAATGAATTCTGCCCCACTCACTTGTGTACCACCTGCCCTGGTCTCTCATTGCTGCCAATGCCGACTGCTAAATACAGATCAGGAAATAGCCTGCTGACACATTTGTCCTTTAGGAGGGAGAAATGGGAGCAGTGCTCAGAGCTCCTGTTGTCTGTGAGCAGAGAAGGGGAGCTTGGTGGAGGGAGACAGGTGCAGCCGTGGGAGCGGGGAGCAGGGAGAAGGGCTGTGGCTGCCCTCACAGGGGCATTGCCGCAGGCCTGGGGAGCCCATGGGATCCCCTTGGGCTGCAGTCCGCAGCAGCCCTCAGCCACGGCTCCCCTCTGGGCTGCACTCAACCAGCCTGGTCACTCCTCCACATGGGTGCCCTGGGGTGGTGGGACCACTAGGTGACATGCAGACATGATGTCAACCCAGGCTGAGGGCAACCGAGCACTGCTGAAACTCCTGGGAGAGGATTGCTGCCGTATGAGGTCTCTGAGGTGCCAGCAGCACATCACGTGTAGAAGTCAGATGGGAGTAACAATGGGGAGGAGGCCTGTGTCTCCCTCCCTCCCCATAGCTGGGTCATTTTGGTCTCTTCTTCCAGAGAGCTGGGGCAGCATGTGACAAGGCATTCATCATATTGCCTGCAAACACCTTTTCTAGGTCTTTGTTGCTTCCTACTACTGTGGGCATCAATCACAAGCACAGCCTCAGCCTGGAGCATTGCCAGAGAAACACCCGTTGCAGTCAAACATGCAGTGAGGCCGGGTTTCAGGACCCCAAATATCCCGGAGAGACCTGGCCTGGACTACAGCAAAACACAAGCATCCAAGGGGCTTTGCTGCTGCATTGGCAGTGGCACCATCTTGGTGGGACAGCTCAGGGCAGTGCTGTCCCTGATGTCCTCAGGGCCCACTGCCCCCCTCCCCAGCCCCACACCTGGGTGGCAGGTGCCTGGGGAAGTCAGGCAGGCTGCTCTGCAGAGCTGTCCTTTGGGAGGCACAACCTGCACATTTATGCAGGTGCACGCTGGGCACAGGTATGCCCACACAACCCCAACTGATCTTTCTTTGGCATTAGCAGTACCCATAGAAGCATGTACAAGACTATTTTCCCCTGTCCCAGCAGCCTCTACTGCCTCTCACAAGGCTATAAATGGCTCCTGTATGTAACTCTTCTTTCTCCTGAGATGGCTTATCCCTATGGACATTCCCCCCTTAGGCAACCCCAGCCATAATCCTATTTGTCTAGAGGCCAAACTTTGCCGTGTGCCTACCGGTGAAAGCCCCAGGAAGCACACCACTAGGAGAGATGTCATGGCAGGCTGCTGCACCTATATACCGGCAGGAGAGAGTCTTGAGATATTCTTGGCATCTTGGCAGATTTCAAGGATGGGAATGTTTGGGGAGCAATTGGGGAGCAAACTTTCCTTTCAGTTTTCCTGGAAGGTCCCCAGATCTCTTGCCCATAGGCATCAAACAGATGCAAGATCTTTCTGTGGGGTCTCATGGTGTGAATCTAAAAAGATTCATGTAGCCTAGGAGGTCCCTATGTCCCTGGAGATCTGGGGGCCTAAAGAAAAACACAGGCAGGTGTTCCTGACTCACACGGGATTTGGACACGCTGAGCAAATGCTCAGGATGGGTGCCAAGCATAATCTGAGCAGGAAGAAGAATGGTTTGTGGGAACCACCATAAGGACCTGCAGAAGGATGGCAGCCGTCACGGGAAGAGGGAGGAAGAAACAGGTAGCCCGCTGGCTGAGTGCACGGCCAGTCAAAGATAAGAGCATAAGTTTTAGATCCTGCTGGGAAATAGGTGCCTTGAAACACCAGATGTTCCCTTAAGAAAATGTAAGGTGGTCAGGATGGAAAGTCCAGGAAAAGCCTCCACCTGTCTGGGCAAAGCAAGAAGAGTTGTTGTGTGTACATGAGCTGAGCTGATGGATGGCCCTGGGATTTTCAGCAGCCAGAGGTGACTTAAGGTGGGGGGGGGGGGTCTAAAAATCACCTGTTGGAGGGAATGAGGCATGTTATCTGCTGAACAGTTTTTTCCCCCACAAGACAGAAAATCCTGCGTTGCTGCTTGTAGGCAGCTTCTATGATAGCAGCCAAGAAAGTCTGCCGGGATCCCTGAGGTCTGCCCCATGCAGAACTGCCCATAGGGGTGTTTGGGCCACAAGTGGAAAGGAAGGTCCTCCTACTGAGGACAGGAGCTCTTGGTGATGGCGACAGCACTGAGCCAACAGGGCTCAGTAGTTTGTAATTTCCTCCCCACGCTGGGGAAGATGGATGTCCATCTGCAGTGGGGCACTGCAGCCTGAGGCCTCTCACATGCCTCCTCTTCTCATTTGCTCTGGTGATGACCAGCAATGAGATTTGGGAGAGCAAGCTGTGCTTAGGGCAAATATGGTGCCGGGTGAGGGGTGAAATATTGACTGGGAGTGAACATCGGTTATTTCATAGCAAAGGCACACCGAATGGGCTGGCTAAGCATCTTGCAAGATCAAGAAAGCTCTCAAAGCCTTCCTGCTCCAAGGCACAAAAGGCCGAGTCGACCATGCTGAGTCTGGAAAGGAGCGGGATGGGGGATGTAGGGCTGGTGAACACAACCTTAGTCTGGCCTCCAGACAGAGGTGCCACCATGGGAAGGGCAGGAGCCGGTGGGGAAGAAGGGAAGGAACCCATCTTCCTAATGTGGGCTTTTTCACTTTCAGCTAGATGAGCAGGGTATGGATGTCCTTGTTTGGTGCTGGGGCCAATCACACTGTGCTTACATGAACATCTCGGAAAACTCACTGGGGTGGGGGTGGGAGGTCTCAGGACAAACTGGATGGTCCCAGTCTCACAGGTTCAGGTGAAGCAGGACACTGAGATGCAACTGATTGGGGCCTTCAGGTCTCTCAGTGCCATGAGGATCAGCAGCAGAGCTGGTGGGGTTTTCTGAGACTTGTTGCTCTTCATAGCTCAGAGCTTGAATCCCTCTCCACCAGAGCACCTCTGTAAGATGTGTCCCTCATCTACACAGACAAGTGATGGGAGGTGACCCGTGGAGTATGCGAATTTTGCAGCCTACAGGGACCAGGAACAGAACGACATTTGAAGGCATGCAAGTGGCAGACCTTCCTCCTTAGCCTAGGAAGTTTGGAAGCAAAGACTCCAGGAACAGTCCTGGAGCATGAGGACCACTCCCCAGGAACAAGAGAAAAACAGCAGGACAAATAGAAATGGACACCAAACCAGCTGTGCAATGAGAAATTGGCCTGAGGCCATGATGCAGTCCTCAAGGAGCAATGTGAGAAGCTCATACCTGAAGCGCTGAGAGGAACACAAGGTTGCATTGCCCATGCTGAGCTATGTCTGGGTGTACAGGGGAGAGGGAGGTAGATAGAAATATTTGTACTCTCTTGGTAATGCTGAGATGAAACATGGTGTACAGGCTGCCTGTGCACACTGCTACACCAGGAGGGAGGCAATGGTGCAGCCTGCGTCAGAAAGCTGTGCTAGTCTTACAGGCACGGAAAGGGGAGCTTGCGAAATACAGGGCACAGAGGGTCTGGCAGGTTACATGCAAGAGACGCGGCCTTTGAGCAGGCTGTACGGATGGCTTGCCCTGTTATGAGAGAAGTGGCCCAGGGTGGGTGTAAGGAGTCCTGAGACAGCTTTTGGCCACGGGCTCAACTCTGCACCACCATGGAACAAAGCTCACAGAAACAGGGATGGCTCCTCCATCACCCACCAACTCAGACACAGTTGCTGGTGCGGGGCTGGTGCTTTGCCTCCCAAGTCTCCGTACAGCTTCACTGCTGTGCTGCCCTCGCATCCGTCTGCCTTTGTGCATGGATCTCCATGCATTTCGACAGGGAATGTTGGATGTAACATCACCTCTTTGATTCATGGACACTTTTTCCTTTTCCGCCATCTCCAGTGCAAAAAGGTCTAGTAAATTTTGCGGCAAATGGGCTCAGGGGGCAATAGAGAAACACTCTGCTGTCTGTCATCCCCTTTCCTGGACCATGGCATCACCCTGCAAAGCCAGAGTTGCTTTCAGTTTAAGCAGAAGGAGCCACTCGGTAGGGAATGGGAAAAGGAGATTGCTCTCCCTGCTCCTGCAGTGACATTCAGAAAAATCACCCGTGCGGGCCAGCAACAGCTGTGCAATGCTGCGGCCCATGGCCAGAGCTCAGGCACAACTACTCTGTGCGTGGTATGAACGGAGGTGGGCTTCTAATTTTGTCCCATGAGAAAAGCACAAAGACACGCAAGAAAAACTTTCCTTTTCCCACTCCATATGCCCATGTCCAAAAAATCTGCAGCTTCTAGGAAGAAAAGATCTGTTGAGCAATGACCCACACATTTCAAAGCGCAGTCCCATGTGAGCTGAATGTATGCTTATGGGGAGCAGAATAAATTGCCGCTCTGTTAATTGGGAAAGTTCTGACTTGTATTAGTGAAATGGGAAGGAAAAGAAAAGAGGAAACACTTAGCTTTGGTAGAACCAAGGCTACAAGTAGAGAACAAGTTTCCCTCTGCTCAGCAGCAATGTTCCCGCCAGGTATCTGGTGGATGAAATGAGAAAATGCAAGACCTGCTGGTGGAGCCAGGTTCAGCGTCCTGGAGATATGCCTGGTGGTCCTGCTGTGAAATTGTGTTCCCACAAGAAAGCGAGGCACTGACGTGACCAGGTCAATATGCCAAATTGTCTTTCTCTCACACACACATGCATATAGAGACTCCTGCACCCATCCCAGTTTGTGTCACGCCAGTATCACACCCAGATGAGTGTGAAGATTTCCCCTCGGCCTCTCAGTCCCCAGCACTGGCACAGCAAAGGGCTGTGGGGCAGCCCCAGCCCTGACAGGCCAGGCAGTGGGCAGTACTCCTTGCTGGGGTCCCACCACAGGCAGTGGGTGCTTCCTGGAGACCCAGGAAGAGGTTTCCAACCTGGGTGCAGGGCTTGGGGCCCCACAGGCAAGCCCAAGGTCAAGGCATGAGGCTGCTGCCTGAAGGCAGTTTCCTGCCTGTCTTTGCACCAGTGCTTCCCTCGAAAGGTGAACAAGTGAAGGCGAAGGGCAAGCAAGCCCTGAACACAGGGGTACATCTTTGTGCACCCAGGCATCCTGCCCTCTTGGGCAATGATGTGCCTCTTGTAGGGGCCGCAGCGGAGTGGTGAGATGTGATAGGATGGCAGCTGGGCTGTTCTCCATCCCCCTTACTCCAGGCTGGGAGATCAAAGAGCAAGGGGGTGTGCAGTGCTGCACCCTTCCCAGCTGCAGTGTCTCCTTCCAAGGAAGAGGAGCAAAAACCCGCACAAGCTGGGTAAATGAAAGGGGAGTCAGAAAGCACGGCGACTGGCAGAGGCCGTATTGATCCTGTCAATGTGCCAGAGCTTCCTCAGGCGACACAGGGGAGAGACGCAGACACAGACACCAAGCCAGGTCTCCCCCAAGGGGGGGACTGGAGCACAGAGCCCCCCAAACAGCATTGCACAGCTCAGGGGGGCCTTGCAACTGCCTGCCCCACCTAGTTTGCACCTGGCCTCCTCCAAATGTGGAGAGCTCAGCCCTCCCTTCCCCTGGTTGTGGCCCCGTGAGCAGGCAGAGGAACCTGGCCTCTCCTCCTGGGCATGGGCACAGCAGTCTGGGCATGGGGTGCACCACGTCTGGGCATGGGGTCGAGAGGAACTGGGATGGGGTGCACTGGGTCTGGGGATGGGCACAGTGGATTCGGGATGTGGCAGGTCCAGGGATGGGGTGCAGTGGATCTGGGGATGGGATGCAGCGGATCTGGGCACAGGGTACAGCTGGTCCGGGAATGGGGTGCAGTGCTCAGGTGCTGCCCAAGTCCTGTGTTGGAAGGGGGAGGCAGGCACTCTGCGGGAAGAAGAGAGGTCCCCTGTGTTCAGGGATGCAATCAGAGCAGCTCCCTGTTTGTCCTGGTAAAATCATTTCCTCAGGTGCAGCCGATGCCCCAGCAGGGCAGCTGGGGTGGGGAGCGAGGCTGATGCGTTGGCCATGCTGCCTGCCTGGGAGGTGCATGGCGTTTCACTGGACAACCCCCAGCTCCCCCCTGGAAAGCCAGGGACATGCGACGGAGCATGTTGTGTGCCCACAAGCCATGGCTGTGCATCATGCTAAGGGCTGGGCACGTGATATCTCTTTGCCACGAGCTGCGACTCAACCTTCTCTTGGTACCACTTGGGAGACGTCCCTGCAGGGGAAGGGGGTGCACCCAGTGCGGGGAGGCAAAAACAAGCCTCGGCATGGCATTTTGGCGGCTGCGTGTATGTGCATGCAAAGTGGGGAGAACAGAAATGGGGCAAGAAGTGTTTATTTGAAGTCAGGAATAATGAGTGAGTGAGCCGGGGAGCGGGCGATGTGCTAATAACAAGACAAAGCAGGAGGGAGGAATGGAGAAAGTGGAAGGAGGGATGGGAGCCCCGGTGGGGGGAGAAAAGGGGAGACGCATGTGCGACATCGTGACCTTTTCTCCCCCCTCTGATCCCACGCTTAGCAGGGTGGCTCAGCTGCCATGCTGGCTGGAGCAGGCGGGGGGAGCCCGGAGAGATAAAAATGAGGGGCTGGGAACCTGGCGGTGCATGGCCCTTTCCCCCTGCATGCCCCACTGGCTTGCTGCCCTTCCCTGTGACAGCTGGGGCCGCAGGGACAGAGGGGTGGCAGCCTGACTTTCTGCCTGTGGCAGAAGTGAGCCGAGCCCTGAGGGCTTTGCAGCCCTCCGTAACACCCCGATACGCACATGCACGAGCCCATGTGCTGCACACAAACACACGCACACACACGCAGCAAGGAGGTGCAGAAACTGCACAGGTGCCTCTTATCGATCTCCTCTCCCCCCATGCTGGCAATGAGGATAAAGCCAAGACAACTTTTGTCCAGGATTGTCCTAGGCATTGACTGACTCCAAAACACATCAGGAACCACGAATTTAGGGAGAAGGAAAAAAAAAAGCCACTTCTAATAGGTGATGTTTTGTCCACCCCACTGACAGGGTGGATGGTTCTCCTTAGCAAGGGACAGACCTTGCAGCCTCAGGGGATCTGACTAGGTCATTTAGGAACAAACTGGGGGACACGCTTTCCCCCTGTCCCTGAGCAGGCTACTCCTGGGGCTGGCAGCCTGTCCTGGCTGGAAAGGACCAGGAGCCATAGCCTACATCTCCCTCCTGTGCAGCTTTGCTCTGCATTTTGGGCTGGGGGATTGGCCCCCCTCCCTGTCATTGCCCAGAGGG